>NW_027453986.1:805201-1167903 GCF_040206685.1 Ascaphus truei
TTCAGCACAGACCAGAAAGGCATTGTGATAAGCGTATCCCCGGTATAGTCAGGGGTTAATGGGAGTAGTCCCCGTCCCCCCAGTATACGGCCAGAACCATGGACCCGGTACTTGTGGTTCGGACTGTCTCCAACCAGCCATAATGTTGTGAGAGTGAAATTATGTCTAAGTCCAGCTTTGGTACATTAGAAGCAACTCTGAAACTTAACCTAAGCGTTTTTCGAAGCTACTTTTTGGCTAACTTCTTATAGGAAGGTCTAGGAGCTCTGAAAATGAACGTTCGCGTCTTTCACTCTTCCCGAGGGACTTAGAAGAATTTTGTGATATTTTTTATTACAATGGTGTATAAGGGTATATATATATAAATATATTTTATGCACTGTATATGAGCTGGCGATTTCTAAGTCTGTGGTTCCGAGAGGGGGTAACCAGGCTCACTAATAAAGGTCAAGCCACTTGGCTGCCAGAATGCCCTGCTTCAGCACAGACCAGAAAGGCATTGTGATAAGCGTATCCCCGGTATAGTCAGGGGTTAATGGGAGTCGTCCCCGTCCCCCCAGTATACGGCCAGAACCATGGACCCGGTACTTGTGGTTCGGACTCTCTCCAACCTGCCATAATGTTGTGAGAGTGAAATTATGTCTAAGTCCAGCTTTGGTACATTAGAAGCAACTCTGAAACTTAACCTAAGCGTTTTTCGAAACTACTTTTTGGCTAACTTCTTATAGGAAGGTCTAGGAGCTCTGAAAATGAACGTGCGCGTCTTTCACTCTTCCCGAGGGACTTAGAAGAATTTTGTGATATTTTTTATTAAATGGTGTATAAGGGTATATATATAAATATATTTTATGCACTGTATATGAGCTGGCGATTTCTAAGTCTGTGGTTCCGAGAGGGGGTAACCAGGCTCACTAATAAAGGTCAAGCCACTTGGCTGCCAGAATGCCGTGCTTCAGCACAGACCAGAAAGGCATTGTGATAAGCGTATCCCCGGTATAGTCAGGGGTTAATGGGAGTCGTCCCCGTCCCCCCAGTATACGGCCAGAACCATGGACCCGGTACTTGTGGTTCGGACTGTCTCCAACAAGCCATAATGTTGTGAGAGTGAAATTATGTCTAAGTCCAGCTTTGGTACATTAGAAGCAACTCTGAAACTTAACCTAAGCGTTTTTCGAAACTACTTTTTGGCTAACTTCTTATAGGAAGGTCTAGGAGCTCTGAAAATGAACGTGCGCGTCTTTCACTCTTCCCGAGGGACTTAGAAGAATTTTGTGATATTTTTTATTAAATGGTGTATAAGGGTATATATATAAATATATTTTATGCACTGTATATGAGCTGGCGATTTCTAAGTCTGTGGTTCCGAGAGGGGGTAACCAGGCTCACTAATAAAGGTCAAGCCACTTGGCTGCCAGAATGCCCTGCTTCAGCACAGACCAGAAAGGCATTGTGATAAGCGTATCCCCGGTATAGTCAGGGGTTAATGGGAGTCGTCCCCGTCCCCCCAGTATACGGCCAGAACCATGGACCCGGTACTTGTGGTTCGGACTGTCTCCAACCAGCCATAATGTTGTGAGAGTGAAATTATGTCTAAGTCCAGCTTTGGTACATTAGAAGCAACTCTGAAACTTAACCTAAGCGTTTTTCGAAGCTACTTTTTGGCTAACTTCTTATAGGAAGGTCTAGGAGCTCTGAAAATGAATGTTCGCGTCTTTCACTCTTCCCGAGGGACTTAGAAGAATTTTGTGATATTTTTTATTAAAATGGTGTATAAGGGTATATATATAAATATATTTTATGCACTGTATATGAGCTGGCGATTTCTAAGTCTGTGGTTCCGAGAGGGGGTAACCAGGCTCACTAATAAAGGTCAAGCCACTTGGCTGCCAGAATGCCCTGCTTCAGCACAGACAAGAAAGGCATTGTGATAAGCGTATCCCCGGTATAGTCAGGGGTTAATGGGAGTCGTCCCCGTCCCCCCAGTATACGGCCAGAACCATGGACCCGGTACTTGTGGTTCGGACTCTCTCCAACCAGCCATAATGTTGTGAGAGTGAAATTATGTCTAAGTCCAGCTTTGGTACATTAGAAGCAACTCTGAAACTTAACCTAAGCGTTTTTCGAAGCTACTTTTTGGCTAACTTCTTATAGGAAGGTCTAGGAGCTCTGAAAATGAACGTGCGCGTCTTTCACTCTTCCCGAGGGACTTAGAAGAATTTTGTGATATTTTTTTATTAAAATGGTGTATAAGGGTATATATATAAATATATTTTATGCACTGTATATGAGCTGGCGATTTCTAAGTCTGTGGTTCCGAGAGGGGGTAACCAGGCTCACTAATAAAGGTCAAGCCACTTGGCTGCCAGAATGCCCTGCTTCAGCACAGACCAGAAAGGCATTGTGATAAGCGTATCCCCGGTATAGTCAGGGGTTAATGGGAGTCGTCCCCGTCCCCCCAGTATACGGCCAGAACCATGGACCCGGTACTTGTGGTTCGGACTCTCTCCAACCAGCCATAATGTTGTGAGAGTGAAATTATGTCTAAGTCCAGCTTTGGTACATTAGAAGCAACTCTGAAACTTAACCTAAGCGTTTTTCGAAACTACTTTTTGGCTAACTTCTTATAGGAAGGTCTAGGAGCTCTGAAAATGAACGTGCGCGTCTTTCACTCTTCCCGAGGGACTTAGAAGAATTTTGTGATATTTTTTATTAAAATGGTGTATAAGGGTATATATATAAATATATTTTATGCACTGTATATGAGCTGGCGATTTCTAAGTCTGTGGTTCCGAGAGGGGGTAACCAGGCTCACTAATAAAGGTCAAGCCACTTGGCTGCCAGAATGCCCTGCTTCAGCACAGACCAGAAAGGCATTGTGATAAGCGTATCCCCGGTATAGTCAGGGGTTAATGGGAGTCGTCCCCGTCCCCCCAGTATACGGCCAGAACCATGGACCCGGTACTTGTGGTTCGGACTCTCTCCAACCTGCCATAATGTTGTGAGAGTGAAATTATGTCTAAGTCCAGCTTTGGTACATTAGAAGCAACTCTGAAACTTAACCTAAGCGTTTTTCGAAACTACTTTTTGGCTAACTTCTTATAGGAAGGTCTAGGAGCTCTGAAAATGAACGTGCGCGTCTTTCACTCTTCCCGAGGGACTTAGAAGAATTTTGTGATATTTTTTATTAAATGGTGTATAAGGGTATATATATAAATATATTTTATGCACTGTATATGAGCTGGCGATTTCTAAGTCTGTGGTTCCGAGAGGGGGTAACCAGGCTCACTAATAAAGGTCAAGCCACTTGGCTGCCAGAATGCCGTGCTTCAGCACAGACCAGAATGGCATTGTGATAAGCGTATCCCCGGTATAGTCAGGGGTTAATGGGAGTCGTCCCCGTCCCCCCAGTATACGGCCAGAACCATGGACCCGGTACTTGTGGTTCGTACTCTCTCCAACCAGCCATAATGTTGTGAGAGTGAAATTATGTCTAAGTCCAGCTTTGGTACATTAGAAGCAACTCTGAAACTTAACCTAAGCGTTTTTCGAAGCTACTTTTTGGCTAACTTCTTATAGGAAGGTCTAGGAGCTCTGAAAATGAACGTGCGCGTCTTTCACTCTTCCCGAGGGACTTAGAAGAATTTTGTGATATTTTTTATTAAATGGTGTATAAGGGTATATATATAAATATATTTTATGCACTGTATATGAGCTGGCGATTTCTAAGTCTGTGGTTCCGAGAGGGGGTAACCAGGCTCACTAATAAAGGTCAAGCCACTTGGCTGCCAGAATGCCCTGCTTCAGCACAGACCAGAAAGGCATTGTGATAAGCGTATCCCCGGTATAGTCAGGGGTTAATGGGAGTCGTCCCCGTCCCCCCAGTATACGGCCAGAACCATGGACCCGGTACTTGTGGTTCGGACTGTCTCCAACCAGCCATAATGTTGTGAGAGTGAAATTATGTCTAAGTCCAGCTTTGGTACATTAGAAGCAACTCTGAAACTTAACCTAAGCGTTTTTCGAAGCTACTTTTTGGCTAACTTCTTATTGGAAGGTCTAGGAGCTCTGAAAATGAACGTTCGCGTCTTTCACTCTTCCCGAGGGACTTAGAAGAATTTTGTGATATTTTTTATTAAAATGGTGTATAAGGGTATATATATAAATATATTTTATGCACTGTATATGAGCTGGCGATTTCTAAGTCTGTGGTTCCGAGAGGGGGTAACCAGGCTCACTAATAAAGGTCAAGCCACTTGGCTGCCAGAATGCCCTGCTTCAGCACAGACCAGAAAGGCATTGTGATAAGCGTATCCCCGGTATAGTCAGGGGTTAATGGGAGTCGTCCCCGTCCCCCCAGTATACGGCCAGAACCATGGACCCGGTATTTGTGGTTCGGACTCTCTCCAACCAGCCATAATGTTGTGAGAGTGAAATTATGTCTAAGTCCAGCTTTGGTACATTAGAAGCAACTCTGAAACTTAACATAAGCGTTTTTCGAAGCTACTTTTTGGCTAACTTCTTATAGCAAGGTCTACGAGCTCTGAAAATGAACGTGCGCGTCTTTCACTCTTCCCGAGGGACTTAGAAGAATTTTGTGATATTTTTTATTAAATGGTGTATAAGGGTATATATATAAATATATTTTATGCACTGTATATGAGCTGGCGATTTCTAAGTCTGTGGTTCCGAGAGGGGGTAACCAGGCTCACTAATAAAGGTCAAGCCACTTGGCTGCCAGAATGCCCTGCTTCAGCACAGACCAGAAAGGCATTGTGATAAGCGTATCCCCGGTATAGTCAGGGGTTAATGGGAGTCGTCCCCGTCCCCCCAGTATACGGCCAGAACCATGGACCCGGTACTTGTGGTTCGGACTCTCTCCAACCAGCCATAATGTTGTGAGAGTGAAATTATGTCTAAGTCCAGCTTTGGTACATTAGAAGCAACTCTGAAACTTAACCTAAGCGTTTTTCGAAGCTACTTTTTGGCTAACTTCTTATAGGAAGGTCTAGGAGCTCTGAAAATGAACGTGCGCGTCTTTCACTCTTCCCGAGGGACTTAGAAGAATTTTGTGATATTTTTTTATTAAAATGGTGTATAAGGGTATATATATAAATATATTTTATGCACTGTATATGAGCTGGCGATTTCTAAGTCTGTGGTTCCGAGAGGGGGTAACCAGGCTCACTAATAAAGGTCAAGCCACTTGGCTGCCAGAATGCCCTGCTTCAGCACAGACCAGAAAGGCATTGTGATAAGCGTATCCCCGGTATAGTCAGGGGTTAATGGGAGTCGTCCCCGTCCCCCCAGTATACGGCCAGAACCATGGACCCGGTACTTGTGGTTCGGACTCTCTCCAACCAGCCATAATGTTGTGTGAGTGAAATTATGTCTAAGTCCAGCTTTGGTACATTAGAAGCAACTCTGAAACTTAACCTAAGCGTTTTTCGAAACTACTTTTTGGCTAACTTCTTATAGGAAGGTTTAGGAGCTCTGAAAATGAACGTGCGCGTCTTTCACTCTTCCCGAGGGACTTAGAAGAATTTTGTGATATTTTTTATTAAATGGTGTATAAGGGTATATATATAAATATATTTTATGCACTGTATATGAGCTGGCGATTTCTAAGTCTGTGGTTCCGAGAGGGGGTAACCAGGCTCACTAATAAAGGTCAAGCCACTTGGCTGCCAGAATGCCGTGCTTCAGCACAGACCAGAAAGGCATTGTGATAAGCGTATCCCCGGTATAGTCAGGGGTTAATGGGAGTCGTCCCCGTCCCCCCAGTATACGGCCAGAACCATGGACCCGGTACTTGTGGTTCGGACTGTCTCCAACAAGCCATAATGTTGTGAGAGTGAAATTATGTCTAAGTCCAGCTTTGGTACATTAGAAGCAACTCTGAAACTTAACCTAAGCGTTTTTCGAAGCTACTTTTTGGCTAACTTCTTATAGGAAGGTCTAGGAGCTCTGAAAATGAACGTGCGCGTCTTTCATTCTTCCCGAGGGACTTAGAAGAATTTTGTGATATTTTTTATTAAATGGTGTATAAGGGTATATATATAAATATATTTTATGCACTGTATATGAGCTGGCGATTTCTAAGTCTGTGGTTCCGAGAGGGGGTAACCAGGCTCACTAATAAAGGTCAAGCCACTTGGCTGCCAGAATGCCCTGCTTCAGCACAGACCAGAAAGGCATTGTGATAAGCGTATCCCCGGTATAGTCAGGGGTTAATGGGAGTCGTCCCCGTCCCCCCAGTATACGGCCAGAACCATGGACCCGGTACTTGTGGTTCGGACTCTCTCCAACCAGCCATAATGTTGTGAGAGTGAAATTATGTCTAAGTCCAGCTTTGGTACATTAGAAGCAACTCTGAAACTTAACCTAAGCGTTTTTCGAAGCTACTTTTTAGCTAACTTCTTATAGGAAGGTCTAGGAGCTCTGAAAATGAACGTGCGCGTCTTTCACTCTTCCCGAGGGACTTAGAAGAATTTTGTGATATTTTTTATTAAATGGTGTATAAGGGTATATATATAAATATATTTTATGCACTGTATATGAGCTGGCGATTTCTAAGTCTGTGGTTCCGAGAGGGGGTAACCAGGCTCACTAATAAAGGTCAAGCCACTTGGCTGCCAGAATGCCGTGCTTCAGCACAGACCAGAAAGGCATTGTGATAAGCGTATCCCCGGTATAGTCAGGGGTTAATGGGAGTCGTCCCCGTCCCCCCAGTATACGGCCAGAACCATGGACCCGGTACTTGTGGTTCGGACTGTCTCCAACCAGCCATAATGTTGTGAGAGTGAAATTATGTCTAAGTCCAGCTTTGGTACATTAGAAGCAACTCTGAAACTTAACCTAAGCGTTTTTCGAAGCTACTTTTTGGCTAACTTCTTATAGGAAGGTCTAGGAGCTCTGAAAATGAACGTGCACGTCTTTCACTCTTCCCGAGGGACTTAGAAGAATTTTGTGATATTTTTTATTAAATGGTGTATAAGGGTATATATATAAATATATTTTATGCACTGTATATGAGCTGGCGATTTCTAAGTCTGTGGTTCCGAGAGGGGGTAACCAGGCTCACTAATAAAGGTCAAGCCACTTGGCTGCCAGAATGCCCTGCTTCAGCACAGACCAGAAAGGCATTGTGATAAGCGTATCCCCGGTATAGTCAGGGGTTAATGGGAGTCGTCCCCGTCCCCCCAGTATACGGCCAGAACCATGGACCCGGTACTTGTGGTTCGGACTCTCTCCAACCAGCCATAATGTTGTGAGAGTGAAATTATGTCTAAGTCCAGCTTTTGTACATTAGAAGCATCTCTGAAACTTAACCTAAGCGTTTTTCGAAGCTACTTTTTGGCTAACTTCTTATAGGAAGGTCTAGGAGCTCTGAAAATGAACGTGCGCGTCTTTCACTCTTCCCGAGGGACTTAGAAGAATTTTGTGATATTTTTCATTAAATGGTGTATAAGGGTATATATATAAATATATTTTATGCACTGTATATGAGCTGGCGATTTCTAAGTCTGTGGTTCCGAGAGGGGGTAACCAGGCTCACTAATAAAGGTCAAGCCACTTGGCTGCCAGAATGCCCTGCTTCAGCACAGACCAGAAAGGCATTGTGATAAGCGTATCCCCGGTATAGTCAGGGGTTAATGGGAGTCGTCCCCGTCCCCCCAGTATACGGCCAGAACCATGGACCCGGTACTTGTGGTTCGGACTCTCTCCAACCAGCCATAATGTTGTGAGAGTGAAATTATGTCTAAGTCCAGCTTTGGTACATTAGAAGCAACTCTGAAACTTAACCTAAGCGTTTTTCGAAGCTACTTTTTGGCTAACTTCTTATAGGAAGGTCTAGGAGCTCTGAAAATTAACGTGCGCGTCTTTCACTCTTCCCGAGGGACTTAGAAGAATTTTGTGATATTTTTTATTAAATGGTGTATAAGGGTATATATATATAAATATATTTTATGCACTGTATATGAGCTGGCGATTTCTAAGTCTGTGGTTCCGAGAGGGGGTAACCAGGCTCACTAATAAAGGTCAAGCCACTTGGCTGCCAGAATGCCCTGCTTCAGCACAGACCAGAAAGGCATTGTGATAAGCGTATCCCCGGTATAGTCAGGGGTTAATGGGAGTCGTCCCCGTCCCCCCAGTATACGGCCAGAACCATGGACCCGGTACTTGTGGTTCGGACTGTCTCCAACCAGCCATAATGTTGTGAGAGTGAAATTATGTCTAAGTCCAGCTTTGGTACATTAGAAGCAACTCTGAAACTTAACCTAAGCGTTTTTCGAAGCTACTTTTTGGCTAACTTCTTATAGGAAGGTCTAGGAGCTCTGAAAATGAACGTGCGCGTCTTTCACTCTTCCCGAGGGACTTAGAAGAATTTTGTGATATTTTTCATTAAATGGTGTATAAGGGTATATATATAAATATATTTTATGCACTGTATATGAGCTGGCGATTTCTAAGTCTGTGGTTCCGAGAGGGGGTAACCAGGCTCACTAATAAAGGTCAAGCCACTTGGCTGCCAGAATGCCCTGCTTCAGCACAGACCAGAAAGGCATTGTGATAAGCGTATCCCCGGTATAGTCAGGGGTTAATGGGAGTCGTCCCCGTCCCCCCAGTATACGGCCAGAACCATGGACCCGGTACTTGTGGTTCGGACTCTCTCCAACCAGCCATAATGTTGTGAGAGTGAAATTATGTCTAAGTCCAGCTTTGGTACATTAGAAGCAACTCTGAAACTTAACCTAAGCGTTTTTCGAAGCTACTTTTTGGCTAACTTCTTATAGGAAGGTCTAGGAGCTCTGAAAATGAACGTGCGCGTCTTTCACTCTTCCCGAGGGACTTAGAAGAATTTTGTGATATTTTTTATTAAATGGTGTATAAGGGTATATATATAAATATATTTTATGCACTGTATATGAGCTGGCGATTTCTAAGTCTGTGGTTCCGAGAGGGGGTAACCAGGCTCACTAATAAAGGTCAAGCCACTTGGCTGCCAGAATGCCCTGCTTCAGCACAGACCAGAAAGGCATTGTGATAAGCGTATCCCCGGTATAGTCAGGGGTTAATGGGAGTCGTCCCCGTCCCCCCAGTATACGGCCAGAACCATGGACCCGGTACTTGTGGTTCGGACTCTCTCCAACCAGCCATAATGTTGTGAGAGTGAAATTATGTCTAAGTCCAGCTTTTGTACATTAGAAGCAACTCTGAAACTTAACCTAAGCGTTTTTCGAAGCTACTTTTTGGCTAACTTCTTATAGGAAGGTCTAGGAGCTCTGAAAATGAACGTGCGCGTCTTTCACTCTTCCCGAGGGACTTAGAAGAATTTTGTGGTATTTTTCATTAAATGGTGTATAAGGGTATATATATAAATATATTTTATGCACTGTATATGAGCTGGCGATTTCTAAGTCTGTGGTTCCGAGAGGGGGTAACCAGGCTCACTAATAAAGGTCAAGCCACTTGGCTGCCAGAATGCCGTGCTTCAGCACAGACCAGAAAGGCATTGTGATAAGCGTATCCCCGGTATAGTCAGGGGTTAATGGGAGTCGTCCCCGTCCCCCCAGTATACGGCCAGAACCATGGACCCTGTACTTGTGGTTCGGACTCTCTCCAACCAGCCATAATGTTGTGAGAGTGAAATTATGTCTAAGTCCAGCTTTGGTACATTAGAAGCAACTCTGAAACTTAACCTAAGCGTTTTTCGAAGCTACTTTTTGGCTAACTTCTTATAGGAAGGTCTAGGAGCTCTGAAAATGAACGTGCGCGTCTTTCACTCTTCCCGAGGGACTTAGAAGAATTTTGTGATATTTTTTATTAAATGGTATATAAGGGTATATATATAAATATATTTTATGCACTGTATATGAGCTGGCGATTTCTAAGTCTGTGGTTCCGAGAGGGGGTAACCAGGCTCACTAATAAAGGTCAAGCCACTTGGCTGCCAGAATGCCGTGCTTCAGCACAGACCAGAAAGGCATTGTGATAAGCGTATCCCCGGTATAGTCAGGGGTTAATGGGAGTCGTCCCCGCCCCCCCAGTATACGGCCAGAACCATGGACCCGGTACTTGTGGTTCGGACTGTCTCCAACCAGCCATAATGTTGTGAGAGTGAAATTATGTCTAAGTCCAGCTTTGGTACATTAGAAGCAACTCTGAAACTTAACCTAAGCGTTTTTCGAAGCTACTTTTTGGCTAACTTCTTATAGGAAGGTCTAGGAGCTCTGAAAATGAACGTGCGCGTCTTTCACTCTTCCCGAGGGACTTAGAAGAATTTTGTGATATTTTTTATTAAATGGTGTATAAGGGTATATATATAAATATATTTTATGCACTGTATATGAGCTGGCGATTTCTAAGTCTGTGGTTCCGAGAGGGGGTAACCAGGCTCACTAATAAAGGTCAAGCCACTTGGCTGCCAGAATGCCCTGCTTCAGCACAGACCAGAAAGGCATTGTGATAAGCGTATCCCCGGTATAGTCAGGGGTTAATGGGAGTCGTCCCCGTCCCCCCAGTATACGGCCAGAACCATGGACCCGGTACTTGTGGTTCGGACTCTCTCCAACCAGCCATAATGTTGTGAGAGTGAAATTATGTCTAAGTCCAGCTTTGGTACATTAGAAGCAACTCTGAAACTTAACCTAAGCGTTTTTCGAAGCTACTTTTTGGCTAACTTCTTATAGGAAGGTCTAGGAGCTCTGAAAATGAACGTGCGCGTCTTTCACTCTTCCCGAGGGACTTAGAAGAATTTTGTGATATTTTTCATTAAATGGTGTATAAGGGTATATATATAAATATATTTTATGCACTGTATATGAGCTGGCGATTTCTAAGTCTGTGGTTCCGAGAGGGGGTAACCAGGCTCACTAATAAAGGTCAAGCCACTTGGCTGCCAGAATGCCCTGCTTCAGCACAGACCAGAAAGGCATTGTGATAAGCGTATCCCCGGTATAGTCAGGGGTTAATGGGAGTCGTCCCCGTCCCCCCAGTATAGAAGCAACTCTGAAACTTAACCTAAGCGTTTTTCGAAGCTACTTTTTGGCTAACTTCTTATAGGAAGGTCTAGGAGCTCTGAAAATGAACGTGCGCGTCTTTCACTCTTCCCGAGGGACTTAGAAGAATTTTGTGATATTTTTTATTAAATGGTGTATAAGGGTATATATATAAATATATTTTATGCACTGTATATGAGCTGGCGATTTCTAAGTCTGTGGTTCCGAGAGGGGGTAACCAGGCTCACTAATAAAGGTCAAGCCACTTGGCTGCCAGAATGCCGTGCTTCAGCACAGACCAGAAAGGCATTGTGATAAGCGTATCCCCGGTATAGTCAGGGGTTAATGGGAGTCGTCCCCGTCCCCCCAGTATACGGCCAGAACCATGGACCCGGTACTTGTGGTTCGGACTCTCTCCAACCAGCCATAATGTTGTGAGAGTGAAATTATGTCTAAGTCCAGCTTTGGTACATTAGAAGCAACTCTGAAACTTAACCTAAGCGTTTTTCGAAGCTACTTTTTGGCTAACTTCTTATAGGAAGGTCTAGGAGCTCTGAAAATGAACGTGCGCGTCTTTCACTCTTCCCGAGGGACTTAGAAGAATTTTGTGATATTTTTTATTAAATGGTGTATAAGGGTATATATATAAATATATTTTATGCACTGTATATGAGCTGGCGATTTCTAAGTCTGTGGTTCCGAGAGGGGGTAACCAGGCTCACTAATAAAGGTCAAGCCACTTGGCTGCCAGAATGCCGTGCTTCAGCACAGACCAGAAAGGCATTGTGATAAGCGTATCCCCCTTATAGTCAGGGGTTAATGGGAGTCGTCCCCGCCCCCCCAGTATACGGCCAGAACCATGGACCCGGTACTTGTGGTTCGGACTCTCTCCAACCAGCCATAATGTTGTGAGAGTGAAATTATGTCTAAGTCCAGCTTTTGTACATTAGAAGCAACTCTGAAACTTAACCTAAGCGTTTTTCGAAGCTACTTTTTGGCTAACTTCTTATAGGAAGGTCTAGGAGCTCTGAAAATGAACGTGCGCGTCTTTCACTCTTCCCGAGGGACTTAGAAGAATTTTGTGGTATTTTTCATTAAATGGTGTATAAGGGTATATATATAAATATATTTTATGCACTGTATATGAGCTGGCGATTTCTAAGTCTGTGGTTCCGAGAGGGGGTAACCAGGCTCACTAATAAAGGTCAAGCCACTTGGCTGCCAGAATGCCGTGCTTCAGCACAGACCAGAAAGGCATTGTGATAAGCGTATCCCCGGTATAGTCAGGGGTTAATGGGAGTCGTCCCCGTCCCCCCAGTATACGGCCAGAACCATGGACCCTGTACTTGTGGTTCGGACTCTCTCCAACCAGCCATAATGTTGTGAGAGTGAAATTATGTCTAAGTCCAGCTTTGGTACATTAGAAGCAACTCTGAAACTTAACCTAAGCGTTTTTCGAAGCTACTTTTTGGCTAACTTCTTATAGGAAGGTCTAGGAGCTCTGAAAATGAACGTGCGCGTCTTTCACTCTTCCCGAGGGACTTAGAAGAATTTTGTGATATTTTTTATTAAATGGTATATAAGGGTATATATATAAATATATTTTATGCACTGTATATGAGCTGGCGATTTCTAAGTCTGTGGTTCCGAGAGGGGGTAACCAGGCTCACTAATAAAGGTCAAGCCACTTGGCTGCCAGAATGCCGTGCTTCAGCACAGACCAGAAAGGCATTGTGATAAGCGTATCCCCGGTATAGTCAGGGGTTAATGGGAGTCGTCCCCGCCCCCCCAGTATACGGCCAGAACCATGGACCCGGTACTTGTGGTTCGGACTGTCTCCAACCAGCCATAATGTTGTGAGAGTGAAATTATGTCTAAGTCCAGCTTTGGTACATTAGAAGCAACTCTGAAACTTAACCTAAGCGTTTTTCGAAGCTACTTTTTGGCTAACTTCTTATAGGAAGGTCTAGGAGCTCTGAAAATGAACGTGCGCGTCTTTCACTCTTCCCGAGGGACTTAGAAGAATTTTGTGATATTTTTTATTAAATGGTGTATAAGGGTATATATATAAATATATTTTATGCACTGTATATGAGCTGGCGATTTCTAAGTCTGTGGTTCCGAGAGGGGGTAACCAGGCTCACTAATAAAGGTCAAGCCACTTGGCTGCCAGAATGCCCTGCTTCAGCACAGACCAGAAAGGCATTGTGATAAGCGTATCCCCGGTATAGTCAGGGGTTAATGGGAGTCGTCCCCGTCCCCCCAGTATACGGCCAGAACCATGGACCCGGTACTTGTGGTTCGGACTCTCTCCAACCAGCCATAATGTTGTGAGAGTGAAATTATGTCTAAGTCCAGCTTTGGTACATTAGAAGCAACTCTGAAACTTAACCTAAGCGTTTTTCGAAGCTACTTTTTGGCTAACTTCTTATAGGAAGGTCTAGGAGCTCTGAAAATGAACGTGCGCGTCTTTCACTCTTCCCGAGGGACTTAGAAGAATTTTGTGATATTTTTCATTAAATGGTGTATAAGGGTATATATATAAATATATTTTATGCACTGTATATGAGCTGGCGATTTCTAAGTCTGTGGTTCCGAGAGGGGGTAACCAGGCTCACTAATAAAGGTCAAGCCACTTGGCTGCCAGAATGCCCTGCTTCAGCACAGACCAGAAAGGCATTGTGATAAGCGTATCCCCGGTATAGTCAGGGGTTAATGGGAGTCGTCCCCGTCCCCCCAGTATAGAAGCAACTCTGAAACTTAACCTAAGCGTTTTTCGAAGCTACTTTTTGGCTAACTTCTTATAGGAAGGTCTAGGAGCTCTGAAAATGAACGTGCGCGTCTTTCACTCTTCCCGAGGGACTTAGAAGAATTTTGTGATATTTTTTATTAAATGGTGTATAAGGGTATATATATAAATATATTTTATGCACTGTATATGAGCTGGCGATTTCTAAGTCTGTGGTTCCGAGAGGGGGTAACCAGGCTCACTAATAAAGGTCAAGCCACTTGGCTGCCAGAATGCCGTGCTTCAGCACAGACCAGAAAGGCATTGTGATAAGCGTATCCCCGGTATAGTCAGGGGTTAATGGGAGTCGTCCCCGTCCCCCCAGTATACGGCCAGAACCATGGACCCGGTACTTGTGGTTCGGACTCTCTCCAACCAGCCATAATGTTGTGAGAGTGAAATTATGTCTAAGTCCAGCTTTGGTACATTAGAAGCAACTCTGAAACTTAACCTAAGCGTTTTTCGAAGCTACTTTTTGGCTAACTTCTTATAGGAAGGTCTAGGAGCTCTGAAAATGAACGTGCGCGTCTTTCACTCTTCCCGAGGGACTTAGAAGAATTTTGTGATATTTTTTATTAAATGGTGTATAAGGGTATATATATAAATATATTTTATGCACTGTATATGAGCTGGCGATTTCTAAGTCTGTGGTTCCGAGAGGGGGTAACCAGGCTCACTAATAAAGGTCAAGCCACTTGGCTGCCAGAATGCCGTGCTTCAGCACAGACCAGAAAGGCATTGTGATAAGCGTATCCCCGGTATAGTCAGGGGTTAATGGGAGTCGTCCCCGCCCCCCCAGTATACGGCCAGAACCATGGACCCGGTACTTGTGGTTCGGACTGTCTCCAACCAGCCATAATGTTGTGAGAGTGAAATTATGTCTAAGTCCAGCTTTGGTACATTAGAAGCAACTCTGAAACTTAACCTAAGCGTTTTTCGAAGCTACTTTTTGGCTAACTTCTTATAGGAAGGTCTAGGAGCTCTGAAAATGAACGTGCGCGTCTTTCACTCTTCCCGAGGGACTTAGAAGAATTTTGTGATATTTTTTATTAAATGGTGTATAAGGGTATATATATAAATATATTTTATGCACTGTATATGAGCTGGCGATTTCTAAGTCTGTGGTTCCGAGAGGGGGTAACCAGGCTCACTAATAAAGGTCAAGCCACTTGGCTGCCAGAATGCCCTGCTTCAGCACAGACCAGAAAGGCATTGTGATAAGCGTATCCCCGGTATAGTCAGGGGTTAATGGGAGTCGTCCCCGTCCCCCCAGTATACGGCCAGAACCATGGACCCGGTACTTGTGGTTCAGACTCTCTCCAACCAGCCATAATGTTGTGAGAGTGAAATTATGTCTAAGTCCAGCTTTGGTACATTAGAAGCAACTCTGAAACTTAACCTAAGCGTTTTTCGAAGCTACTTTTTGGCTAACTTCTTATAGGAAGGTCTAGGAGCTCTGAAAATGAACGTGCGCGTCTTTCACTCTTCCCGAGGGACTTAGAAGAATTTTGTGATATTTTTCATTAAATGGTGTATAAGGGTATATATATAAATATATTTTATGCACTGTATATGAGCTGGCGATTTCTAAGTCTGTGGTTCCGAGAGGGGGTAACCAGGCTCACTAATAAAGGTCAAGCCACTTGGCTGCCAGAATGCCCTGCTTCAGCACAGACCAGAAAGGCATTGTGATAAGCGTATCCCCGGTATAGTCAGGGGTTAATGGGAGTCGTCCCCGTCCCCCCAGTATAGAAGCAACTCTGAAACTTAACCTAAGCGTTTTTCGAAGCTACTTTTTGGCTAACTTCTTATAGGAAGGTCTAGGAGCTCTGAAAATGAACGTGCGCGTCTTTCACTCTTCCCGAGGGACTTAGAAGAATTTTGTGGTATTTTTCATTAAATGGTGTATAAGGGTATATATATAAATATATTTTATGCACTGTATATGAGCTGGCGATTTCTAAGTCTGTGGTTCCGAGAGGGGGTAACCAGGCTCACTAATAAAGGTCAAGCCACTTGGCTGCCAGAATGCCGTGCTTCAGCACAGACCAGAAAGGCATTGTGATAAGCGTATCCCCGGTATAGTCAGGGGTTAATGGGAGTCGTCCCCGTCCCCCCAGTATACGGCCAGAACCATGGACCCTGTACTTGTGGTTCGGACTCTCTCCAACCAGCCATAATGTTGTGAGAGTGAAATTATGTCTAAGTCCAGCTTTGGTACATTAGAAGCAACTCTGAAACTTAACCTAAGCGTTTTTCGAAGCTACTTTTTGGCTAACTTCTTATAGGAAGGTCTAGGAGCTCTGAAAATGAACGTGCGCGTCTTTCACTCTTCCCGAGGGACTTAGAAGAATTTTGTGATATTTTTTATTAAATGGTATATAAGGGTATATATATAAATATATTTTATGCACTGTATATGAGCTGGCGATTTCTAAGTCTGTGGTTCCGAGAGGGGGTAACCAGGCTCACTAATAAAGGTCAAGCCACTTGGCTGCCAGAATGCCGTGCTTCAGCACAGACCAGAAAGGCATTGTGATAAGCGTATCCCCGGTATAGTCAGGGGTTAATGGGAGTCGTCCCCGCCCCCCCAGTATACGGCCAGAACCATGGACCCGGTACTTGTGGTTCGGACTGTCTCCAACCAGCCATAATGTTGTGAGAGTGAAATTATGTCTAAGTCCAGCTTTGGTACATTAGAAGCAACTCTGAAACTTAACCTAAGCGTTTTTCGAAGCTACTTTTTGGCTAACTTCTTATAGGAAGGTCTAGGAGCTCTGAAAATGAACGTGCGCGTCTTTCACTCTTCCCGAGGGACTTAGAAGAATTTTGTGATATTTTTTATTAAATGGTGTATAAGGGTATATATATAAATATATTTTATGCACTGTATATGAGCTGGCGATTTCTAAGTCTGTGGTTCCGAGAGGGGGTAACCAGGCTCACTAATAAAGGTCAAGCCACTTGGCTGCCAGAATGCCCTGCTTCAGCACAGACCAGAAAGGCATTGTGATAAGCGTATCCCCGGTATAGTCAGGGGTTAATGGGAGTCGTCCCCGTCCCCCCAGTATACGGCCAGAACCATGGACCCGGTACTTGTGGTTCGGACTCTCTCCAACCAGCCATAATGTTGTGAGAGTGAAATTATGTCTAAGTCCAGCTTTGGTACATTAGAAGCAACTCTGAAACTTAACCTAAGCGTTTTTCGAAGCTACTTTTTGGCTAACTTCTTATAGGAAGGTCTAGGAGCTCTGAAAATGAACGTGCGCGTCTTTCACTCTTCCCGAGGGACTTAGAAGAATTTTGTGATATTTTTCATTAAATGGTGTATAAGGGTATATATATAAATATATTTTATGCACTGTATATGAGCTGGCGATTTCTAAGTCTGTGGTTCCGAGAGGGGGTAACCAGGCTCACTAATAAAGGTCAAGCCACTTGGCTGCCAGAATGCCCTGCTTCAGCACAGACCAGAAAGGCATTGTGATAAGCGTATCCCCGGTATAGTCAGGGGTTAATGGGAGTCGTCCCCGTCCCCCCAGTATAGAAGCAACTCTGAAACTTAACCTAAGCGTTTTTCGAAGCTACTTTTTGGCTAACTTCTTATAGGAAGGTCTAGGAGCTCTGAAAATGAACGTGCGCGTCTTTCACTCTTCCCGAGGGACTTAGAAGAATTTTGTGATATTTTTTATTAAATGGTGTATAAGGGTATATATATAAATATATTTTATGCACTGTATATGAGCTGGCGATTTCTAAGTCTGTGGTTCCGAGAGGGGGTAACCAGGCTCACTAATAAAGGTCAAGCCACTTGGCTGCCAGAATGCCGTGCTTCAGCACAGACCAGAAAGGCATTGTGATAAGCGTATCCCCGGTATAGTCAGGGGTTAATGGGAGTCGTCCCCGTCCCCCCAGTATACGGCCAGAACCATGGACCCGGTACTTGTGGTTCGGACTCTCTCCAACCAGCCATAATGTTGTGAGAGTGAAATTATGTCTAAGTCCAGCTTTGGTACATTAGAAGCAACTCTGAAACTTAACCTAAGCGTTTTTCGAAGCTACTTTTTGGCTAACTTCTTATAGGAAGGTCTAGGAGCTCTGAAAATGAACGTGCGCGTCTTTCACTCTTCCCGAGGGACTTAGAAGAATTTTGTGATATTTTTTATTAAATGGTGTATAAGGGTATATATATAAATATATTTTATGCACTGTATATGAGCTGGCGATTTCTAAGTCTGTGGTTCCGAGAGGGGGTAACCAGGCTCACTAATAAAGGTCAAGCCACTTGGCTGCCAGAATGCCGTGCTTCAGCACAGACCAGAAAGGCATTGTGATAAGCGTATCCCCGGTATAGTCAGGGGTTAATGGGAGTCGTCCCCGCCCCCCCAGTATACGGCCAGAACCATGGACCCGGTACTTGTGGTTCGGACTGTCTCCAACCAGCCATAATGTTGTGAGAGTGAAATTATGTCTAAGTCCAGCTTTGGTACATTAGAAGCAACTCTGAAACTTAACCTAAGCGTTTTTCGAAGCTACTTTTTGGCTAACTTCTTATAGGAAGGTCTAGGAGCTCTGAAAATGAACGTGCGCGTCTTTCACTCTTCCCGAGGGACTTAGAAGAATTTTGTGATATTTTTTATTAAATGGTGTATAAGGGTATATATATAAATATATTTTATGCACTGTATATGAGCTGGCGATTTCTAAGTCTGTGGTTCCGAGAGGGGGTAACCAGGCTCACTAATAAAGGTCAAGCCACTTGGCTGCCAGAATGCCCTGCTTCAGCACAGACCAGAAAGGCATTGTGATAAGCGTATCCCCGGTATAGTCAGGGGTTAATGGGAGTCGTCCCCGTCCCCCCAGTATACGGCCAGAACCATGGACCCGGTACTTGTGGTTCAGACTCTCTCCAACCAGCCATAATGTTGTGAGAGTGAAATTATGTCTAAGTCCAGCTTTGGTACATTAGAAGCAACTCTGAAACTTAACCTAAGCGTTTTTCGAAGCTACTTTTTGGCTAACTTCTTATAGGAAGGTCTAGGAGCTCTGAAAATGAACGTGCGCGTCTTTCACTCTTCCCGAGGGACTTAGAAGAATTTTGTGATATTTTTCATTAAATGGTGTATAAGGGTATATATATAAATATATTTTATGCACTGTATATGAGCTGGCGATTTCTAAGTCTGTGGTTCCGAGAGGGGGTAACCAGGCTCACTAATAAAGGTCAAGCCACTTGGCTGCCAGAATGCCCTGCTTCAGCACAGACCAGAAAGGCATTGTGATAAGCGTATCCCCGGTATAGTCAGGGGTTAATGGGAGTCGTCCCCGTCCCCCCAGTATAGAAGCAACTCTGAAACTTAACCTAAGCGTTTTTCGAAGCTACTTTTTGGCTAACTTCTTATAGGAAGGTCTAGGAGCTCTGAAAATGAACGTGCGCGTCTTTCACTCTTCCCGAGGGACTTAGAAGAATTTTGTGATATTTTTTATTAAATGGTGTATAAGGGTATATATATAAATATATTTTATGCACTGTATATGAGCTGGCGATTTCTAAGTCTGTGGTTCCGAGAGGGGGTAACCAGGCTCACTAATAAAGGTCAAGCCACTTGGCTGCCAGAATGCCGTGCTTCAGCACAGACCAGAAAGGCATTGTGATAAGCGTATCCCCGGTATAGTCAGGGGTTAATGGGAGTCGTCCCCGTCCCCCCAGTATACGGCCAGAACCATGGACCCGGTACTTGTGGTTCGGACTCTCTCCAACCAGCCATAATGTTGTGAGAGTGAAATTATGTCTAAGTCCAGCTTTGGTACATTAGAAGCAACTCTGAAACTTAACCTAAGCGTTTTTCGAAGCTACTTTTTGGCTAACTTCTTATAGGAAGGTCTAGGAGCTCTGAAAATGAACGTGCGCGTCTTTCACTCTTCTCTAGGGACTTAGAAGAAATTTGTGATATTTTTTATTAAAATGGTGTATAAGGGTATATATATAAATATATTTTATGCACTGTATATGAGCTGGCGATTTCTAAGTCTGTGGTTCCGAGAGGGGGTAACCAGGCTCACTAATAAAGGTCAAGCCACTTGGCTGCCAGAATGCCGTGCTTCAGCACAGACCAGAAAGGCATTGTGATAAGCGTATCCCCGGTATAGTCAGGGGTTAATGGGAGTCGTCCCCGTCCCCCCAGTATACGGCCAGAACCATGGACCCGGTACTTGTGGTTCGGACTCTCTCCAACCAGCCATAATGTTGTGAGAGTGAAATTATGTCTACAGTAAGTCCAGCTTTGGTACATTAGAAGCAACTCTGAAACTTAACCTAAGCGTTTTTCGAAGCTACTTTTTGGCTAACTTCTTATAGGAAGGTCTAGGAGCTCTGAAAATGAACATGCGCGTCTTTCACTCTTCCCTAGGGACTTAGAAGAAATTTGTGATATTTTTTATTAAAATGGTGTATAAGGGTATATATATAAATATATTTTATGCACTGTATATGAGCTGGCGATTTCTAAGTCTGTGGTTCCGAGAGGGGGTAACCAGGCTCACTAATAAAGGTCAAGCCACTTGGCTGCCAGAATGCCGTGCTTCAGCACAGACCAGAAAGGCATTGTGATAAGCGTATCCCCGGTATAGTCAGGGGTTAATGGGAGTCGTCCCCGCCCCCCCAGTATACGGCCAGAACCATGGACCCGGTACTTGTGGTTCGGACTGTCTCCAACCAGCCATAATGTTGTGAGAGTGAAATTATGTCTAAGTCCAGCTTTGGTACATTAGAAGCAACTCTGAAACTTAACCTAAGCGTTTTTCGAAGCTACTTTTTGGCTAACTTCTTATAGGAAGGTCTAGGAGCTCTGAAAATGAACGTGCGCGTCTTTCACTCTTCCCGAGGGACTTAGAAGAATTTTGTGATATTTTTTATTAAATGGTGTATAAGGGTATATATATAAATATATTTTATGCACTGTATATGAGCTGGCGATTTCTAAGTCTGTGGTTCCGAGAGGGGGTAACCAGGCTCACTAATAAAGGTCAAGCCACTTGGCTGCCAGAATGCCCTGCTTCAGCACAGACCAGAAAGGCATTGTGATAAGCGTATCCCCGGTATAGTCAGGGGTTAATGGGAGTCGTCCCCGTCCCCCCAGTATAGAAGCAACTCTGAAACTTAACCTAAGCGTTTTTCGAAGCTACTTTTTGGCTAACTTCTTATAGGAAGGTCTAGGAGCTCTGAAAATGAACGTGCGCGTCTTTAACTCTTCCCGAGGGACTTAGAAGAATTTTGTGATATTTTTTATTAAATGGTGTATAAGGGTATATATATAAATATATTTTATGCACTGTATATGAGCTGGCGATTTCTAAGTCTGTGGTTCCGAGAGGGGGTAACCAGGCTCACTAATAAAGGTCAAGCCACTTGGCTGCCAGAATGCCGTGCTTCAGCACAGACCAGAAAGGCATTGTGATAAGCGTATCCCCGGTATAGTCAGGGGTTAATGGGAGTCGTCCCCGTCCCCCCAGTATACGGCCAGAACCATGGACCCGGTACTTGTGGTTCGGACTCTCTCCAACCAGCCATAATGTTGTGAGAGTGAAAT
Organism: Ascaphus truei; assembly: GCF_040206685.1. Taxonomy (NCBI): domain Eukaryota; kingdom Metazoa; phylum Chordata; class Amphibia; order Anura; family Ascaphidae; genus Ascaphus; species Ascaphus truei. The sequence goes on from NW_027453986.1 coordinate 826,579, forward strand.
TATGTCTAAGTCCAGCTTTGGTACATTAGAAGCAACTCTGAAACTTAACCTAAGCGTTTTTCGAAGCTACTTTTTGGCTAACTTCTTATAGGAAGGTCTAGGAGCTCTGAAAATGAACGTGCGCGTCTTTCACTCTTCCCGAGGGACTTAGAAGAATTTTGTGATATTTTTTATTAAATGGTGTATAAGGGTATATATATAAATATATTTTATGCACTGTATATGAGCTGGCGATTTCTAAGTCTGTGGTTCCGAGAGGGGGTAACCAGGCTCACTAATAAAGGTCAAGCCACTTGGCTGCCAGAATGCCCTGCTTCAGCACAGACCAGAAAGGCATTGTGATAAGCGTATCCCCGGTATAGTCAGGGGTTAATGGGAGTCGTCCCCGTCCCCCCAGTATACGGCCAGAACCATGGACCCGGTACTTGTGGTTCGGACTGTCTCCAACCAGCCATAATGTTGTGAGAGTGAAATTATGTCTACAGTAAGTCCAGCTTTGGTACATTAGAAGCAACTCTGAAACTTAACCTAAGCGTTTTTCGAAGCTACTTTTTGGCTAACTTCTTATAGGAAGGTCTAGGAGCTCTGAAAATGAACGTGCGCGTCTTTCACTCTTCTCTAGGGACTTAGAAGAAATTTGTGATATTTTTTATTAAAATGGTGTATAAGGGTATATATATAAATATATTTTATGCACTGTATATGAGCTGGCGATTTCTAAGTCTGTGGTTCCGAGAGGGGGTAACCAGGCTCACTAATAAAGGTCAAGCCACTTGGCTGCCAGAATGCCGTGCTTCAGCACAGACCAGAAAGGCATTGTGATAAGCGTATCCCCGGTATAGTCAGGGGTTAATGGGAGTCGTCCCCGTCCCCCCAGTATACGGCCAGAACCATGGACCCGGTACTTGTGGTTCGGACTCTCTCCAAACAGCCATAATGTTGTGAGAGTGAAATTATGTCTACAGTAAGTCCAGCTTTGGTACATTAGAAGCAACTCTGAAACTTAACCTAAGCGTTTTTCGAAGCTACTTTTTGGCTAACTTCTTATAGGAAGGTCTAGGAGCTCTGAAAATGAACATGCGCGTCTTTCACTCTTCCCTAGGGACTTAGAAGAAATTTGTGATATTTTTTATTAAAATGGTGTATAAGGGTATATATATAAATATATTTTATGCACTGTATATGAGCTGGCGATTTCTAAGTCTGTGGTTCCGAGAGGGGGTAACCAGGCTCACTAATAAAGGTCAAGCCACTTGGCTGCCAGAATGCCGTGCTTCAGCACAGACCAGAAAGGCATTGTGATAAGCGTATCCCCGGTATAGTCAGGGGTTAATGGGAGTCGTCCCCGCCCCCCCAGTATACGGCCAGAACCATGGACCCGGTACTTGTGGTTCGGACTGTCTCCAACCAGCCATAATGTTGTGAGAGTGAAATTATGTCTAAGTCCAGCTTTGGTACATTAGAAGCAACTCTGAAACTTAACCTAAGCGTTTTTCGAAGCTACTTTTTGGCTAACTTCTTATAGGAAGGTCTAGGAGCTCTGAAAATGAACGTGCGCGTCTTTCACTCTTCCCGAGGGACTTAGAAGAATTTTGTGATATTTTTTATTAAATGGTGTATAAGGGTATATATATAAATATATTTTATGCACTGTATATGAGCTGGCGATTTCTAAGTCTGTGGTTCCGAGAGGGGGTAACCAGGCTCACTAATAAAGGTCAAGCCACTTGGCTGCCAGAATGCCCTGCTTCAGCACAGACCAGAAAGGCATTGTGATAAGCGTATCCCCGGTATAGTCAGGGGTTAATGGGAGTCGTCCCCGTCCCCCCAGTATAGAAGCAACTCTGAAACTTAACCTAAGCGTTTTTCGAAGCTACTTTTTGGCTAACTTCTTATAGGAAGGTCTAGGAGCTCTGAAAATGAACGTGCGCGTCTTTAACTCTTCCCGAGGGACTTAGAAGAATTTTGTGATATTTTTTATTAAATGGTGTATAAGGGTATATATATAAATATATTTTATGCACTGTATATGAGCTGGCGATTTCTAAGTCTGTGGTTCCGAGAGGGGGTAACCAGGCTCACTAATAAAGGTCAAGCCACTTGGCTGCCAGAATGCCGTGCTTCAGCACAGACCAGAAAGGCATTGTGATAAGCGTATCCCCGGTATAGTCAGGGGTTAATGGGAGTCGTCCCCGTCCCCCCAGTATACGGCCAGAACCATGGACCCGGTACTTGTGGTTCGGACTCTCTCCAACCAGCCATAATGTTGTGAGAGTGAAATTATGTCTAAGTCCAGCTTTGGTACATTAGAAGCAACTCTGAAACTTAACCTAAGCGTTTTTCGAAGCTACTTTTTGGCTAACTTCTTATAGGAAGGTCTAGGAGCTCTGAAAATGAACGTGCGCGTCTTTCACTCTTCCCGAGGGACTTAGAAGAATTTTGTGATATTTTTTATTAAATGGTGTATAAGGGTATATATATAAATATATTTTATGCACTGTATATGAGCTGGCGATTTCTAAGTCTGTGGTTCCGAGAGGGGGTAACCAGGCTCACTAATAAAGGTCAAGCCACTTGGCTGCCAGAATGCCCTGCTTCAGCACAGACCAGAAAGGCATTGTGATAAGCGTATCCCCGGTATAGTCAGGGGTTAATGGGAGTCGTCCCCGTCCCCCCAGTATACGGCCAGAACCATGGACCCGGTACTTGTGGTTCGGACTGTCTCCAACCAGCCATAATGTTGTGAGAGTGAAATTATGTCTACAGTAAGTCCAGCTTTGGTACATTAGAAGCAACTCTGAAACTTAACCTAAGCGTTTTTCGAAGCTACTTTTTGGCTAACTTCTTATAGGAAGGTCTAGGAGCTCTGAAAATGAACGTGCGCGTCTTTCACTCTTCCCTAGGGACTTAGAAGAAATTGGTGATATTTTTTATTAAAATGGTGTATAAGGGTATATATATAAATATATTTTATGCACTGTATATGAGCTGGCGATTTCTAAGTCTGTGGTTCCGAGAGGGGGTAACCAGGCTCACTAATAAAGGTCAAGCCACTTGGCTGCCAGAATGCCCTGCTTCAGCACAGACCAGAAAGGCATTGTGATAAGCGTATCCCCGGTATAGTCAGGGGTTAATGGGTGTCGTCCCCGTCCCCCCAGTATACGGCCAGAACCATGGACCCGGTACTTGTGGTTCGGACTCTCTCCAACCAGCCATAATGTTGTGAGAGTGAAATTATGTCTAAGTCCAGCTTTGGTACATTAGAAGCAACTCTGAAACTTAACCTAAGCGTTTTTCGAAGCTACTTTTTGGCTAACTTCTTATAGGAAGTTCTAGGAACTCTGAAAATGAACGTGCGCGTCTTTCACTCTTCCCGAGGGACTTAGAAGAAATTTGTGATATTTTTTTATTAAAATGGTGTATAAGGGTATATATATAAATATATTTTATGCACTGTATATGAGCTGGCGATTTCTAAGTCTGTGGTTCCGAGAGGGGGTAACCAGGCTCACTAATAAAGGTCAAGCCACTTGGCTGCCAGAATGCCCTGCTTCAGCACAGACCAGAAAGGCATTGTGATAAGCGTATCCCCGGTATAGTCAGGGGTTAATGGGAGTCGTCCCCGTCCCCCCAGTATAGAAGCAACTCTGAAACTTAACCTAAGCGTTTTTCGAAGCTACTTTTTGGCTAACTTCTTATAGGAAGGTCTAGGAGCTCTGAAAATGAACGTGCGCGTCTTTCACTCTTCCCGAGGGACTTAGAAGAATTTTGTGATATTTTTTATTAAATGGTGTATAAGGGTATATATATAAATATATTTTATGCACTGTATATGAGCTGGCGATTTCTAAGTCTGTGGTTCCGAGAGGGGGTAACCAGGCTCACTAATAAAGGTCAAGCCACTTGGCTGCCAGAATGCCCTGCTTCAGCACAGACCAGAAAGGCATTGTGATAAGCGTATCCCCGGTATAGTCAGGGGTTAATGGGAGTCGTCCCCGTCCCCCCAGTATACGGCCAGAACCATGGACCCGGTACTTGTGGTTCGGACTCTCTCCAACCAGCCATAATGTTGTGAGAGTGAAATTATGTCTAAGTCCAGCTTTTGTACATTAGAAGCAACTCTGAAACTTAACCTAAGCGTTTTTCGAAGCTACTTTTTGGCTAACTTCTTATAGGAAGGTCTAGGAGCTCTGAAAATGAACGTGCGCGTCTTTCACTCTTCCCGAGGGACTTAGAAGAATTTTGTGATATTTTTCATTAAATGGTGTATAAGGGTATATATATAAATATATTTTATGCACTGTATATGAGCTGGCGATTTCTAAGTCTGTGGTTCCGAGAGGGGGTAACCAGGCTCACTAATAAAGGTCAAGCCACTTGGCTGCCAGAATGCCCTGCTTCAGCACAGACCAGAAAGGCATTGTGATAAGCGTATCCCCGGTATAGTCAGGGGTTAATGGGAGTCGTCCCCGTCCCCCCAGTATACGGCCAGAACCATGGACCCGGTACTTGTGGTTCGGACTCTCTCCAACCAGCCATAATGTTGTGAGAGTGAAATTATGTCTAAGTCCAGCTTTGGTACATTAGAAGCAACTCTGAAACTTAACCTAAGCGTTTTTCGAAGCTACTTTTTGGCTAACTTCTTATAGGAAGGTCTAGGAGCTCTGAAAATTAACGTGCGCGTCTTTCACTCTTCCCGAGGGACTTAGAAGAATTTTGTGATATTTTTTATTAAATGGTGTATAAGGGTATATATATAAATATATTTTATGCACTGTATATGAGCTGGCGATTTCTAAGTCTGTGGTTCCGAGAGGGGGTAACCAGGCTCACTAATAAAGGTCAAGCCACTTGGCTGCCAGAATGCCGTGCTTCAGCACAGACCAGAAAGGCATTGTGATAAGCGTATCCCCGGTATAGTCAGGGGTTAATGGGAGTCGTCCCCGTCCCCCCAGTATACGGCCAGAACCATGGACCCTGTACTTGTGGTTCGGACTCTCTCCAACCAGCCATAATGTTGTGAGAGTGAAATTATGTCTAAGTCCAGCTTTGGTACATTAGAAGCAACTCTGAAACTTAACCTAAGCGTTTTTCGAAGCTACTTTTTGGCTAACTTCTTATAGGAAGGTCTAGGAGCTCTGAAAATGAACGTGCGCGTCTTTCACTCTTCCCGAGGGACTTAGAAGAATTTTGTGATATTTTTTATTAAATGGTGTATAAGGGTATATATATAAATATATTTTATGCACTGTATATGAGCTGGCGATTTCTAAGTCTGTGGTTCCGAGAGGGGGTAACCAGGCTCACTAATAAAGGTCAAGCCACTTGGCTGCCAGAATGCCCTGCTTCAGCACAGACCAGAAAGGCATTGTGATAAGCGTATCCCCGGTATAGTCAGGGGTTAATGGGAGTCGTCCCCGTCCCCCCAGTATACGGCCAGAACCATGGACCCGGTACTTGTGGTTCGGACTCTCTCCAACCAGCCATAATGTTGTGAGAGTGAAATTATGTCTAAGTCCAGCTTTGGTACATTAGAAGCAACTCTGAAACTTAACCTAAGCGTTTTTCGAAGCTACTTTTTGGCTAACTTCTTATAGGAAGGTCTAGGAGCTCTGAAAATGAACGTGCGCGTCTTTCACTCTTCCCGAGGGACTTAGAAGAATTTTGTGATATTTTTCATTAAATGGTGTATAAGGGTATATATATAAATATATTTTATGCACTGTATATGAGCTGGCGATTTCTAAGTCTGTGGTTCCGAGAGGGGGTAACCAGGCTCACTAATAAAGGTCAAGCCACTTGGCTGCCAGAATGCCGTGCTTCAGCACAGACCAGAAAGGCATTGTGATAAGCGTATCCCCGGTATAGTCAGGGGTTAATGGGAGTCGTCCCCGCCCCCCCAGTATACGGCCAGAACCATGGACCCGGTACTTGTGGTTCGGACTGTCTCCAACCAGCCATAATGTTGTGAGAGTGAAATTATGTCTAAGTCCAGCTTTGGTACATTAGAAGCAACTCTGAAACTTAACCTAAGCGTTTTTCGATGCTACTTTTTGGCTAACTTCTTATAGGAAGGTCTAGGAGCTCTGAAAATGAACGTGCGCGTCTTTCACTCTTCCCGAGGGACTTAGAAGAATTTTGTGATATTTTTTATTAAATGGTGTATAAGGGTATATATATAAATATATTTTATGCACTGTATATGAGCTGGCGATTTCTAAGTCTGTGGTTCCGAGAGGGGGTAACCAGGCTCACTAATAAAGGTCAAGCCACTTGGCTGCCAGAATGCCCTGCTTCAGCACAGACCAGAAAGGCATTGTGATAAGCGTATCCCCGGTATAGTCAGGGGTTAATGGGAGTCGTCCCCGTCCCCCCAGTATACGGCCAGAACCATGGACCCGGTACTTGTGGTTCGGACTGTCTCCAACCAGCCATAATGTTGTGAGAGTGAAATTATGTCTACAGTAAGTCCAGCTTTGGTACATTAGAAGCAACTCTGAAACTTAACCTAAGCGTTTTTCGAAGCTACTTTTTGGCTAACTTCTTATAGGAAGGTCTAGGAGCTCTGAAAATGAACGTGCGCGTCTTTCACTCTTCCCTAGGGACTTAGAAGAAATTTGTGATATTTTTTATTAAAATGGTGTATAAGGGTATATATATAAATATATTTTATGCACTGTATATGAGCTGGCGATTTCTAAGTCTGTGGTTCCGAGAGGGGGTAACCAGGCTCACTAATAAAAGTCAAGCCACTTGGCTGCCAGAATGCCCTGCTTCAGCACAGACCAGAAAGGCATTGTGATAAGCGTATCCCCGGTATAGTCAGGGGTTAATGGGTGTCGTCCCCGTCCCCCCAGTATACGGCCAGAACCATGGACCCGGTACTTGTGGTTCGGACTGTCTCCAACCAGCCATAATGTTGTGAGAGTGAAATTATGTCTAAATCCAGCTTTGGTACATTAGAAGCAACTCTGAAACTTAACCTAAGCGTTTTTCGAAGCTACTTTTTGGCTAACTTCTTATAGGAAGGTCTAGGAGCTCTGAAAATGAACGTGCGCGTCTTTCACTCTTCCCGAGGGACTTAGAAGAATTTTGTGATATTTTTTATTAAATGGTGTATAAGGGTATATATATAAATATATTTTATGCACTGTATATGAGCTGGCGATTTCTAAGTCTGTGGTTCCGAGAGGGGGTAACCAGGCTCACTAATAAAGGTCAAGCCACTTGGCTGCCAGAATGCCCTGCTTCAGCACAGACCAGAAAGGCATTGTGATAAGCGTATCCCCGGTATAGTCAGGGGTTAATGGGAGTCGTCCCCGTCCCCCCAGTATACGGCCAGAACCATGGACCCGGTACTTGTGGTTCGGACTGTCTCCAACCAGCCATAATGTTGTGAGAGTGAAATTATGTCTACAGTAAGTCCAGCTTTGGTACATTAGAAGCAACTCTGAAACTTAACCTAAGCGTTTTTCGAAGCTACTTTTTGGCTAACTTCTTATAGGAAGGTCTAGGAGCTCTGAAAATGAACGTGCGCGTCTTTCACTCTTCCCTAGGGACTTAGAAGAAATTTGTGATATTTTTTATTAAAATGGTGTATAAGGGTATATATATAAATATATTTTATGCACTGTATATGAGCTGGCGATTTCTAAGTCTGTGGTTCCGAGAGGGGGTAACCAGGCTCACTAATAAAAGTCAAGCCACTTGGCTGCCAGAATGCCCTGCTTCAGCACAGACCAGAAAGGCATTGTGATAAGCGTATCCCCGGTATAGTCAGGGGTTAATGGGTGTCGTCCCCGTCCCCCCAGTATACGGCCAGAACCATGGACCCGGTACTTGTGGTTCGGACTGTCTCCAACCAGCCATAATGTTGTGAGAGTGAAATTATGTCTAAATCCAGCTTTGGTACATTAGAAGCAACTCTGAAACTTAACCTAAGCGTTTTTCGAAGCTACTTTTTGGCTAACTTCTTATAGGAAGGTCTAGGAGCTCTGAAAATGAACGTGCGCGTCTTTCACTCTTCCCGAGGGACTTAGAAGAATTTTGTGATATTTTTTATTAAATGGTGTATAAGGGTATATATATAAATATATTTTATGCACTGTATATGAGCTGGCGATTTCTAAGTCTGTGGTTCCGAGAGGGGGTAACCAGGCTCACTAATAAAGGTCAAGCCACTTGGCTGCCAGAATGCCCTGCTTCAGCACAGACCAGAAAGGCATTGTGATAAGCGTATCCCCGGTATAGTCAGGGGTTAATGGGAGTCGTCCCCGTCCCCCCAGTATACGGCCAGAACCATGGACCCGGTACTTGTGGTTCGGACTCTCTCCAACCAGCCATAATGTTGTAAGAGTGAAATTATGTCTAAGTCCAGCTTTGGTACATTAGAAGCAACTCTGAAACTTAACCTAAGCGTTTTTCGAAGCTACTTTTTGGCTAACTTCTTATAGGAAGGTCTAGGAGCTCTGAAAATGAACGTGCGCGTCTTTCACTCTTCCCGAGGGACTTAGAAGAATTTTGTGATATTTTTCATTAAATGGTGTATAAGGGTATATATATAAATATATTTTATGCACTGTATATGAGCTGGCGATTTCTAAGTCTGTGGTTCCGAGAGGGGGTAACCAGGCTCACTAATAAAGGTCAAGCCACTTGGCTGCCAGAATGCCCTGCTTCAGCACAGACCAGAAAGGCATTGTGATATGCGTATCCCCGGTATAGTCAGGGGTTAATGGGAGTCGTCCCCGTCCCCCCAGTATACGGCCAGAACCATGGACCCGGTACTTGTGGTTCGGACTCTCTCCAACCAGCCATAATGTTGTGAGAGTGAAATTATGTCTAAGTCCAGCTTTGGTACATTAGAAGCAACTCTGAAACTTAACCTAAGCGTTTTTCGAAGCTACTTTTTGGCTAACTTCTTATAGGAAGTTCTAGGAACTCTGAAAATGAACGTGCGCGTCTTTCACTCTTCCCGAGGGACTTAGAAGAAATTTGTGATATTTTTTATTAAAATGGTGTATAAGGGTATATATATAAATATATTTTATGCACTGTATATGAGCTGGCGATTTCTAAGTCTGTGGTTCCGAGAGGGGGTAACCAGGCTCACTAATAAAGGTCAAGCCACTTGGCTGCCAGAATGCCCTGCTTCAGCACAGACCAGAAAGGCATTGTGATAAGCGTATCCCCGGTATAGTCAGGGGTTAATGGGAGTCGTCCCCGTCCCCCCAGTATAGAAGCAACTCTGAAACGTATCCTAAGCGTTTTTCGAAGCTACTTTTTGGCTAACTTCTTATAGGAAGGTCTAGGAGCTCTGAAAATGAACGTGCGCGTCTTTCACTCTTCCCGAGGGACTTAGAAGAATTTTGTGATATTTTTTATTAAATGGTGTATAAGGGTATATATATAAATATATTTTATGCACTGTATATGAGCTGGCGATTTCTAAGTCTGTGGTTCCGAGAGGGGGTAACCAGGCTCACTAATAAAGGTCAAGCCACTTGGCTGCCAGAATGCCGTGCTTCAGCACAGACCAGAAAGGCATTGTGATAAGCGTATCCCCGGTATAGTCAGGGGTTAATGGGAGTCGTCCCCGTCCCCCCAGTATACGGCCAGAACCATGTACCCGGTACTTGTGGTTCGGAATGTCTCCAACCAGCCATAATGTTGTGAGAGTGAAATTATGTCTAAGTCCAGCTTTGGTACATTAGAAGCAACTCTGAAACTTAACCTAAGCGTTTTTCGAAGCTACTTTTTGGCTAACTTCTTATAGGAAGGTCTAGGAGCTCTGAAAATGAACGTGCACGTCTTTCACTCTTCCCGAGGGACTTAGAAGAATTTTGTGATATTTTTTATTAAATGGTGTATAAGGGTATATATATAAATATATTTTATGCACTGTATATGAGCTGGCGATTTCTAAGTCTGTGGTTCCGAGAGGGGGTAACCAGGCTCACTAATAAAGGTCAAGCCACTTGGCTGCCAGAATGCCCTGCTTCAGCACAGACCAGAAAGGCATTGTGATAAGCGTATCCCCGGTATAGTCAGGGGTTAATGGGAGTCGTCCCCGTCCCCCCAGTATACGGCCAGAACCATGGACCCGGTACTTGTGGTTCGGACTCTCTCCAACCAGCCATAATGTTGTGAGAGTGAAATTATGTCTAAGTCCAGCTTTTGTACATTAGAAGCAACTCTGAAACTTAACCTAAGCGTTTTTCGAAGCTACTTTTTGGCTAACTTCTTATAGGAAGGTCTAGGAGCTCTGAAAATGAACGTGCGCGTCTTTCACTCTTCCCGAGGGACTTAGAAGAATTTTGTGATATTTTTCATTAAATGGTGTATAAGGGTATATATATAAATATATTTTATGCACTGTATATGAGCTGGCGATTTCTAAGTCTGTGGTTCCGAGAGGGGGTAACCAGGCTCACTAATAAAGGTCAAGCCACTTGGCTGCCAGAATGCCCTGCTTCAGCACAGACCAGAAAGGCATTGTGATAAGCGTATCCCCGGTATAGTCAGGGGTTAATGGGAGTCGTCCCCGTCCCCCCAGTATACGGCCAGAACCATGGACCCGGTACTTGTGGTTCGGACTCTCTCCAACCAGCCATAATGTTGTGAGAGTGAAATTATGTCTAAGTCCAGCTTTGGTACATTAGAAGCAACTCTGAAACTTAACCTAAGCGTTTTTCGAAGCTACTTTTTGGCTAACTTCTTATAGGAAGGTCTAGGAGCTCTGAAAATTAACGTGCGCGTCTTTCACTCTTCCCGATGGACTTAGAAGAATTTTGTGATATTTTTTATTAAATGGTGTATAAGGGTATATATATAAATATATTTTATGCACTGTATATGAGCTGGCGATTTCTAAGTCTGTGGTTCCGAGAGGGGGTAACCAGGCTCACTAATAAAGGTCAAGCCACTTGGCTGCCAGAATGCCCTGCTTCAGCACAGACCAGAAAGGCATTGTGATAAGCGTATCCCCGGTATAGTCAGGGGTTAATGGGAGTCGTCCCCGTCCCCCCAGTATACGGCCAGAACCATGGACCCGGTACTTGTGGTTCGGACTCTCTCCAACCAGCCATAATGTTGTGAGAGTGAAATTATGTCTAAGTCCAGCTTTTGTACATTAGAAGCAACTCTGAAACTTAACCTAAGCGTTTTTCGAAGCTACTTTTTGGCTAACTTCTTATAGGAAGGTCTAGGAGCTCTGAAAATGAACGTGCGCGTCTTTCACTCTTCCCGAGGGACTTAGAAGAATTTTGTGATATTTTTCATTAAATGGTGTATAAGGGTATATATATAAATATATTTTATGCACTGTATATGAGCTGGCGATTTCTAAGTCTGTGGTTCCGAGAGGGGGTAACCAGGCTCACTAATAAAGGTCAAGCCACTTGGCTGCCAGAATGCCCTGCTTCAGCACAGACCAGAAAGGCATTGTGATAAGCGTATCCCCGGTATAGTCAGGGGTTAATGGGAGTCGTCCCCGTCCCCCCAGTATACGGCCAGAACCATGGACCCGGTACTTGTGGTTCGGACTCTCTCCAACCAGCCATAATGTTGTGAGAGTGAAATTATGTCTAAGTCCAGCTTTGGTACATTAGAAGCAACTCTGAAACTTAACCTAAGCGTTTTTCGAAGCTACTTTTTGGCTAACTTCTTATAGGAAGGTCTAGGAGCTCTGAAAATTAACGTGCGCGTCTTTCACTCTTCCCGAGGGACTTAGAAGAATTTTGTGATATTTTTTATTAAATGGTGTATAAGGGTATATATATAAATATATTTTATGCACTGTATATGAGCTGGCGATTTCTAAGTCTGTGGTTCCGAGAGGGGGTAACCAGGCTCACTAATAAAGGTCAAGCCACTTGGCTGCCAGAATGCCGTGCTTCAGCACAGACCAGAAAGGCATTGTGATAAGCGTATCCCCGGTATAGTCAGGGGTTAATGGGAGTCGTCCCCGTCCCCCCAGTATACGGCCAGAACCATGGACCCTGTTCTTGTGGTTCGGACTCTCTCCAACCAGCCATAATGTTGTGAGAGTGAAATTATGTCTAAGTCCAGCTTTGGTACATTAGAAGCAACTCTGAAACTTAACCTAAGCGTTTTTCGAAGCTACTTTTTGGCTAACTTCTTATAGGAAGGTCTAGGAGCTCTGAAAATGAACGTGCGCGTCTTTCACTCTTCCCGAGGGACTTAGAAGAATTTTGTGATATTTTTTATTAAATGGTGTATAAGGGTATATATATAAATATATTTTATGCACTGTATATGAGCTGGCGATTTCTAAGTCTGTGGTTCCGAGAGGGGGTAACCAGGCTCACTAATAAAGGTCAAGCCACTTGGCTGCCAGAATGCCCTGCTTCAGCACAGACCAGAAAGGCATTGTGATAAGCGTATCCCCGGTATAGTCAGGGGTTAATGGGAGTCGTCCCCGTCCCCCCAGTATACGGCCAGAACCATGGACCCGGTACTTGTGGTTCGGACTCTCTCCAACCAGCCATAATGTTGTGAGAGTGAAATTATGTCTAAGTCCAGCTTTGGTACATTAGAAGCAACTCTGAAACTTAACCTAAGCGTTTTTCGAAGCTACTTTTTGGCTAACTTCTTATAGGAAGGTCTAGGAGCTCTGAAAATGAACGTGCGCGTCTTTCACTCTTCCCGAGGGACTTAGAAGAATTTTGTGATATTTTTCATTAAATGGTGTATAAGGGTATATATATAAATATATTTTATGCACTGTATATGAGCTGGCGATTTCTAAGTCTGTGGTTCCGAGAGGGGGTAACCAGGCTCACTAATAAAGGTCAAGCCACTTGGCTGCCAGAATGCCGTGCTTCAGCACAGACCAGAAAGGCATTGTGATAAGCGTATCCCCGGTATAGTCAGGGGTTAATGGGAGTCGTCCCCGCCCCCCCAGTATACGGCCAGAACCATGGACCCGGTACTTGTGGTTCGGACTGTCTCCAACCAGCCATAATGTTGTGAGAGTGAAATTATGTCTAAGTCCAGCTTTGGTACATTAGAAGCAACTCTGAAACTTAACCTAAGCGTTTTTCGAAGCTACTTTTTGGCTAACTTCTTATAGGAAGGTCTAGGAGCTCTAAAAATTAACGTGCGCGTCTTTCACTCTTCCCGAGGGACTTAGAAGAATTTTGTGATATTTTTTATTAAATGGTGTATAAGGGTATATATATAAATATATTTTATGCACTGTATATGAGCTGGCGATTTCTAAGTCTGTGGTTCCGAGAGGGGGTAACCAGGCTCACTAATAAAGGTCAAGCCACTTGGCTGCCAGAATGCCCTGCTTCAGCACAGACCAGAAAGGCATTGTGATAAGCGTATCCCCGGTATAGTCAGGGGTTAATGGGAGTCGTCCCCGTCCCCCCAGTATACGGCCAGAACCATGGACCCGGTACTTGTGGTTCGGACTCTCTCCAACCAGCCATAATGTTGTGAGAGTGAAATTATGTCTAAGTCCAGCTTTGGTACATTAGAAGCAACTCTGAAACTTAACCTAAGCGTTTTTCGAAGCTACTTTTTGGCTAACTTCTTATAGGAAGGTCTAGGAGCTCTGAAAATGAACGTGCGCGTCTTTCACTCTTCCCGAGGGACTTAGAAGAATTTTGTGATATTTTTCATTAAATGGTGTATAAGGGTATATATATAAATATATTTTATGCACTGTATATGAGCTGGCGATTTCTATGTCTGTGGTTCCGAGAGGGGGTAACCAGGCTCACTAATAAAGGTCAAGCCACTTGGCTGCCAGAATGCCCTGCTTCAGCACAGACCAGAAAGGCATTGTGATATGCGTATCCCCGGTATAGTCAGGGGTTAATGGGAGTCGTCCCCGTCCCCCCAGTATACGGCCAGAACCATGGACCCGGTACTTGTGGTTCGGACTCTCTCCAACCAGCCATAATGTTGTGAGAGTGAAATTATGTCTAAGTCCAGCTTTGGTACATTAGAAGCAACTCTGAAACTTAACCTAAGCGTTTTTCGAAGCTACTTTTTGGCTAACTTCTTATAGGAAGTTCTAGGAACTCTGAAAATGAACGTGCGCGTCTTTCACTCTTCCCGAGGGACTTAGAAGAAATTTGTGATATTTTTTATTAAAATGGTGTATAAGGGTATATATATAAATATATTTTATGCACTGTATATGAGCTGGCGATTTCTAAGTCTGTGGTTCCGAGAGGGGGTAACCAGGCTCACTAATAAAGGTCAAGCCACTTGGCTGCCAGAATGCCCTGCTTCAGCACAGACCAGAAAGGCATTGTGATAAGCGTATCCCCGGTATAGTCAGGGGTTAATGGGAGTCGTCCCCGTCCCCCCAGTATAGAAGCAACTCTGAAACTTAACCTAAGCGTTTTTCGAAGCTACTTTTTGGCTAACTTCTTATAGGAAGGTCTAGGAGCTCTGAAAATGAACGTGCGCGTCTTTCATTCTTCCCGAGGGACTTAGAAGAATTTTGTGATATGTTTTATTAAATGGTGTATAAGGGTCTATATATAAATATATTTTATGCACTGTATATGAGCTGGCGATTTCTAAGTCTGTGGTTCCGAGAGGGGGTAACCAGGCTCACTAATAAAGGTCAAGCCACTTGGCTGCCAGAATGCCGTGCTTCAGCACAGACCAGAAAGGCATTGTGATAAGCGTATCCCCGGTATAGTCAGGGGTTAATGGGAGTCGTCCCCGTCCCCCCAGTATACGGCCAGAACCATGGACCCGGTACTTGTGGTTCGGACTCTCTCCAACCAGCCATAATGTTGTGAGAGTGAAATTATGTCTAAGTCCAGCTTTGGTACATTAGAAGCAACTCTGAAACTTAACCTAAGCGTTTTTCGAAGCTACTTTTTGGCTAACTTCTTATAGGAAGGTCTAGGAGCTCTGAAAATGAACGTGCGCGTCTTTCACTCTTCCCGAGGGACTTAGAAGAATTTTGTGATATTTTTTATTAAATGGTGTATAAGGGTATATATATAAATATATTTTATGCACTGTATATGAGCTGGCGATTTCTAAGTCTGTGGTTCCGAGAGGGGGTAACCAGGCTCACTAATAAAGGTCAAGCCACTTGGCTGCCAGAATGCCCTGCTTCAGCACAGACCAGAAAGGCATTGTGATAAGCGTATCCCCGGTATAGTCAGGGGTTAATGGGAGTCGTCCCCGTCCCCCCAGTATACGGCCAGAACCATGGACCCGGTACTTGTGGTTCGGACTGTCTCCAACCAGCCATAATGTTGTGAGAGTGAAATTATGTCTACAGTAAGTCCAGCTTTGGTACATTAGAAGCAACTCTGAAACTTAACCTAAGCGTTTTTCGAAGCTACTTTTTGGCTAACTTCTTATAGGAAGGTCTAGGAGCTCTGAAAATGAACGTGCGCGTCTTTCGCTCTTCCCTAGGGACTTAGAAGAAATTTGTGATATTTTTTATTAAAATGGTGTATAAGGGTATATATATAAATATATTTTATGCACTGTATATGAGCTGGCGATTTCTAAGTCTGTGGTTCCGAGAGGGGGTAACCAGGCTCACTAATAAAGGTCAAGCCACTTGGCTGCCAGAATGCCCTGCTTCAGCACAGACCAGAAAGGCATTGTGATATGCGTATCCCCGGTATAGTCAGGGGTTAATGGGAGTCGTCCCCGTCCCCCCAGTATACGGCCAGAACCATGGACCCGGTACTTGTGGTTCGGACTCTCTCCAACCAGCCATAATGTTGTGAGAGTGAAATTATGTCTAAGTCCAGCTTTGGTACATTAGAAGCAACTCTGAAACTTAACCTAAGCGTTTTTCGAAGCTACTTTTTGGCTAACTTCTTATAGGAAGTTCTAGGAACTCTGAAAATGAACGTGCGCGTCTTTCACTCTTCCCGAGGGACTTAGAAGAAATTTGTGATATTTTTTATTAAAATGGTGTATAAGGGTATATATATAAATATATTTTATGCACTGTATATGAGCTGGCGATTTCTAAGTCTGTGGTTCCGAGAGGGGGTAACCAGGCTCACTAATAAAGGTCAAGCCACTTGGCTGCCAGAATGCCCTGCTTCAGCACAGACCAGAAAGGCATTGTGATAAGCGTATCCCCGGTATAGTCAGGGGTTAATGGGAGTCGTCCCCGTCCCCCCAGTATAGAAGCAACTCTGAAACTTAACCTAAGCGTTTTTCGAAGCTACTTTTTGGCTAACGTCTTATAGGAAGGTCTAGGAGCTCTGAAAATGAACGTGCGCGTCTTTCACTCTTCCCGAGGGACTTAGAAGAATTTTGTGATATTTTTTATTAAATGGTGTATAAGGGTATATATATAAATATATTTTATGCACTGTATATGAGCTGGCGATTTCTAAGTCTGTGGTTCCGAGAGGGGGTAACCAGGCTCACTAATAAAGGTCAAGCCACTTGGCTGCCAGAATGCCGTGCTTCAGCACAGACCAGAAAGGCATTGTGATAAGCGTATCCCCGGTATAGTCAGGGGTTAATGGGAGTCGTCCCCGTCCCCCCAGTATACGGCCAGAACCATGGACCCGGTACTTGTGGTTCGGACTCTCTCCAACCAGCCATAATGTTGTGAGAGTGAAATTATGTCTAAGTCCAGCTTTGGTGCATTAGAAGCAACTCTGAAACTTAACCTAAGCGTTTTTCGAAGCTACTTTTTGGCTAACTTCTTATAGGAAGGTCTAGGAGCTCTGAAAATGAACGTGCGCGTCTTTCACTCTTCCCGAGGGACTTAGAAGAATTTTGTGATATTTTTTATTAAATGGTGTATAAGGGTATATATATATAAATATATTTTATGCACTGTATATGAGCTGGCGATTTCTAAGTCTGTGGTTCCGAGAGGGGGTAACCAGGCTCACTAATAAAGGTCAAGCCACTTGGCTGCCAGAATGCCCTGCTTCAGCACAGACCAGAAAGGCATTGTGATAAGCGTATCCCCGGTATAGTCAGGGGTTAATGGGAGTCGTCCCCGTCCCCCCAGTATACGGCCAGAACCATGGACCCGGTACTTGTGGTTCGGACTGTCTCCAACCAGCCATAATGTTGTGAGAGTGAAATTATGTCTACAGTAAGTCCAGCTTTGGTACATTAGAAGCAACTCTGAAACTTAACCTAAGCGTTTTTCGAAGCTACTTTTTGGCTAACTTCTTATAGGAAGGTCTAGGAGCTCTGAAAATGAACGTGCGCGTCTTTCACTCTTCCCTAGGGACTTAGAAGAAATTTGTGATATTTTTTATTAAAATGGTGTATAAGGGTATATATATAAATATATTTTATGCACTGTATATGAGCTGGCGATTTCTAAGTCTGTGGTTCCGAGAGGGGGTAACCAGGCTCACTAATAAAGGTCAAGCCACTTGGCTGCCAGAATGCCCTGCTTCAGCACAGACCAGAAAGGCATTGTGATAAGCGTATCCCCGGTATAGTCAGGGGTTAATGGGAGTCGTCCCCGTCCCCCCAGTATACGGCCAGACCCATGGACCCGGTACTTGTGGTTCGGACTGTCTCCAACCAGCCATAATGTTGTGAGAGTGAAATTATGTCTAAAATATATTTATATATATACCCTTATACACCATTTTAATAAAAAAATATCACAAAATTCTTCTAAGTCCCTCGGGAAGAGTGAAAGACGCGCACGTTCATTTTCAGAGCTCCTAGACCTTCCTATAAGAAGTTAGCCAAAAAGTAGCTTCGAAAAACGCTTAGGTTAAGTTTCAGAGTTGCTTCTAATGTACCAAAGCTGGACTTAGACATAATTTCACTCTCACAACATTATGGCTGGTTGGAGAGAGTCCGAACCACAAGTACCGGGTCCATGGTTCTGGCCGTATTTGCTTTACACACTATTCTACAGTCAAGAGGAGAGAATTCATCAAGTTTAATAAGCAAAAACACTGTATAAGTCGAATTTCAGCATTTTTGTGTGACCGGGAAAACCACAGTCACAATCCGAGATGCAGTTCCATAGAAACTTGCCATTTTACCGCTGAACCTAAAAATGGGTAGAAAGTACTTTTTCTCCCTTCCTGTTAATGCCACAGACTTCGCCTTTACAGGGCACACGTTTTCTATCTTCCCCGCTTCAGCCCATGAAATATTGAGCTTCAAATGTGTTGTTAACATTGTGGAAAAAAGTTGCTCACAGCTGTTCTAGGAACACATTGTGAAATCGCGTATATCTTTGCTTCTACACATAGCAACGTATTGTACTTTGCTTTTCACACTATTCTACAGTCAAGAGGAGAGAATTCATCAAGTTTAATAAGCAAAAACACTGTATAAGTCGATTTTCAGCATTATTGTGTGACCGGGAAAACCACAGTCACAAGCCGAGATGCAGTTCCATAGAAACTTGCCATTTTACCGCTGAACCTAAAAATGGGTAGAAAGTACATTTTCTCCCTTCCTGTTAATGCCACAGACTTCGCCTTTACAGGGCACACGTTTTCTATCTTCCCCGCTTCAGCCCATGAAATATTGAGCTTCAAATGTGTTGTTAACATTGTGTAAAAAAGTTGCTCACAGCTGTTCTAGGAACACATTGTGAAATCGCGTATATGTTTGCTTCTACACATAGCAATGTATTGTGCTTTGCTTTACACACTATTCTACAGTCAAGAGGAGAGAATTCATCAAGTTTAATAAGCAAAAACACTGTATAAGTCGAATTTCAGCATTTTTGTGTGACCGGGAAAACCACAGTCACAAGCCGAGATGCAGTTCCATAGAAACTTGCCATTTTACCGCTGAACCTAAAAATGGGTAGAAAGTACTTTTTCTCCCTTCCTGTTAATGCCACAGACTTCGCCTTTACAGGGCACACGTTTTCTATCTTCCCCGCTTCAGCCCATGAAATATTGAGCTTCAAATGTGTTGTTAACGTGGTGTAAATAAGTTGCTCACAGCTGTTCTAGGAACACATTGTGAAATCGCGTATATCTTTGCTTCTACACATAGCAATGTATTGTGCTTTGCTTTACACACTATTCTACAGTCAAGAGGGGAGAATTCATCAAGTTTAATAAGCAAAAACACTGTATAAGTCGAATTTCAGCATTTTTGTGTGACCGGGAAAACCACAGTCACAAGCCGAGATGCAGTTCCATAGAAACTTGCCATTTTACCGCTGAACCTAAAAATGGGTAGAAAGTACTTTTTCTCCCTTCCTGTTAATGCCACAGACTTCGCCTTTACAGGGCACACGTTTTCTATCTTCCCCGCTTCAGCCCATGAAATATTGAGCTTCAAATGTGTTGTTAACTTTGTGTAAAAAAGTTGCTCACAGCTGTTCTAGGAACACATTGTGAAATCGCGTATATCTTTTCTTCTACACATAGGAATGTATTGTGCTTTGCTTTACACACTATTCTACAGTCAAGAGGAGAGAATTCATCAAGTTTAATAAGCAAAAACTCTGTATAAGTCGAATTTCAGCATTTTTGTGTGACCGGGAAAACCACAGTCTCAAGCCGAGATTCAGTTCCATAGGAACTTGCCATTTTACCGCTGAACCTAAAAATGGGTAGAAAGTACTTTTTCTCCCTTCCTGTTAATGCCACAGACTTCGCCTTTACAGGGCACACGTTTTCTATCTTCCCCGCTTCAGCCCATGAAATATTGAGCTTCAAATGTGTTGTTAACATTGTGTAAAAAAGTTGCTCACAGCTGTTCTAGGAACACATTGTGAAATCGCGTATATCTTTGCTTCTACACATAGGAATGTATTGTGCTTTGCTTTACACACTCTTCTACAGTCAAGAGGAGAGAATTCATCAAGTTTAATAAGCACAAACACTGTATAAGTCGAATTTCAGCATTTTTGTGTGACCGGGAAAACCACAGTCACAAGCCGAGATGCAGTTCCATAGAGACTTGCCATTTTACCGCTGAACCTAAAAATGAGTAGAAAGTACTTTTTCTCCCTTCCTGTTAATGCCACAGACTTCGCCTTTACAGGGCACACGTTTTCTATCTTCCCCGCTTCAGCCCATGAAATATTGAGCTTCAAATCTGTTGTTAACGTGGTGTAAAAAAGTTGCTCACAGCTGTTTTGGGAACACATTGTGAAATCGCGTATATCTTTGCTTCTACACATAGGAATGTATTGTGCTTTGCTTTACACACTATTCTACAGTCAAGAGGTGAGAATTCATCAAGTTTAATAAGCAAAAACACTGTATAAGTCGAATTTCAGCATTTTTGTGTGACCGGGAAAACCACAGTCACAAGCCGAGATGCAGTTCCATAGAAACTTGCCATTTTACCGCTGAACCTAAAAATGGGTAGAAAGTACTTTTTCTCCCTTCCTGTTAATGCCACAGACTTCGCCTTTACAGGGCACACGTTTTCTATCTTCCCCGCTTCAGCCCATGAAATATTGAGCTTCAAATGTGTTGTTAACTTTGTGTAAAAAAGTTGCTCACAGCTGTTCTAGGAACACATTGTGAAATCGCGTATATCTTTTCTTCTACACATAGGAATGTATTGTGCTTTGCTTTACACACTCTTCTACAGTCAAGAGGAGAGAATTCATCAAGTTTAATAAGCACAAACACTGTATAAGTCGAATTTCAGCATTTTTGTGTGACCGGGAAAACCACAGTCACAAGCCGAGATGCAGTTCCATAGAGACATGTCATTTTACCGCTGAACCTAAAAATGGGTAGAAAGTACTTTTTCTCCCTTCCTGTTAATGCCACAGACTTCGCCTTTACAGGGCACACGTTTTCTATCTTCCCCGCTTCAGCCCATCAAATATTGAGCTTCAAATCTGTTGTTAACGTGGTGTAAAAAAGTTGCACACAGCTGTTTTGGGAACACATTGTGAAATCGCGTATATCTTTGCTTCTACACATAGGAATGTATTGTGCTTTGCTTTACACACTATTCTACAGTCAAGAGGTGAGAATTCATCAAGTTTAATAAGCAAAAACACTGTATAAGTCGAATTCCAGCATTTTTGTGTGACCGGGAAAACCACAGTCACAAGCCGAGATGCAGTTCCATAGAAACTTGCCATTTTACCGCTGAACCTAAAAATGGGTAGAAAGTACTTTTTCTCCCTTCCTGTTAATGCCACAGACTTCGCCTTTACAGGGCACACGTTTTCTATCTTTCCCGCTTCAGCCCATGAAATATTGAGCTTCAAATGTGTTGTTAACATTGTGTAAAATAGTTGCTCACAGCTGTTCTAGGAACACATTGTGAAATCGCGTATATCTTTGCTTCTACACATAGGAATGTATTGTGCTTTGCTTTACACACTCTTCTACAGTCAAGAGGAGAGAATTCATCAAGTTTAATAAGCACAAACACTGTATAAGTCGAATTTCAGCATTTTTGTGTGACCGGGAAAACCACAGTCACAAGCCGAGATGCAGTTCCATAGAGACTTGCCATTTTACCGCGGAACCTAAAAATGGGTAGAAAGTACTTTTTCTCCCTTCCTGTTAATGCCACAGAATTCGCCTTTACAGGGCACACGTTTTCTATCTTCCCCGCTTCAGCCCATGAAATATTGAGCTTCAAATGTGTTGTTAACTTTGTGTAAAAAAGTTGCTCACAGCTGTTCTAGGAACACATTGTGAAATCGCGTATATCTTTTCTTCTACACATAGGAATGTATTGTGCTTTGCTTTACACACTATTCTACAGTCAAGAGGAGAGAATTCATCAAGTTTAATAAGCAAATACACTGTATAAGTCGAATTTCAGCATTTTTGTGTGACCGGGAAAACCACAGTCACAAGCCGAGATGCAGTTCCATAGAAACTTGCCATTTTACCGCTGAACCTAAAAATGGGTAGAAAGTACTTTTTCTCCCTTCCTGTTAATGCCACAGACTTCGCCTTTACAGGGCACACGTTTTCTATCTTCCCCACTTCAGCCCATGAAATATTGAGCTTCAAATGTGTTGTTAACGTTGTGTAAAAAAGTTGCTCACAGCTGCTCTAGGAACACATTGTGAAATCGCGTATATCTTTTCTTCTACACATAGGAATGTATTGTGCTTTGCTTTACACACTATTCTACAGTCAAGAGGAGAGAATTCATCAAGTTTAATAAGCAAAAACACTGTATAAGTCGAATTTCAGCATTATTGTGTGACCGGGAAAACCACAGTCACAAGCCGAGATGCAGTTCCATAGAAACTTGCCGTTTTACCGCTGAACCTAAAAATGGGTAGAAAGTACTTTTTCTCCCTTCCTGTTAATGCCACAGACTTCGCCTTTACAGGGCACACGTTTTCTATCTTCCCCGCTTCAGCCCATGAAATATTGAGCTTCAAATGTGTTGTTAACGTTGTGTAAAAAAGTTGCTCACAGCTGTTCTAGGAACACATTGTGAAATCGCGTAAATCTTTGCTTCTACACATAGCAATGTATTGTGCTTTGCTTTACACACTATTCTACAGTCAAGAGGTGAGAATTTATCAAGTTTAAGAAGCAAAAACACAGTATAAGTCGAATTTCAGCATTTTTGTGTGACCGGGAAAACCACAGTCACAAGCCGAGATGCAGTTCCATAGAAACTTGCCGTTTTACCGCTGAACCTAAAAATGGGTAGAAAGTACTTTTTCTCCCTTCCTGTTAATGCCACAGACTTCGCCTTTACAGGGCACACGTTTTCGATCTTCCCCGCTTCAGCCCATGAAATATTGAGCTTCAAATGTGTTGTTAACGTTGTGTAAAAAAGTTGCTCACAGCTGTTCTAGGAACACATTGTGAAATCGCGTATATCTTTTCTTCTACACATAGGAATGTATTGTGATTTGCTTTACACACTATTCTACAGTCAAGAGGAGAGAATTCATCAAGTTTAATAAGCAAAAACACTGTATAAGTCGAATTTCAGCATTTTTGTGTAACCGGGAATACCACAGTCACAAGCCGAGATTCAGTTCCATAGGAACTTGCCATTTTACCGCGGAACCTAAAAATTGGAGAAAGTACTTTTTCTCCCTTCCTGTTAATGCCACAGACTTCGCCTTTACAGGGCACACGTTTTCTATCTTCCCCGCTTCAGCCCATGAAATATTGAGCTTCAAATGTGTTGTTAACGTTGTGTAAAAAAGTTGCTCACAGCTGTTCTTGGAACACATTGTGAAATCGCGTATATCTTTTCTTCTACACATAGGAATGTATTGTGCTTTGCTTTACACACTATTCTACAGTCAAGAGGAGAGATCTTCATCAAGTTTAATAAGCAAAAACACTGTATAAGTCGAATTTCAGCATTTTTGTGTAACCGGGAATACCACAGTCACAAGCCGAGATTCAGTTCCATAGGAACTTGCCATTTTACCGCGGAACATAAAAATGGGTAGAAAGTACTTTTTCTCCCTTCCTGTTAATGCCACAGAATTCGCCTTTACAGGGCACACGTTTTCTATCTTCCCCGCTTCAGCCCATGAAATATTGAGCTTCAAATGTGTTGTTAACGTTGTGTAAAAAAGTTGCTCACAGCTGTTCTAGGAACACATTGTGAAATCGCGTAAATCTTTGCTTCTACACATAGCAATGTATTGTGCTTTGCTTTACACACTATTCTACAGTCAAGAGGTGAGAATTTATCAAGTTTAAGAAGCAAAAACACTGTATAAGTCGAATTTCAGCATTTTTGTGTGACCGGGAAAACCACAGTCACAAGCCGAGATGCAGTTCCATAGAAACTTGCCGTTTTACCGCTGAACCTAAAAATGGGTAGAAAGTACTTTTTCTCCCTTCCTGTTAATGCCACAGACTTCGCCTTTACAGGGCACACGTTTTCTATCTTCCCCGCTTCAGCCCATGAAATATTGAGCTTCAAATGTGTTGTTAACGTTGTGTAAAAAAGTTGCTCACAGCTGTTCTAGGAACACATTGTGAAATCGCGTATATCTTTGCTTCTACACATAGCAATGTATTGTGCTTTGCTTTACACACTATTCTACAGTCAATAGGAGAGAATTCATCAAGTTTAATAAGCAAAAACACTGTATAAGTCGAATTTCAGCATTTTTGTGTGACCGGGAAAACCACAGTCACAAGCCGAGATGCAGTTCCATAGAAACTTGCCGTTTTACCGCTGAACCTAAAAATGGGTAGAAAGTACTTTTTCTCCCTTCCTGTTAATGCCACAGACTTCGCCTTTACAGGGCACACGTTTTCTATCTTCCCCGCTTCAGCCCATGAAATATTGAGCTTCAAATGTGTTGTTAACGTTGTGTAAAAAAGTTGCTCACAGCTGTTCTAGGAACACATTGTGAAATCGCGTATATCTTTGCTTCTACACATAGCAATGTATTGTGCTTTGCTTTACACACTCTTCTACAGTCAAGAGGAGAGAATTCATCAAGTTTAATAAGCACAAACACTGTATAAGTCGAATTTCAGCATTTTTGTGTGACCGGGAAAACCACAGTCACAAGCCGAGATGCAGTTCCATAGAGACTTGCCATTTTACCGCGGAACCTAAAAATGGGTAGAAAGTACTTTTTCTCCCTTCCTGTTAATGCCACAGAATTCGCCTTTACAGGGCACACGTTTTCTATCTTCCCCGCTTCAGCCCATGAAATATTGAGCTTCAAATGTGTTGTTAACTTTGTGTAAAAAAGTTGCTCACAGCTGTTCTAGGAACACATTGTGAAATCGCGTATATCTTTTCTTCTACACATAGGAATGTATTGTGCTTTGCTTTACACACTATTCTACAGTCAAGAGGAGAGAATTCATCAAGTTTAATAAGCAAATACACTGTATAAGTCGAATTTCAGCATTTTTGTGTGACCGGGAAAACCACAGTCACAAGCCGAGATGCAGTTCCATAGAAACTTGCCATTTTACCGCTGAACCTAAAAATGGGTAGAAAGTACTTTTTCTCCCTTCCTGTTAATGCCACAGACTTCGCCTTTACAGGGCACACGTTTTCTATCTTCCCCACTTCAGCCCATGAAATATTGAGCTTCAAATGTGTTGTTAACGTTGTGTAAAAAAGTTGCTCACAGCTGCTCTAGGAACACATTGTGAAATCGCGTATATCTTTTCTTCTACACATAGGAATGTATTGTGCTTTGCTTTACACACTATTCTACAGTCAAGAGGAGAGAATTCATCAAGTTTAATAAGCAAAAACACTGTATAAGTCGAATTTCAGCATTATTGTGTGACCGGGAAAACCACAGTCACAAGCCGAGATGCAGTTCCATAGAAACTTGCCGTTTTACCGCTGAACCTAAAAATGGGTAGAAAGTACTTTTTCTCCCTTCCTGTTAATGCCACAGACTTCGCCTTTACAGGGCACACGTTTTCTATCTTCCCCGCTTCAGCCCATGAAATATTGAGCTTCAAATGTGTTGTTAACGTTGTGTAAAAAAGTTGCTCACAGCTGTTCTAGGAACACATTGTGAAATCGCGTAAATCTTTGCTTCTACACATAGCAATGTATTGTGCTTTGCTTTACACACTATTCTACAGTCAAGAGGTGAGAATTTATCAAGTTTAAGAAGCAAAAACACAGTATAAGTCGAATTTCAGCATTTTTGTGTGACCGGGAAAACCACAGTCACAAGCCGAGATGCAGTTCCATAGAAACTTGCCGTTTTACCGCTGAACCTAAAAATGGGTAGAAAGTACTTTTTCTCCCTTCCTGTTAATGCCACAGACTTCGCCTTTACAGGGCACACGTTTTCGATCTTCCCCGCTTCAGCCCATGAAATATTGAGCTTCAAATGTGTTGTTAACGTTGTGTAAAAAAGTTGCTCACAGCTGTTCTAGGAACACATTGTGAAATCGCGTATATCTTTTCTTCTACACATAGGAATGTATTGTGATTTGCTTTACACACTATTCTACAGTCAAGAGGAGAGAATTCATCAAGTTTAATAAGCAAAAACACTGTATAAGTCGAATTTCAGCATTTTTGTGTAACCGGGAATACCACAGTCACAAGCCGAGATTCAGTTCCATAGGAACTTGCCATTTTACCGCGGAACCTAAAAATTGGAGAAAGTACTTTTTCTCCCTTCCTGTTAATGCCACAGACTTCGCCTTTACAGGGCACACGTTTTCTATCTTCCCCGCTTCAGCCCATGAAATATTGAGCTTCAAATGTGTTGTTAACGTTGTGTAAAAAAGTTGCTCACAGCTGTTCTTGGAACACATTGTGAAATCGCGTATATCTTTTCTTCTACACATAGGAATGTATTGTGCTTTGCTTTACACACTATTCTACAGTCAAGAGGAGAGATCTTCATCAAGTTTAATAAGCAAAAACACTGTATAAGTCGAATTTCAGCATTTTTGTGTAACCGGGAATACCACAGTCACAAGCCGAGATTCAGTTCCATAGGAACTTGCCATTTTACCGCGGAACATAAAAATGGGTAGAAAGTACTTTTTCTCCCTTCCTGTTAATGCCACAGAATTCGCCTTTACAGGGCACACGTTTTCTATCTTCCCCGCTTCAGCCCATGAAATATTGAGCTTCAAATGTGTTGTTAACGTTGTGTAAAAAAGTTGCTCACAGCTGTTCTAGGAACACATTGTGAAATCGCGTAAATCTTTGCTTCTACACATAGCAATGTATTGTGCTTTGCTTTACACACTATTCTACAGTCAAGAGGTGAGAATTTATCAAGTTTAAGAAGCAAAAACACTGTATAAGTCGAATTTCAGCATTTTTGTGTGACCGGGAAAACCACAGTCACAAGCCGAGATGCAGTTCCATAGAAACTTGCCGTTTTACCGCTGAACCTAAAAATGGGTAGAAAGTACTTTTTCTCCCTTCCTGTTAATGCCACAGACTTCGCCTTTACAGGGCACACGTTTTCTATCTTCCCCGCTTCAGCCCATGAAATATTGAGCTTCAAATGTGTTGTTAACGTTGTGTAAAAAAGTTGCTCACAGCTGTTCTAGGAACACATTGTGAAATCGCGTATATCTTTGCTTCTACACATAGCAATGTATTGTGCTTTGCTTTACACACTATTCTACAGTCAATAGGAGAGAATTCATCAAGTTTAATAAGCAAAAACACTGTATAAGTCGAATTTCAGCATTTTTGTGTGACCGGGAAAACCACAGTCACAAGCCGAGATGCAGTTCCATAGAAACTTGCCGTTTTACCGCTGAACCTAAAAATGGGTAGAAAGTACTTTTTCTCCCTTCCTGTTAATGCCACAGACTTCGCCTTTACAGGGCACACGTTTTCTATCTTCCCCGCTTCAGCCCATGAAATATTGAGCTTCAAATGTGTTGTTAACGTTGTGTAAAAAAGTTGCTCACAGCTGTTCTAGGAACACATTGTGAAATCGCGTATATCTTTGCTTCTACACATAGCAATGTATTGTGCTTTGCTTTACACACTATTCTACAGTCAAGAGGAGAGAATTCGTCAAGTTTAATAAGCAAAAACACTGTATAAGTCGAATTTCAGCATTTTTGTGTGACCGGGAAAATCACAGTCACAAGCCGAGATGCAGTTCCATAGAAACTTGCCATTTTACCGCTGAACCTAAAAATGGGTAGAAAGTACTTTTTCTCCCTTCCTGTTAATGCCACAGACTTCGCCTTTACAGGGCACACGTTTTCTATCTTCCCCGCTTCAGCCCATGAAATATTGAGCATCAAATGTGTTGTTAACATTGTGGAAAAAAGTTTCTCACAGCTGTTCTAGGAACACATTGTGAAATCGCGTATATCTTTTCTTCTACACATAGGAATGTATTGTGCTTTGCTTTACACACTATTCTACAGTCAAGAGGAGAGAATTCATCAAGTTTAATAAGCAAAAACTCTGTATAAGTCGAATTTCAGCATTTTTGTGTGACCGGGAAAACCACAGTCACAAGCCGAGATGCAGTTCCATAGAAACTTGCCATTTTACCGCTGAACCTAAAAATGGGTAGAAAGTGCTTTTTCTCCCTTCCTGTTAATGCCACAGAATTCGCCTTTACAGGGCACACGTTTTCTATCTTCCCGCTTCAGCCCATGAAATATTGAGCTTCAAATGTGTTGTTAACGTTGTGTAAAAAAGTTGCTCACAGCTGTTCTAGGAACACATTGTGAAATCGCGTATATCTTTTCTTCTACACATAGGAATGTATTGTGCTTTGCTTTACACACTATTCTACAGTCAAGAGGAGAGAATTCATCAAGTTTAATAAGCAAAAACACTGTATAAGTCGAATTTCAGCATTTTTGTGTAACCGGGAATACCACAGTCACAAGCCGAGATTCAGTTCCATAGGAACTTGCCATTTTACCGCGGAACCTAAAAATGGGTAGAAAGTACTTTTTCTCCCTTCCTGTTAATGCCACAGAATTCGCCTTTACAGGGCACACGTTTTCTATCTTCCCCGCTTCAGCCCATGAAATATTGAGCTTCAAATGTGTTGTTAACGTTGTGTAAAAAAGTTGCTCACAGCTGCTCTAGGAACACATTGTGAAATCGCGTATATCTTTTCTTCTACACATAGGAATGTATTGTGCTTTGCTTTACACACTATTCTACAGTCAAGAGGAGAGAATTCATCAAGTTTAATAAGCAAAAACACTGTATAAGTCGAATTTCAGCATTATTGTGTGACCGGGAAAACCACAGTCACAAGCCGAGATGCAGTTCCATAGAAACTTGCCGTTTTACCGCTGAACCTAAAAATGGGTAGAAAGTACTTTTTCTCCCTTCCTGTTAATGCCACAGACTTCGCCTTTACAGGGCACACGTTTTCTATCTTCCCCGCTTCAGCCCATGAAATATTGAGCTTCAAATGTGTTGTTAACGTTGTGTAAAAAAGTTGCTCACAGCTGTTCTAGGAACACATTGTGAAATCGCGTAAATCTTTGCTTCTACACATAGCAATGTATTGTGCTTTGCTTTACACACTATTCTACAGTCAAGAGGTGAGAATTTATCAAGTTTAAGAAGCAAAAACACAGTATAAGTCGAATTTCAGCATTTTTGTGTGACCGGGAAAACCACAGTCACAAGCCGAGATGCAGTTCCATAGAAACTTGCCGTTTTACCGCTGAACCTAAAAATGGGTAGAAAGTACTTTTTCTCCCTTCCTGTTAATGCCACAGACTTCGCCTTTACAGGGCACACGTTTTCGATCTTCCCCGCTTCAGCCCATGAAATATTGAGCTTCAAATGTGTTGTTAACGTTGTGTAAAAAAGTTGCTCACAGCTGTTCTAGGAACACATTGTGAAATCGCGTATATCTTTTCTTCTACACATAGGAATGTATTGTGATTTGCTTTACACACTATTCTACAGTCAAGAGGAGAGAATTCATCAAGTTTAATAAGCAAAAACACTGTATAAGTCGAATTTCAGCATTTTTGTGTAACCGGGAATACCACAGTCACAAGCCGAGATTCAGTTCCATAGGAACTTGCCATTTTACCGCGGAACCTAAAAATTGGAGAAAGTACTTTTTCTCCCTTCCTGTTAATGCCACAGACTTCGCCTTTACAGGGCACACGTTTTCTATCTTCCCCGCTTCAGCCCATGAAATATTGAGCTTCAAATGTGTTGTTAACGTTGTGTAAAAAAGTTGCTCACAGCTGTTCTTGGAACACATTGTGAAATCGCGTATATCTTTTCTTCTACACATAGGAATGTATTGTGCTTTGCTTTACACACTATTCTACAGTCAAGAGGAGAGATCTTCATCAAGTTTAATAAGCAAAAACACTGTATAAGTCGAATTTCAGCATTTTTGTGTAACCGGGAATACCACAGTCACAAGCCGAGATTCAGTTCCATAGGAACTTGCCATTTTACCGCGGAACATAAAAATGGGTAGAAAGTACTTTTTCTCCCTTCCTGTTAATGCCACAGAATTCGCCTTTACAGGGCACACGTTTTCTATCTTCCCCGCTTCAGCCCATGAAATATTGAGCTTCAAATGTGTTGTTAACGTTGTGTAAAAAAGTTGCTCACAGCTGTTCTAGGAACACATTGTGAAATCGCGTAAATCTTTGCTTCTACACATAGCAATGTATTGTGCTTTGCTTTACACACTATTCTACAGTCAAGAGGTGAGAATTTATCAAGTTTAAGAAGCAAAAACACTGTATAAGTCGAATTTCAGCATTTTTGTGTGACCGGGAAAACCACAGTCACAAGCCGAGATGCAGTTCCATAGAAACTTGCCGTTTTACCGCTGAACCTAAAAATGGGTAGAAAGTACTTTTTCTCCCTTCCTGTTAATGCCACAGACTTCGCCTTTACAGGGCACACGTTTTCTATCTTCCCCGCTTCAGCCCATGAAATATTGAGCTTCAAATGTGTTGTTAACGTTGTGTAAAAAAGTTGCTCACAGCTGTTCTAGGAACACATTGTGAAATCGCGTATATCTTTGCTTCTACACATAGCAATGTATTGTGCTTTGCTTTACACACTATTCTACAGTCAATAGGAGAGAATTCATCAAGTTTAATAAGCAAAAACACTGTATAAGTCGAATTTCAGCATTTTTGTGTGACCGGGAAAACCACAGTCACAAGCCGAGATGCAGTTCCATAGAAACTTGCCGTTTTACCGCTGAACCTAAAAATGGGTAGAAAGTACTTTTTCTCCCTTCCTGTTAATGCCACAGACTTCGCCTTTACAGGGCACACGTTTTCTATCTTCCCCGCTTCAGCCCATGAAATATTGAGCTTCAAATGTGTTGTTAACGTTGTGTAAAAAAGTTGCTCACAGCTGTTCTAGGAACACATTGTGAAATCGCGTATATCTTTGCTTCTACACATAGCAATGTATTGTGCTTTGCTTTACACACTATTCTACAGTCAAGAGGAGAGAATTCGTCAAGTTTAATAAGCAAAAACACTGTATAAGTCGAATTTCAGCATTTTTGTGTGACCGGGAAAATCACAGTCACAAGCCGAGATGCAGTTCCATAGAAACTTGCCATTTTACCGCTGAACCTAAAAATGGGTAGAAAGTACTTTTTCTCCCTTCCTGTTAATGCCACAGACTTCGCCTTTACAGGGCACACGTTTTCTATCTTCCCCGCTTCAGCCCATGAAATATTGAGCATCAAATGTGTTGTTAACATTGTGGAAAAAAGTTTCTCACAGCTGTTCTAGGAACACATTGTGAAATCGCGTATATCTTTTCTTCTACACATAGGAATGTATTGTGCTTTGCTTTACACACTATTCTACAGTCAAGAGGAGAGAATTCATCAAGTTTAATAAGCAAAAACTCTGTATAAGTCGAATTTCAGCATTTTTGTGTGACCGGGAAAACCACAGTCACAAGCCGAGATGCAGTTCCATAGAAACTTGCCATTTTACCGCTGAACCTAAAAATGGGTAGAAAGTGCTTTTTCTCCCTTCCTGTTAATGCCACAGAATTCGCCTTTACAGGGCACACGTTTTCTATCTTCCCGCTTCAGCCCATGAAATATTGAGCTTCAAATGTGTTGTTAACGTTGTGTAAAAAAGTTGCTCACAGCTGTTCTAGGAACACATTGTGAAATCGCGTATATCTTTTCTTCTACACATAGGAATGTATTGTGCTTTGCTTTACACACTATTCTACAGTCAAGAGGAGAGAATTCATCAAGTTTAATAAGCAAAAACACTGTATAAGTCGAATTTCAGCATTTTTGTGTAACCGGGAATACCACAGTCACAAGCCGAGATTCAGTTCCATAGGAACTTGCCATTTTACCGCGGAACCTAAAAATGGGTAGAAAGTACTTTTTCTCCCTTCCTGTTAATGCCACAGAATTCGCCTTTACAGGGCACACATTTTCTATCTTCCCCGCTTCAGCCCATGAAATATTGAGCTTCAAATGTGTTGTTAACGTTGTGTAAAAAAGTTGCTCACAGCTGTTCTAGGAACACATTGTGAAATCGCGTAAATCTTTGCTTCTACACATAGCAATGTATTGTGCTTTGCTTTACACACTATTCTACAGTCAAGAGGTGAGAATTTATCAAGTTTAAGAAGCAAAAACACTGTATAAGTCGAATTTCAGCATTTTTGTGTGACCGGGAAAA
This sequence comes from Ascaphus truei, assembly GCF_040206685.1. Classification (NCBI taxonomy): domain Eukaryota; kingdom Metazoa; phylum Chordata; class Amphibia; order Anura; family Ascaphidae; genus Ascaphus; species Ascaphus truei. The sequence goes on from NW_027453986.1 coordinate 858,594, forward strand.
CCACAGTCACAAGCCGAGATGCAGTTCCATAGAAACTTGCCGTTTTACCGCTGAACCTAAAAATGGGTAGAAAGTACTTTTTCTCCCTTCCTGTTAATGCCACAGACTTCGCCTTTACAGGGCACACGTTTTCTATCTTCCCCGCTTCAGCCCATGAAATATTGAGCTTCAAATGTGTTGTTAACGTTGTGTAAAAAAGTTGCTCACAGCTGTTCTAGGAACACATTGTGAAATCGCGTATATCTTTTCTTCTACACATAGGAATGTATTGTGCTTTGCTTTACACACTATTCTACAGTCAAGAGGAGAGAATTCATCAAGTTTAATAAGCAAAAACACTGTATAAGTCGAATTTCAGCATTTTTGTGTAACCGGGAATACCACAGTCACAAGCCGAGATTCAGTTCCATAGGAACTTGCCATTTTACCGCGGAACCTAAAAATGGGTAGAAAGTACTTTTTCTCCCTTCCTGTTAATGCCACAGACTTCGCCTTTACAGGGCACACGTTTTCTATCTTCCCCGCTTCAGCCCATGAAATATTGAGCTTCAAATGTGTTGTTAACGTTGTGTAAAAAAGTTGCTCACAGCTGTTCAAGGAACACATTGTGAAATCGCGTATATCTTTGCTTCTACACATAGCAATGTATTGTGCTTTGCTTTACACACTATTCTACAGTCAAGAGGAGAGAATTCGTCAAGTTTAATAAGCAAAAACACTGTATAAGTCGAATTTCAGCATTTTTGTGTGACCGGGAAAACCACAGTCACAAGCCGAGATGCAGTTCCATAGAAACTTGCCGTTTTACCGCTGAACCTAAAAATGGGTAGAAAGTACTTTTTCTCCCTTCCTGTTAATGCCACAGACTTCGCCTTTACAGGGCACACGTTTTCTATCTTCCCCGCTTCAGCCCATGAAATATTGAGCTTCAAATGTGTTGTTAACGTTGTGTAAAAAAGTTGCTCACAGCTGTTCTAGGAACACATTGTGAAATCGCGTATATCTTTGCTTCTACACATAGCAATGTATTGTGCTTTGCTTTACACACTATTCTACAGTCAAGAGGAGAGAATTCGTCAAGTTTAATAAGCAAAAACACTGTATAAGTCGAATTTCAGCATTTTTGTGTGACCGGGAAAATCACAGTCACAAGCCGAGATGCAGTTCCATAGAAACTTGCCATTTTACCGCTGAACCTAAAAATGGGTAGAAAGTACTTTTTCTCCCTTCCTGTTAATGCCACAGACTTCGCCTTTACAGGGCACACGTTTTCTATCTTCCCCGCTTCAGCCCATGAAATATTGAGCATCAAATGTGTTGTTAACATTGTGGAAAAAAGTTGCTCACAGCTGTTCTAGGAACACATTGTGAAATCGCGTATATCTTTGCTTCTACACATAGCAATGTATTGTGCTTTGCTTTACACACTATTCAACTGTCAAGAGGAGAGAATTCATCAAGTTTAATAAGCAAAAACACTGTATAAGTCGAATTTCAGCATTTTTGTGTGACCGGGAAAACCACAGTCACAAGCCGAGATGCAGTTCCATAGAAACTTGCCATTTTACCGCTGAACCTAAAAATGGGTAGAAAGTACTTTTTCTCCCTTCCTGTTAATGCCACAGACTTCGCCTTTACAGGGCACACGTTTTCTATCTTCCCCGCTTCAGCCCATGAAATATTGAGCTTCAAATGTGTTGTTAACGTTGTGTAAAAAAGTTTCTCACAGCTGTTCTAGGAACACATTGTGAAATCGCGTATATCTTTTCTTCTACACATAGGAATGTATTGTGCTTTGCTTTACACACTATTCTACAGTCAAGAGGAGAGAATTCATCAAGTTTAATAAGCAAAAACTCTGTATAAGTCGAATTTCAGCATTTTTGTGTGACCGGGAAAACCACAGTCACAAGCCGAGATGCAGTTCCATAGAAACTTGCCATTTTACCGCTGAACCTAAAAATGGGTAGAAAGTGCTTTTTCTCCCTTCCTGTTAATGCCACAGAATTCGCCTTTACAGGGCACACGTTTTCTATCTTCCCGCTTCAGCCCATGAAATATTGAGCTTCAAATGTGTTGTTAACGTTGTGTAAAAAAGTTGCTCACAGCTGTTCTAGGAACACATTGTGAAATCGCGTATATCTTTTCTTCTACACATAGGAATGTATTGTGCTTTGCTTTACACACTATTCTACAGTCAAGAGGAGAGAATTCATCAAGTTTAAGAAGCAAAAACACTGTATAAGTCGAATTTCAGCATTTTTGTGTAACCGGGAATACCACAGTCACAAGCCGAGATTCAGTTCCATAGGAACTTGCCATTTTACCGCGGAACCTAAAAATGGGTAGAAAGTACTTTTTCTCCCTTCCTGTTAATGCCACAGAATTCGCCTTTACAGGGCACACGTTTTCTATCTTCCCCGCTTCAGCCCATGAAATATTGAGCTTCAAATGTGTTGTTAACGTTGTGTAAAAAAGTTGCTCACAGCTGTTCTAGGAACACATTGTGAAATCGCGTAAATCTTTGCTTCTACACATAGCAATGTATTGTGCTTTGCTTTACACACTATTCTACAGTCAAGAGGTGAGAATTTATCAAGTTTAAGAAGCAAAAACACTGTATAAGTCGAATTTCAGCATTTTTGTGTGACCGGGAAAACCACAGTCACAAGCCGAGATGCAGTTCCATAGAAACTTGCCGTTTTACCGCTGAACCTAAAAATGGGTAGAAAGTACTTTTTCTCCCTTCCTGTTAATGCCACAGACTTCGCCTTTACAGGGCACACGTTTTCTATCTTCCCCGCTTCAGCCCATGAAATATTGAGCTTCAAATGTGTTGTTAACGTTGTGTAAAAAAGTTGCTCACAGCTGTTCTAGGAACACATTGTGAAATCGCGTATATCTTTTCTTCTACACATAGGAATGTATTGTGCTTTGCTTTACACACTATTCTACAGTCAAGAGGAGAGAATTCATCAAGTTTAATAAGCAAAAACACTGTATAAGTCGAATTTCAGCATTTTTGTGTAACCGGGAATACCACAGTCACAAGCCGAGATTCAGTTCCATAGGAACTTGCCATTTTACCGCGGAACCTAAAAATGGGTAGAAAGTACTTTTTCTCCCTTCCTGTTAATGCCACAGACTTCGCCTTTACAGGGCACACGTTTTCTATCTTCCCCGCTTCAGCCCATGAAATATTGAGCTTCAAATGTGTTGTTAACGTTGTGTAAAAAAGTTGCTCACAGCTGTTCTAGGAACACATTGTGAAATCGCGTATATCTTTTCTTCTACACATAGGAATGTATTGTGCTTTGCTTTACACACTATTCTACAGTCAAGAGGAGAGAATTCATCAAGTTTAATAAGCAAAAACACTGTATAAGTCGAATTTCAGCATTTTTGTGTAACCGGGAATACCACAGTCACAAGCCGAGATTCAGTTCCATAGGAACTTGCCATTTTACCGCGGAACCTAAAAATGGGTAGAAAGTACTTTTTCTCCCTTCCTGTTAATGCCACAGAATTCGCCTTTACAGGGCACACGTTTTCTATCTTCCCCGCTTCAGCCCATGAAATATTGAGCTTCAAATGTGTTGTTAACGTTGTGTAAAAAAGTTGCTCACAGCTGTTCTAGGAACACATTGTGAAATCGCGTAAATCTTTGCTTCTACACATAGCAATGTATTGTGCTTTGCTTTACACACTATTCTACAGTCAAGAGGTGAGAATTTATCAAGTTTAAGAAGCAAAAACACTGTATAAGTCGAATTTCAGCATTTTTGTGTGACCGGGAAAACCACAGTCACAAGCCGAGATGCAGTTCCATAGAAACTTGCCGTTTTACCGCTGAACCTAAAAATGGGTAGAAAGTACTTTTTCTCCCTTCCTGTTAATGCCACAGACTTCGCCTTTACAGGGCACACGTTTTCTATCTTCCCCGCTTCAGCCCATGAAATATTGAGCTTCAAATGTGTTGTTAACGTTGTGTAAAAAAGTTGCTCACAGCTGTTCTAGGAACACATTGTGAAATCGCGTATATCTTTGCTTCTACACATAGCAATGTATTGTGCTTTGCTTTACACACTATTCTACAGTCAAGAGGAGAGAATTCGTCAAGTTTAATAAGCAAAAACACTGTATAAGTCGAATTTCAGCATTTTTGTGTGACCGGGAAAATCACAGTCACAAGCCGAGATGCAGTTCCATAGAAACTTGCCGTTTTACCGCTGAACCTAAAAATGGGTAGAAAGTACTTTTTCTCCCTTCCTGTTAATGCCACAGACTTCGCCTTTACAGGGCACACGTTTTCTATCTTCCCCGCTTCAGCCCATGAAATATTGAGCTTCAAATGTGTTGTTAACGTTGTGTAAAAAAGTTGCTCACAGCTGTTCTAGGAACACATTGTGAAATCGCGTATATCTTTTCTTCTACACATAGGAATGTATTGTGCTTTGCTTTACACACTATTCTACAGTCAAGAGGAGAGAATTCATCAAGTTTAATAAGCAAAAACACTGTATAAGTCGAATTTCAGCATTTTTGTGTAACCGGGAATACCACAGTCACAAGCCGAGATTCAGTTCCATAGGAACTTGCCATTTTACCGCGGAACCTAAAAATGGGTAGAAAGTACTTTTTCTCCCTTCCTGTTAATGCCACAGACTTCGCCTTTACAGGGCACACGTTTTCTATCTTCCCCGCTTCAGCCCATGAAATATTGAGCTTCAAATGTGTTGTTAACGTTGTGTAAAAAAGTTGCTCACAGCTGTTCTAGGAACACATTGTGAAATCGCGTATATCTTTTCTTCTACACATAGGAATGTATTGTGCTTTGCTTTACACACTATTCTACAGTCAAGAGGAGAGAATTCATCAAGTTTAATAAGCAAAAACACTGTATAAGTCGAATTTCAGCATTTTTGTGTAACCGGGAATACCACAGTCACAAGCCGAGATTCAGTTCCATAGGAACTTGCCATTTTACCGCGGAACCTAAAAATGGGTAGAAAGTACTTTTTCTCCCTTCCTGTTAATGCCACAGAATTCGCCTTTACAGGGCACACGTTTTCTATCTTCCCCGCTTCAGCCCATGAAATATTGAGCTTCAAATGTGTTGTTAACGTTGTGTAAAAAAGTTGCTCACAGCTGTTCTAGGAACACATTGTGAAATCGCGTAAATCTTTGCTTCTACACATAGCAATGTATTGTGCTTTGCTTTACACACTATTCTACAGTCAAGAGGAGAGAATTGATCAAGTTTAATAAGCAAAAACACTGTATAAGTCGAATTTCAGCATTTTTGTGTGACCGGGAAAACCACAGTCACAAGCCGAGATGCAGTTCCATAGAAACTTGCCGTTTTACCGCTGAACCTAAAAATGGGTAGAAAGTACTTTTTCTCCCTTCCTGTTAATGCCACAGACTTCGCCTTTACAGGGCACACGTTTTCTATCTTCCCCGCTTCAGCCCATGAAATATTGAGCTTCAAATGTGTTGTTAACATTGTGTAAAAAAGTTGCTCACAGCTGTTTTGGGAACACATTGTGAAATCGCGTATACACTGGCGACACACTTTATTCGAGCTCGGCTAGTCCCACGAATTCGGGTATACCCGGGTGTATTGAGGTGTGTGACTGTTTTCTGCCCGAGTGCATTGAGGTATTTTCCAGCAAGGGATTGAAGCATTTTATTCCCGCTGGCTGCAATACTGCACAGTATATATATATATATATATATACTGCATTACAATTCATGAATTTATGCCATCTGGTAGACACGCGAAGCATTGCAGCCTATTAAATCCTAATCATTATCATTTAACAGATCAGCCGCCAGTCAGCCAGGCATGAACCCAGGCTGGGAAGGCAAACGCAACGGGGCTTGTCAGAGGTGAGGAGCGGCGCATTCCAGGTATCTGCCAGGTACATACTGGGTATTTGCTCGAATAAAGTGTGTCGGTGCAGTATCTTTTCTTCTACACATAGGAATGTATTGTGCTTTGCTTAACACACTATTCTACAGTCAAGAGGAGAGAATTCATCAAGTTTAATAAGCAAAAACACTGTATAAGTCGAATTTCAGCATTTTTGTGTGACCGGGAAAACCACAGTCACAAGACGAGATGCAGTTCCATAGAAACTTGCCATTTTACCGCTGAACCTAAAAATGGGTAGAAAGTACTTTTTCTCCCTTCCTGTTAATGCCACAGACTTCGCCTTTACAGGGCACACGTTTTCTATCTTCCCCGCTTCAGCCCATGAAATATTGAGCTTCAAATGTGTTGTTAACTTTGTGTAAAAAAGTTGCTCACAGCTGTTCTAGGAACACATTGTGAAATCGCGTATATCTTTTCTTCAACACATAGGAATGTATTGTGCTTTGCTTTACACACTATTCTACAGTCAAGAGGAGAGAATTCATCAAGTTTAATAAGCAAAAACACTGTATAAGTCGAATTTCAGCATTTTTGTGTGACCGGGAAAACCACAGTCACAAGCCGAGATGCAGTTCCATAGAAACTTGCCATTTTACCGCTGAACCTAAAAATGGGTAGAAAGTACTTTTTCTCCCTTCCTGTTAATGCCACAGACTTCGCCTTTACAGGGCACACGTTTTCTATCTTCCCCGCTTCAGCCCATGAAATATTGAGCTTCAAATGTGTTGTTAACGTTGTGTAAAAAAGTTGCTCACAGCTGTTCTAGGAACACATTGTGAAATCGCGTATATCTTTTCTTCTACACATAGGAATGTATTGTGCTTTGCTTTACACACTATTCTACAGTCAAGAGGAGAGAATTCATCAAGTTTAATAAGCAAAAACTCTGTATAAGTCGAATTTCAGCATTTTTGTGTGACCGGGAAAACCACAGTCACAAGACGAGATGCAGTTCCATAGAAACTTGCCATTTTACCGCTGAACCTAAAAATGGGTAGAAAGTACTTTTTCTCCCTTCCTGTTAATGCCACAGACTTCGCCTTTACAGGGCACACGTTTTCTATCTTCCCCGCTTCAGCCCATGAAATATTGAGCTTCAAATGTGTTGTTAACTTTGTGTAAAAAAGTTGCTCACAGCTGTTCTAGGAACACATTGTGAAATCGCGTATATCTTTTCTTCAACACATAGGAATGTATTGTGCTTTGCTTTACACACTATTCTACAGTCAAGAGGAGAGAATTCATCAAGTTTAATAAGCAAAAACACTGTATAAGTCGAATTTCAGCATTTTTGTGTGACCGGGAAAACCACAGTCACAAGCCGAGATGCAGTTCCATAGAAACTTGCCATTTTACCGCTGAACCTAAAAATGGGTAGAAAGTACTTTTTCTCCCTTCCTGTTAATGCCACAGACTTCGCCTTTACAGGGCACACGTTTTCTATCTTCCCCGCTTCAGCCCATGAAATATTGAGCTTCAAATGTGTTGTTAACGTTGTGTAAAAAAGTTGCTCACAGCTGTTCTAGGAACACATTGTGAAATCGCGTATATCTTTTCTTCTACACATAGGAATGTATTGTGCTTTGCTTTACACACTATTCTACAGTCAAGAGGAGAGAATTCATCAAGTTTAATAAGCAAAAACTCTGTATAAGTCGAATTTCAGCATTTTTGTGTGACCGGGAAATCACAGTCACAAGCCGAGATTCAGTTCCATAGGAACTTGCCATTTTACCGCTGAACCTAAAAATGGGTAGAAAGTACTTTTTCTCCCTTCCTGTTAATGCCACAGACTTCGCCTTTACAGGGCACACGTTTTCTATCTTCCCCGCTTCAGCCCATGAAATATTGAGCTTCAAATGTGTTGTTAACGTTGTGTAAAAAAGTTGCTCACAGCTGTTCTAGGAACACATTGTGAAATCGCGTATATCTTTTCTTCTACACATAGGAATGTATTGTGCTTTGCTTTACACACTATTCTACAGTCAAGAGGAGAGAATTCATCAAGTTTAATAAGCAAAAACTCTGTATAAGTCGAATTTCAGCATTTTTGTGTGACCGGGAAATCACAGTCACAAGCCGAGATTCAGTTCCATAGGAACTTGCCATTTTACCGCTGAACCTAAAAATGGGTAGAAAGTACTTTTTCTCCCTTCCTGTTAATGCCACAGACTTCGCCTTTACAGGGCACACGTTTTCTATCTTCCCCGCTTCAGCCCATGAAATATTGAGCTTCAAATGTGTTGTTAACATTGTGTAAAAAAGTTGCTCACAGCTGTTCTAGGAACACATTGTGAAATCGCGTATATCTTTGCTTCTACACATAGGAATGTATTGTGCTTTGCTTTACACACTATTCTACAGTCAAGAGGAGAGAATTCATCAAGTTTAATAAGCAAAAACACTGTATAAGTCGAATTTCAGCATTTTTGTGTGACCGGGAAAACCACAGTCACAAGCCGAGATGCAGTTCCATAGAAACTTGCCATTTTACCGCTGAACCTAAAAATGGGTAGAAAGTACTTTTTCTCCCTTCCTGTTAATGCCACAGACTTCGCCTTTACAGGGCACACGTTTTCTATCTTCCCCGCTTCAGCCCATGAAATATTGAGCTTCAAATGTGTTGTTAACATTGTGTAAAAAAGTTGCTCACAGCTGTTTTGGGAACACATTGTGAAATCGCGTATATCTTTTCTTCTACACATAGGAATGTATTGTGCTTTGCTTAACACACTATTCTACAGTCAAGAGGAGAGAATTCATCAAGTTTAATAAGCAAAAACACTGTATAAGTCGAATTTCAGCATTTTTGTGTGACCGGGAAAACCACAGTCACAAGACGAGATGCAGTTCCATAGAAACTTGCCATTTTACCGCTGAACCTAAAAATGGGTAGAAAGTACTTTATCTCCCTTCCTGTTAATGCCACAGACTTCGCCTTTACAGGGCACACGTTTTCTATCTTCCCCGCTTCAGCCCATGAAATATTGAGCTTCAAATGTGTTGTTAACTTTGTGTAAAAAAGTTGCTCACAGCTGTTCTAGGAACACATTGTGAAATCGCGTATATCTTTTCTTCTACACATAGGAATGTATTGTGCTTTGCTTTACACACTATTCTACAGTCAAGAGGAGAGAATTCATCAAGTTTAATAAGCAAAAACACTGTATAAGTCGAATTTCAGCATTTTTGTGTGACCGGGAAAACCACAGTCACAAGACGAGATGCAGTTCCATAGAAACTTGCCATTTTACCGCTGAACCTAAAAATGGGTAGAAAGTACTTTTTCTCCCTTCCTGTTAATGCCACAGACTTCGCCTTTACAGGGCACACGTTTTCTATCTTCCCCGCTTCAGCCCATGAAATATTGAGCTTCAAATGTGTTGTTAACGTTGTGTAAAAAAGTTGCTCACAGCTGTTCTAGGAACACATTGTGAAATCGCGTATATCTTTTCTTCTACACATAGGAATGTATTGTGCTTTGCTTTACACACTATTCTACAGTCAAGAGGAGAGAATTCATCAAGTTTAATAAGCAAAAACTCTGTATAAGTCGAATTTCAGCATTTTTGTGTGACCGGGAAAACCACAGTCAGAAGCCGAGATTCAGTTCCATAGGAACTTGCCATTTTACCGCTGAACCTAAAAATGGGTAGAAAGTACTTTTTCTCCCTTCCTGTTAATGCCACAGACTTCGCCTTTACAGGGCACACGTTTTCTATCTTCCCCGCTTCAGCCCATGAAATATTGAGCTTCAAATGTGTTGTTAACATTGTGTAAAAAAGTTGCTCACAGCTGTTCTAGGAACACATTGTGAAATCGCGTATATCTTTGCTTCTACACATAGGAATGTATTGTGCTTTGCTTTACACACTATTCTACAGTCAAGAGGAGAGAATTCATCAAGTTTAATAAGCAAAAACACTGTATAAGTCGAATTTCAGCATTTTTGTGTGACCGGGAAAACCACAGTCACAAGCCGAGATGCAGTTCCATAGAAACTTGCCATTTTACCGCTGAACCTAAAAATGGGTAGAAAGTACTTTTTCTCCCTTCCTGTTAATGCCACAGACTTCGCCTTTACAGGGCACACGTTTTCTATCTTCCCCGCTTCAGCCCATGAAATATTGAGCTTCAAATGTGTTGTTAACTTTGTGTAAAAAAGTTGCTCACAGCTGTTCTAGGAACACATTGTGAAATCGCGTATATCTTTTCTTCTACACATAGGAATGTATTGTGCTTTGCTTTACACACTATTCTACAGTCAAGAGGAGAGAATTCATCAAGTTTAATAAGCAAAAACACTGTATAAGTCGAATTTCAGCATTTTTGTGTGACCGGGAAAACCACAGTCACAAGCCGAGATGCAGTTCCATAGAAACTTGCCATTTTACCGCTGAACCTAAAAATGGGTAGAAAGTACTTTTTCTCCCTTCCTGTTAATGCCACAGACTTCGCCTTTACAGGGCACACGTTTTCTATCTTCCCCGCTTCAGCCCATGAAATATTGAGCTTCAAATGTGTTGTTAACGTTGTGTAAAAAAGTTGCTCACAGCTGTTCTAGGAACACATTGTGAAATCGCGTTTATCTTTTCTTCTTCACATAGGAATGTATTGTGCTTTGCTTTACACACTATTCTACAGTCAAGAGGAGAGAATTCATCAAGTTTAATAAGCAAAAACTCTGTATAAGTCGAATTTCAGCATTTTTGTGTGACCGGGAAAACCACAGTCACAAGACGAGATTCAGTTCCATAGGAACTTGCCATTTTACCGCTGAACCTAAAAATGGGTAGAAAGTACTTTTTCTCCCTTCCTGTTAATGCCACAGACTTCGCCTTTACAGGGCACACGTTTTCTATCTTCCCCGCTTCAGCCCATGAAATATTGAGCTTCAAATGTGTTGTTAACGTTGTGTAAAAAAGTTGCTCACAACTGTTCTAGGAACACATTGTGAAATCGCGTATATCTTTTCTTCTACACATAGGAATGTATTGTGCTTTGCTTTACACACTATTCTACAGTCAAGAGGAGAGAATTCATCAAGTTTAATAAGCAAAAACACTGTATAAGTCGAATTTCAGCATTTTTGTGTGACCGGGAAAACCACAGTCACAAGACGAGATTCAGTTCCATAGGAACTTGCCATTTTACCGCTGAACCTAAAAATGGGTAGAAAGTACTTTTTCTCCCTTCCTGTTAATGCCACAGACTTCGCCTTTACAGGGCACACGTTTTCTATCTTCCCGCTTCAGCCCATGAAATATTGAGCTTCAAATGTGTTGTTAACGTTGTGTAAAAAAGTTGCTCACAGCTGTTCTAGGAACACATTGTGAAATCGCGTATATCTTTTCTTCTACACATAGGAATGTATTGTGCTTTGCTTTACACACTATTCTACAGTCAAGAGGAGAGAATTCATCAAGTTTAATAAGCAAAAACACTGTATAAGTCGAATTTCAGCATTTTTGTGTGACCGGGAAAACCACAGTCACAAGCCGAGATGCAGTTCCATAGAAACTTGCCATTTTACCGCTGAACCTAAAAATGGGTAGAAAGTACTTTTTCTCCCTTCCTGTTAATGCCACAGACTTCGCCTTTACAGGGCACACGTTTTCTATCTTCCCCGCTTCAGCCCATGAAATATTGAGCTTCAAATGTGTTGTTAACGTTGTGTAAAAAAGTTGCTCACAGCTGTTCTAGGAACACATTGTGAAATCGCGTAAATCTTTGCTTCTACACATAGCAATGTATTGTGCTTTGCTTTACACACTATTCTACAGTCAAGAGGTGAGAATTCATCAAGTTTAATAAGCAAAAACACTGTATAAGTCGAATTTCAGCATTTTTGTGTGACCGGGAAAACCACAGTCACAAGACGAGATTCAGTTCCATAGGAACTTGCCATTTTACCGCTGAACCTAAAAATGGGTAGAAAGTACTTTTTCTCCCTTCCTGTTAATGCCACAGACTTCGCCTTTACAGGGCACACGTTTTCTATCTTCCCGCTTCAGCCCATGAAATATTGAGCTTCAAATGTGTTGTTAACGTTGTGTAAAAAAGTTGCTCACAGCTGTTCTAGGAACACATTGTGAAATCGCGTATATCTTTTCTTCTACACATAGGAATGTATTGTGCTTTGCTTTACACACTATTCTACAGTCAAGAGGAGAGAATTCATCAAGTTTAATAAGCAAAAACACTGTATAAGTCGAATTTCAGCATTTTTGTGTGACCGGGAAAACCACAGTCACAAGCCGAGATGCAGTTCCATAGAAACTTGCCATTTTACCGCTGAACCTAAAAATGGGTAGAAAGTACTTTTTCTCCCTTCCTGTTAATGCCACAGACTTCGCCTTTACAGGGCACACGTTTTCTATCTTCCCCGCTTCAGCCCATGAAATATTGAGCTTCAAATGTGTTGTTAACGTTGTGTAAAAAAGTTGCTCACAGCTGTTCTAGGAACACATTGTGAAATCGCGTAAATCTTTGCTTCTACACATAGCAATGTATTGTGCTTTGCTTTACACACTATTCTACAGTCAAGAGGTGAGAATTCATCAAGTTTAAGAAGCAAAAACACTGTATAAGTCGAATTTCAGCATTTTTGTGTGACCGGGAAAACCACAGTCACAAGCCGAGATGCAGTTCCATAGAAACTTGCCATTTTACCGCTGAACCTAAAAATGGGTAGAAAGTACTTTTTCTCCCTTCCTGTTAATGCCACAGACTTCGCCTTTACAGGGCACACGTTTTCTATCTTCCCCGCTTCAGCCCATGAAATATTGAGCTTCAAATGTGTTGTTAACGTTGTGTAAAAAAGTTGCTCACAGCTGTTCTAGGAACACATTGTGAAATCGCGTAAATCTTTGCTTCTACACATAGCAATGTATTGTGCTTTGCTTTACACACTATTCTACAGTCAAGAGGTGAGAATTCATCAAGTTTAAGAAGCAAAAACACTGTATAAGTCGAATTTCAGCATTTTTGTGTGACCGGGAAAACCACAGTCACAAGCCGAGATGCAGTTCCATAGAGACTTGCCATTTTACCGCGGAACCTAAAAATGGGTAGAAAGTACTTTTTCTCCCTTCCTGTTAATGCCACAGACTTCGCCTTTACAGGGCACACGTTTTCTATCTTCCCCGCTTCAGCCCATGAAATATTGAGCTTCAAATGTGTTGTTAACGTTGTGTAAAAAAGTTGCTCACAACTGTTCTAGGAACACATTGTGAAATCGCGTATATCTTTGCTTCTACACATAGCAATGTATTGTGCTTTGCTTTACACACTATTCTACAGTCAAGAGGAGAGAATTCGTCAAGTTTAATAAGCAAAAACACTGTATAAGTCGAATTTCAGCATTTTTGTGTGACCGGGAAAATCACAGTCACAAGCCGAGATGCAGTTCCATAGAAACTTGCCATTTTACCGCTGAACCTAAAAATGGGTAGAAAGTACTTTTTCTCCCTTCCTGTTAATGCCACAGACTTCGCCTTTACAGGGCACACGTTTTCTATCTTCCCCGCTTCAGCCCATGAAATATTGAGCTTCAAATGTGTTGTTAACATTGTGGAAAAAAGTTGCTCACAGCTGTTCTAGGAACACATTGTGAAATCGCGTATATCTTTGCTTCTACACATAGCAATGTATTGTGCTTTGCTTTACACACTATTCTACAGTCAAGAGGAGAGAATTCATCAAGTTTAATAAGCAAAAACACTGTATAAGTCGAATTTCAGCATTTTTGTGTGACCGGGAAAACCACAGTCACAAGCCGAGATGCAGTTCCATAGAAACTTGCCATTTTACCGCTGAACCTAAAAATGGGTAGAAAGTACTTTTTCTCCCTTCCTGTTAATGCCACAGACTTCGCCTTTACAGGGCACACGTTTTCTATCTTCCCCGCTTCAGCCCATGAAATATTGAGCTTCAAATGTGTTGTTAACATTGTGTAAAAAAGTTGCTCACAGCTGTTTTGGGAACACATTGTGAAATCGCGTATATCTTTTCTTCTACACATAGGAATGTATTGTGCTTTGCTTAACACACTATTCTACAGTCAAGAGGAGAGAATTCATCAAGTTTAATAAGCAAAAACACTGTATAAGTCGAATTTCAGCATTTTTGTGTGACCGGGAAAACCACAGTCACAAGAAGAGATGCAGTTCCATAGAAACTTGCCATTTTACCGCTGAACCTAAAAATGGGTAGAAAGTACTTTTTCTCCCTTCCTGTTAATGCCACAGACTTCGCCTTTACAGGGCACACGTTTTCTATCTTCCCCGCTTCAGCCCATGAAATATTGAGCTTCAAATGTGTTGTTAACTTTGTGTAAAAAAGTTGCTCACAGCTGTTCTAGGAACACATTGTGAAATCGCGTATATCTTTTCTTCTACACATAGGAATGTATTGTGCTTTGCTTTACACACTATTCTACAGTCAAGAGGAGAGAATTCATCAAGTTTAATAAGCAAAAACACTGTATAAGTCGAATTTCAGCATTTTTGTGTGACCGGGAAAACCACAGTCACAAGACGAGATGCAGTTCCATAGAAACTTGCCATTTTACCGCTGAACCTAAAAATGGGTAGAAAGTACTTTTTCTCCCTTCCTGTTAATGCCACAGACTTCGCCTTTACAGGGCACACGTTTTCTATCTTCCCCGCTTCAGCCCATGAAATATTGAGCTTCAAATGTGTTGTTAACGTTGTGTAAAAAAGTTGCTCACAGCTGTTCTAGGAACACATTGTGAAATCGCGTATATCTTTTCTTCTACACATAGGAATGTATTGTGCTTTGCTTTACACACTATTCTACAGTCAAGAGGAGAGAATTCATCAAGTTTAATAAGCAAAAACTCTGTATAAGTCGAATTTCAGCATTTTTGTGTGACCGGGAAAACCACAGTCAGAAGCCGAGATTCAGTTCCATAGGAACTTGCCATTTTACCGCTGAACCTAAAAATGGGTAGAAAGTACTTTTTCTCCCTTCCTGTTAATGCCACAGACTTCGCCTTTACAGGGCACACGTTTTCTATCTTCCCCGCTTCAGCCCATGAAATATTGAGCTTCAAATGTGTTGTTAACATTGTGTAAAAAAGTTGCTCACAGCTGTTCTAGGAACACATTGTGAAATCGCGTATATCTTTGCTTCTACACATAGGAATGTATTGTGCTTTGCTTTACACACTATTCTACAGTCAAGAGGAGAGAATTCATCAAGTTTAATAAGCAAAAACACTGTATAAGTCGAATTTCAGCATTTTTGTGTGACCGGGAAAACCACAGTCACAAGCCGAGATGCAGTTCCATAGAAACTTGCCATTTTACCGCTGAACCTAAAAATGGGTAGAAAGTACTTTTTCTCCCTTCCTGTTAATGCCACAGACTTCGCCTTTACAGGGCACACGTTTTCTATCTTCCCCGCTTCAGCCCATGAAATATTGAGCTTCAAATGTGTTGTTAACGTTGTGTAAAAAAGTTGCTCACAGCTGTTCTAGGAACACATTGTGAAATCGCGTAAATCTTTGCTTCTACACATAGCAATGTATTGTGCTTTGCTTTACACACTATTCTACAGTCAAGAGGAGAGAATTCATCAAGTTTAATAAGCAAAAACACTGTATAAGTCGAATTTCAGCATTTTTGTGTGACCGGGAAAACCACAGTCACAAGCCGAGATGCAGTTCCATAGAAACTTGCCATTTTACCGCTGAACCTAAAAATGGGTAGAAAGTACTTTTTCTCCCTTCCTGTTAATGCCACAGACTTCGCCTTTACAGGGCACACGTTTTCTATCTTCCCCGCTTCAGCCCATGAAATATTGAGCTTCAAATGTGTTGTTAACGTGGTGTAAACAAGTTGCTCACAGCTGTTCTAGGAACACATTGTGAAATCGCGTATATCTTTTCTTCTACACATAGGAATGTATTGTGCTTTGCTTTACACACTATTCTACAGTCAAGAGGAGAGAATTCATCAAGTTTAATAAGCAAAAACACTGTATAAGTCGAATTTCAGCATTTTTGTGTGACCGGGAAAACCACAGTCACAAGCCGAGATGCAGTTCCATAGAAACTTGCCATTTTACCGCTGAACCTAAAAATGGGTAGAAAGTACTTTTTCTCCCTTCCTGTTAATGCCACAGACTTCGCCTTTACAGGGCACACGTTTTCTATCTTCCCCGCTTCAGCCCATGAAATATTGAGCTTCAAATGTGTTGTTAACGTTGTGTAAAAAAGTTGCTCACAGCTGTTCTAGGAACACATTGTGAAATCGCGTATATCTTTTCTTCTACACATAGGAATGTATTGTGCTTTGCTTAACACACTATTCTACAGTCAAGAGGAGAGAATTCATCAAGTTTAATAAGCAAAAACACTGTATAAGTCGAATTTCAGCATTTTTGTGTGACCGGGAAAACCACAGTCACAAGACGAGATGCAGTTCCATAGAAACTTGCCATTTTACCGCTGAACCTAAAAATGGGTAGAAAGTACTTTTTCTCCCTTCCTGTTAATGCCACAGACTTCGCCTTTACAGGGCACACGTTTTCTATCTTCCCCGCTTCAGCCCATGAAATATTGAGCTTCAAATGTGTTGTTAACTTTGTGTAAAAAAGTTGCTCACAGCTGTTCTAGGAACACATTGTGAAATCGCGTATATCTTTGCTTCTACACATAGCAATGTATTGTGCTTTGCTTTACACACTATTCTACAGTCAAGAGGAGAGAATTCGTCAAGTTTAATAAGCAAAAACACTGTATAAGTCGAATTTCAGCATTTTTGTGTGACCGGGAAAATCACAGTCACAAGCCGAGATGCAGTTCCATAGAAACTTGCCATTTTACCGCTGAACCTAAAAATGGGTAGAAAGTACTTTTTCTCCCTTCCTGTTAATGCCACAGACTTCGCCTTTACAGGGCACACGTTTTCTATCTTCCCCGCTTCAGCCCATGAAATATTGAGCTTCAAATGTGTTGTTAACATTGTGGAAAAAAGTTGCTCACAGCTGTTCTAGGAACACATTGTGAAATCGCGTATATCTTTGCTTCTACACATAGCAATGTATTGTGCTTTGCTTTACACACTATTCTACAGTCAAGAGGAGAGAATTCATCAAGTTTAATAAGCAAAAACACTGTATAAGTCGAATTTCAGCATTTTTGTGTGACCGGGAAAACCACAGTCACAAGCCGAGATGCAGTTCCATAGAAACTTGCCATTTTACCGCTGAACCTAAAAATGGGTAGAAAGTACTTTTTCTCCCTTCCTGTTAATGCCACAGACTTCGCCTTTACAGGGCACACGTTTTCTATCTTCCCCGCTTCAGCCCATGAAATATTGAGCTTCAAATGTGTTGTTAACATTGTGTAAAAAAGTTGCTCACAGCTGTTTTGGGAACACATTGTGAAATCGCGTATATCTTTTCTTCTACACATAGGAATGTATTGTGCTTTGCTTAACACACTATTCTACAGTCAAGAGGAGAGAATTCATCAAGTTTAATAAGCAAAAACACTGTATAAGTCGAATTTCAGCATTTTTGTGTGACCGGGAAAACCACAGTCACAAGACGAGATGCAGTTCCATAGAAACTTGCCATTTTACCGCTGAACCTAAAAATGGGTAGAAAGTACTTTTTCTCCCTTCCTGTTAATGCCACAGACTTCGCCTTTACAGGGCACACGTTTTCTATCTTCCCCGCTTCAGCCCATGAAATATTGAGCTTCAAATGTGTTGTTAACTTTGTGTAAAAAAGTTGCTCACAGCTGTTCTAGGAACACATTGTGAAATCGCGTATATCTTTTCTTCTACACATAGGAATGTATTGTGCTTTGCTTTACACACTATTCTACAGTCAAGAGGAGAGAATTCATCAAGTTTAATAAGCAAAAACACTGTATAAGTCGAATTTCAGCATTTTTGTGTGACCGGGAAAACCACAGTCACAAGACGAGATGCAGTTCCATAGAAACTTGCCATTTTACCGCTGAACCTAAAAATGGGTAGAAAGTACTTTTTCTCCCTTCCTGTTAATGCCACAGACTTCGCCTTTACAGGGCACACGTTTTCTATCTTCCCCGCTTCAGCCCATGAAATATTGAGCTTCAAATGTGTTGTTAACGTTGTGTAAAAAAGTTGCTCACAGCTGTTCTAGGAACACATTGTGAAATCGCGTATATCTTTTCTTCTACACATAGGAATGTATTGTGCTTTGCTTTACACACTATTCTACAGTCAAGAGGAGAGAATTCATCAAGTTTAATAAGCAAAAACTCTGTATAAGTCGAATTTCAGCATTTTTGTGTGACCGGGAAAACCACAGTCAGAAGCCGAGATTCAGTTCCATAGGAACTTGCCATTTTACCGCTGAACCTAAAAATGGGTAGAAAGTACTTTTTCTCCCTTCCTGTTAATGCCACAGACTTCGCCTTTACAGGGCACACGTTTTCTATCTTCCCCGCTTCAGCCCATGAAATATTGAGCTTCAAATGTGTTGTTAACATTGTGTAAAAAAGTTGCTCACAGCTGTTCTAGGAACACATTGTGAAATCGCGTATATCTTTGCTTCTACACATAGGAATGTATTGTGCTTTGCTTTACACACTATTCTACAGTCAAGAGGAGAGAATTCATCAAGTTTAATAAGCAAAAACACTGTATAAGTCGAATTTCAGCATTTTTGTGTGACCGGGAAAACCACAGTCACAAGCCGAGATGCAGTTCCATAGAAACTTGCCATTTTACCGCTGAACCTAAAAATGGGTAGAAAGTACTTTTTCTCCCTTCCTGTTAATGCCACAGACTTCGCCTTTACAGGGCACACGTTTTCTATCTTCCCCGCTTCAGCCCATGAAATATTGAGCTTCAAATGTGTTGTTAACGTTGTGTAAAAAAGTTGCTCACAGCTGTTCTAGGAACACATTGTGAAATCGCGTAAATCTTTGCTTCTACACATAGCAATGTATTGTGCTTTGCTTTACACACTATTCTACAGTCAAGAGGAGAGAATTCATCAAGTTTAATAAGCAAAAACACTGTATAAGTCGAATTTCAGCATTTTTGTGTGACCGGGAAAACCACAGTCACAAGCCGAGATGCAGTTCCATAGAAACTTGCCATTTTACCGCTGAACCTAAAAATGGGTAGAAAGTACTTTTTCTCCCTTCCTGTTAATGCCACAGACTTCGCCTTTACAGGGCACACGTTTTCTATCTTCCCCGCTTCAGCCCATGAAATATTGAGCTTCAAATGTGTTGTTAACGTGGTGTAAACAAGTTGCTCACAGCTGTTCTAGGAACACATTGTGAAATCGCGTATATCTTTTCTTCTACACATAGGAATGTATTGTGCTTTGCTTTACACACTATTCTACAGTCAAGAGGAGAGAATTCATCAAGTTTAATAAGCAAAAACACTGTATAAGTCGAATTTCAGCATTTTTGTGTGACCGGGAAAACCACAGTCACAAGCCGAGATGCAGTTCCATAGAAACTTGCCATTTTACCGCTGAACCTAAAAATGGGTAGAAAGTACTTTTTCTCCCTTCCTGTTAATGCCACAGACTTCGCCTTTACAGGGCACACGTTTTCTATCTTCCCCGCTTCAGCCCATGAAATATTGAGCTTCAAATGTGTTGTTAACGTTGTGTAAAAAAGTTGCTCACAGCTGTTCTAGGAACACATTGTGAAATCGCGTATATCTTTTCTTCTACACATAGGAATGTATTGTGCTTTGCTTAACACACTATTCTACAGTCAAGAGGAGAGAATTCATCAAGTTTAATAAGCAAAAACACTGTATAAGTCGAATTTCAGCATTTTTGTGTGACCGGGAAAACCACAGTCACAAGACGAGATGCAGTTCCATAGAAACTTGCCATTTTACCGCTGAACCTAAAAATGGGTAGAAAGTACTTTTTCTCCCTTCCTGTTAATGCCACAGACTTCGCCTTTACAGGGCACACGTTTTCTATCTTCCCCGCTTCAGCCCATGAAATATTGAGCTTCAAATGTGTTGTTAACTTTGTGTAAAAAAGTTGCTCACAGCTGTTCTAGGAACACATTGTGAAATCGCGTATATCTTTTCTTCTACACATAGGAATGTATTGTGCTTTGCTTTACACACTATTCTACAGTCAAGAGGAGAGAATTCATCAAGTTTAATAAGCAAAAACACTGTATAAGTCGAATTTCAGCATTTTTGTGTGACCGGGAAAACCACAGTCACAAGACGAGATGCAGTTCCATAGAAACTTGCCATTTTACCGCTGAACCTAAAAATGGGTAGAAAGTACTTTTTCTCCCTTCCTGTTAATGCCACAGACTTCGCCTTTACAGGGCACACGTTTTCTATCTTCCCCGCTTCAGCCCATGAAATATTGAGCTTCAAATGTGTTGTTAACGTTGTGTAAAAAAGTTGCTCACAGCTGTTCTAGGAACACATTGTGAAATCGCGTATATCTTTTCTTCTACACATAGGAATGTATTGTGCTTTGCTTTACACACTATTCTACAGTCAAGAGGAGAGAATTCATCAAGTTTAATAAGCAAAAACTCTGTATAAGTCGAATTTCAGCATTTTTGTGTGACCGGGAAAACCACAGTCAGAAGCCGAGATTCAGTTCCATAGGAACTTGCCATTTTACCGCTGAACCTAAAAATGGGTAGAAAGTACTTTTTCTCCCTTCCTGTTAATGCCACAGACTTCGCCTTTACAGGGCACACGTTTTCTATCTTCCCCGCTTCAGCCCATGAAATATTGAGCTTCAAATGTGTTGTTAACATTGTGTAAAAAAGTTGCTCACAGCTGTTCTAGGAACACATTGTGAAATCGCGTATATCTTTGCTTCTACACATAGGAATGTATTGTGCTTTGCTTTACACACTATTCTACAGTCAAGAGGAGAGAATTCATCAAGTTTAATAAGCAAAAACACTGTATAAGTCGAATTTCAGCATTTTTGTGTGACCGGGAAAACCACAGTCACAAGCCGAGATGCAGTTCCATAGAAACTTGCCATTTTACCGCTGAACCTAAAAATGGGTAGAAAGTACTTTTTCTCCCTTCCTGTTAATGCCACAGACTTCGCCTTTACAGGGCACACGTTTTCTATCTTCCCCGCTTCAGCCCATGAAATATTGAGCTTCAAATGTGTTGTTAACGTGGTGTAAACAAGTTGCTCACAGCTGTTCTAGGAACACATTGTGAAATCGCGTATATCTTTTCTTCTACACATAGGAATGTATTGTGCTTTGCTTTACACACTATTCTACAGTCAAGAGGAGAGAATTCATCAAGTTTAATAAGCAAAAACACTGTATAAGTCGAATTTCAGCATTTTTGTGTGACCGGGAAAACCACAGTCACAAGCCGAGATGCAGTTCCATAGAAACTTGCCATTTTACCGCTGAACCTAAAAATGGGTAGAAAGTACTTTTTCTCCCTTCCTGTTAATGCCACAGACTTCGCCTTTACAGGGCACACGTTTTCTATCTTCCCCGCTTCAGCCCATGAAATATTGAGCTTCAAATGTGTTGTTAACGTTGTGTAAAAAAGTTGCTCACAGCTGTTCTAGGAACACATTGTGAAATCGCGTATATCTTTTCTTCTACACATAGGAATGTATTGTGCTTTGCTTTACACACTATTCTACAGTCAAGAGGAGAGAATTCATCAAGTTTAATAAGCAAAAACTCTGTATAAGTCGAATTTCAGCATTTTTGTGTGACCGGGAAAACCACAGTCACAAGACGAGATTCAGTTCCATAGGAACTTGCCATTTTACCGCTGAACCTAAAAATGGGTAGAAAGTACTTTTTCTCCCTTCCTGTTAATGCCACAGACTTCGCCTTTACAGGGCACACGTTTTCTATCTTCCCCGCTTCAGCCCATGAAATATTGAGCTTCAAATGTGTTGTTAACATTGTGTAAAAAAGTTGCTCACAGATGTTCTAGGAACACATTGTGAAATCGCGTAAATCTTTGCTTCTACACATAGCAATGTATTGTGCTTTGCTTTACACACTATTCTACAGTCAAGAGGAGAGAATTCATCAAGTTTAATAAGCAAAAACACTGTATAAGTCGAATTTCAGCATTTTTGTGTGACCGGGAAAACCACAGTCACAAGCCGAGATGCAGTTCCATAGAAACTTGCCATTTTACCGCTGAACCTAAAAATGGGTAGAAAGTACTTTTTCTCCCTTCCTGTTAATGCCACAGACTTCGCCTTTACAGGGCACACGTTTTCTATCTTCCCCGCTTCAGCCCATGAAATATTGAGCTTCAAATGTGTTGTTAACATTGTGTAAAAAAGTTGCTCACAGCTGTTTTGGGAACACATTGTGAAATCGCGTATATCTTTTCTTCTACACATAGGAATGTATTGTGCTTTGCTTAACACACTATTCTACAGTCAAGAGGAGAGAATTCATCAAGTTTAATAAGCAAAAACACTGTATAAGTCGAATTTCAGCATTTTTGTGTGACCGGGAAAACCACAGTCACAAGACGAGATGCAGTTCCATAGAAACTTGCCATTTTACCGCTGAACCTAAAAATGGGTAGAAAGTACTTTTTCTCCCTTCCTGTTAATGCCACAGACTTCGCCTTTACAGGGCACACGTTTTCTATCTTCCCCGCTTCAGCCCATGAAATATTGAGCTTCAAATGTGTTGTTAACTTTGTGTAAAAAAGTTGCTCACAGCTGTTCTAGGAACACATTGTGAAATCGCGTATATCTTTTCTTCTACACATAGGAATGTATTGTGCTTTGCTTTACACACTATTCTACAGTCAAGAGGAGAGAATTCATCAAGTTTAATAAGCAAAAACACTGTATAAGTCGAATTTCAGCATTTTTGTGTGACCGGGAAAACCACAGTCACAAGACGAGATGCAGTTCCATAGAAACTTGCCATTTTACCGCTGAACCTAAAAATGGGTAGAAAGTACTTTTTCTCCCTTCCTGTTAATGCCACAGACTTCGCCTTTACAGGGCACACGTTTTCTATCTTCCCCGCTTCAGCCCATGAAATATTGAGCTTCAAATGTGTTGTTAACGTTGTGTAAAAAAGTTGCTCACAGCTGTTCTAGGAACACATTGTGAAATCGCGTATATCTTTTCTTCTACACATAGGAATGTATTGTGCTTTGCTTTACACACTATTCTACAGTCAAGAGGAGAGAATTCATCAAGTTTAATAAGCAAAAACTCTGTATAAGTCGAATTTCAGCATTTTTGTGTGACCGGGAAAACCACAGTCAGAAGCCGAGATTCAGTTCCATAGGAACTTGCCATTTTACCGCTGAACCTAAAAATGGGTAGAAAGTACTTTTTCTCCCTTCCTGTTAATGCCACAGACTTCGCCTTTACAGGGCACACGTTTTCTATCTTCCCCGCTTCAGCCCATGAAATATTGAGCTTCAAATGTGTTGTTAACATTGTGTAAAAAAGTTGCTCACAGCTGTTCTAGGAACACATTGTGAAATCGCGTATATCTTTGCTTCTACACATAGGAATGTATTGTGCTTTGCTTTACACACTATTCTACAGTCAAGAGGAGAGAATTCATCAAGTTTAATAAGCAAAAACACTGTATAAGTCGAATTTCAGCATTTTTGTGTGACCGGGAAAACCACAGTCACAAGCCGAGATGCAGTTCCATAGAAACTTGCCATTTTACCGCTGAACCTAAAAATGGGTAGAAAGTACTTTTTCTCCCTTCCTGTTAATGCCACAGACTTCGCCTTTACAGGGCACACGTTTTCTATCTTCCCCGCTTCAGCCCATGAAATATTGAGCTTCAAATGTGTTGTTAACGTTGTGTAAAAAAGTTGCTCACAGCTGTTCTAGGAACACATTGTGAAATCGCGTAAATCTTTGCTTCTACACATAGCAATGTATTGTGCTTTGCTTTACACACTATTCTACAGTCAAGAGGAGAGAATTCATCAAGTTTAATAAGCAAAAACACTGTATAAGTCGAATTTCAGCATTTTTGTGTGACCGGGAAAACCACAGTCACAAGCCGAGATGCAGTTCCATAGAAACTTGCCATTTTACCGCTGAACCTAAAAATGGGTAGAAAGTACTTTTTCTCCCTTCCTGTTAATGCCACAGACTTCGCCTTTACAGGGCACACGTTTTCTATCTTCCCCGCTTCAGCCCATGAAATATTGAGCTTCAAATGTGTTGTTAACGTTGTGTAAAAAAGTTGCTCACAGCTGTTCTAGGAACACATTGTGAAATCGCGTATATCTTTTCTTCTACCCATAGGAATGTATTGTGCTTTGCTTTACACACTATTCTACAGTCAAGAGGAGAGAATTCATCAAGTTTAATAAGCAAAAACTCTGTATAAGTCGAATTTCAGCATTTTTGTGTGACCGGGAAAACCACAGTCACAAGACGAGATTCAGTTCCATAGGAACTTGCCATTTTACCGCTGAACCTAAAAATGGGTAGAAAGTACTTTTTCTCCCTTCCTGTTAATGCCACAGACTTCGCCTTTACAGGGCACACGTTTTCTATCTTCCCCGCTTCAGCCCATGAAATATTGAGCTTCAAATGTGTTGTTAACATTGTGTAAAAAAGTTGCTCACAGATGTTCTAGGAACACATTGTGAAATCGCGTAAATCTTTGCTTCTACACATAGCAATGTATTGTGCTTTGCTTTACACACTATTCTACAGTCAAGAGGAGAGAATTCATCAAGTTTAATAAGCAAAAACACTGTATAAGTCGAATTTCAGCATTTTTGTGTGACCGGGAAAACCACAGTCACAAGACGGATTCAGTTCCATAGGAACTTGCCATTTTACCGCTGAACCTAAAAATGGGTAGAAAGTACTTTTTCTCCCTTCCTGTTAATGCCACAGACTTCGCCTTTACAGGGCACACGTTTTCTATCTTTCCCGCTTCAGCCCATGAAATATTGAGCTTCAAATGTGTTGTTAACGTTGTGTAAAAAAGTTGCTCACAGCTGTTCTAGGAACACATTGTGAAATCGCGTAAATCTTTGCTTCTACACATAGCAATGTATTGTGCTTTGCTTTACACACTATTCTACAGTCAAGAGGAGAGAATTCATCAAGTTTAATAAGCAAAAACACTGTATAAGTCGAATTTCAGCATTTTTGTGTGACCGGGAAAACCACAGTCACAAGCCGAGATGCAGTTCCATAGAAACTTGCCATTTTACCGCTGAACCTAAAAATGGGTAGAAAGTACTTTTTCTCCCTTCCTGTTAATGCCACAGACTTCGCCTTTACAGGGCACACGTTTTCTATCTTCCCCGCTTCAGCCCATGAAATATTGAGCTTCAAATGTGTTGTTAACATTGTGTAAAAAAGTTGCTCACAGCTGTTTTGGGAACACATTGTGAAATCGCGTATACAGTATCTTTGCTTCTACACATAGGAATGTATTGTGCTTTGCTTTACACACTATTCTACAGTCAAGAGGTGAGAATTCATCAAGTTTAATAAGCAAAAACACTGTATAAGTCGAATTTCAGCATTTTTGTGTGACCGGGAAAACCACAGTCACAAGCCGAGATGCAGTTCCATAGAAACTTGCCATTTTACCGCTGAACCTAAAAATGGGTAGAAAGTACTTTTTCTCCCTTCCTGTTAATGCCACAGACTTCGCCTTTACAGGGCACACGTTTTCTATCTTCCCCGCTTCAGCCCATGAAATATTGAGCTTCAAATGTGTTGTTAACATTGTGTAAAAAAGTTGCTCACAGCTGTTCTTGGAACACATTGTGAAATCGCGTATATCTTTGCTTCTACACATAGAAATGTATTGTGCTTTGCTTTACACACTATTCTACAGTCAAGAGGAGAAAATTCATCAAGTTTAATAAGCAAAAACACTGTATAAGTCGAATTTCAGCATTTTTGTGTGACCGGAAAACCACAGTCACAAGCCGAGATGCAGTTCCATAGAAACTTGCCGTTTTACCGCTGAAACTAAAAATGGGTAGAAAGTACTTTTTCTCCCTTCCTGTTAATGCCACAGACTTCGCCTTTACAGGGCACACGTTTTCTATCTTCCCCGCTTCAGCCCATGAAATATTGAGCTTCAAATGTGTTGTTAACGTTGTGTAAAAAAGTTGCTCACAGCTGTTCAAAGGAACACATTGTGAAATCGCATATATCTTTGCTTCTACACATAGCAATGTACTCATTACGGGGCCTCTACACTGCGCATCTCATTACAGGGGCATTTACACTGCGCATCTCATTAAAGGGGCCTTTACACTGTGCATCTCATTAAAGGGGCCTTTACACTGCGCATCACATTACAGGGGCCTTTACACTGCGCATCTCATTACGGGGCATTTACACTGCGTATCTCATTACAGGGGCATTTACACTGCGCAACTCATTACAGGGGCATTTACACTGTGCATCTCATTACAGGGGCATTTACACTGCGCATCTCATTACAGGGGCATTTACACTGCGCATCTCATTACAGGGGCATTTACACTGCGCATCTCATTACAGGGGCATTTACACTGCGCATCTCATTACAGGGGCATTTACACTGCGCATCTCATTACAGGGGCATTTACACTGCGCATCTCATTACAGGGGCATTTACACTGCGCATCTCATTACAGGGGCCTTTACACTGCGCATCTCATTACAGGGGCCTTTACATGGCGCATCTCATTACAGGGGCCTTTACACGGCGCATCTCATTACAGGGGCCTTTACACGGCGCATCTCATTACAGGGGCCTTTACACTGCGCATCTCATTACAGGAGCCTTTACACTGCGCATCTCATTACAAGGGCCTTTACACTGCGCATCTCATTACTGGGCATTTACACTGCGCATCTCATTACAGGGGCATTTACACTGCGCATCTCATTACAGGGGCCTTTACACTGCGCATCTCATTACAGGGGCCTTTACACTGCGCATCTCATTACAGGGGCCTTTACACTGCGCATCTCATTACTGGGCATTTACACTGCGCATCTCATTACAGGGGCATTTACACTGCGCATCTCATTACAGGGGCATTTACACTGCGCATCTCATTACAGGGACATTTACACTGCGCATCTCATTACAGGGGCATTTACACTGCGCATCTCATTAAAGGGGCCTTTACACTGTGCATCTCATTAAAGGGGCCTTTACACTGCGCATCTCATTACAGGGGCCTTTACACTGCGCATCTCATTACGGGGCATTTACACTGCGTATCTCATTACAGGGACATTTACACTGCGCAACTCATTACAGGGGCATTTACACTGGGCATCTCATTACAGGGGCATTTACACTGCGCATCTCATTACAGGGGCATTTACACTGCGCATCTCATTACAGGGGCATTTACACTGCGCATCTCATTACAGGGGCCTTTACACGGCGCATCTCATTACAGGGGCCTTTACACGGCGCATCTCATTACAGGGGCCTTTACACTGCGCATCTCATTACAGGAGCCTTTACACTGCGCATCTCATTACAAGGGCCTTTACACTGCGCATCTCATTACTGGGCATTTACACTGCACATCTCATTACAGGGGCATTTACACTGCGCATCTCATTACAGGGGCATTTACACTGCACATCTCATTAAGGGGCATTTACACTGCACATCTCATTAAGGGGCATTTACACTGCGCATCTCATTACGGGGCATTTACACTGCGCATCTCATTACAGGGGCATTTACACTGCGCATCTCATTACAGGGGCATTTACACTGCGCATCTCATTACAGGGGCCTTTACACTGCGCATCTCATTACAGGGGCCTTTACACTGCGCATCTCATTAAAGGGGCCTTTACACTGTGCATCTCATTAAAGGGGCCTTTACACTGCGCATCTCATTACAGGGGCCTTTACACTGCGCATCTCATTACGGGGCATTTACACTGCGTATCTCATTACAGGGGCATTTACACTGCGCAACTCATTACAGGGGCATTTACACTGGGCATCTCATTACAGGGGCATTTACACTGCGCATCTCATTACAGGGGCATTTACACTGCGCATCTCATTACAGGGGCATTTACACTGCGCATCTCATTACAGGGGCATTTACACTGCGCATCTCATTACAGGGGCATTTACACTGCGCATCTCATTACAGGGGCATTTCCACTGCGCATCTCATTACAGGGGCATTTCCACTGCGCATCTCATTACAGGGGCCTTTACACTGCGCATCTCATTACAGGGGCCTTTACACGGCGCATCTCATTACAGGGGCCTTTACACGGCGCATCTCATTACAGGGGCCTTTACACTGCGCATCTCATTACAGGAGCCTTTACACTGCGCATCTCATTACAAGGGCCTTTACACTGCGCATCTCATTACAGGGGCATTTACACTGCACATCTCATTAAGGGGCATTTACACTGCACATCTCATTAAGGGGCATTTACACTGCGCATCTCATTACGGGGCATTTACACTGCGCATCTCATTACAGGGGCATTTACACTGCGCATCTCATTACAGGGGCATTTACACTGCGCATTTCATTACAGGGACATTTACACTGCGCATCTCATTACAGGGGCATTTACACTGCGCATCTCATTAAAGGGGCCTTTACACTGCGCATCTCATTAAAGGGGCCTTTACACTGCGCATCTCATTACAGGGGCCTTTACACTGCGCATCTCATTACGGGAAATTTACACTGCGCATCTCATTACAGGGGCATTTACACTGCGCATCTCATTACAGGGGCATTTACACTGGGCATCTCATTACAGGGGCATTTACACTGCGCATCTAATTACAGGGGCATTTACACTGCGCATCTCATTACAGGGGCATTTACACTGCGCATCTCATTACAGGGGCATTTACACTGCGCATCTCATTACAGGGGCATTTACACTGCGCATCTCATTACAGGGGAATTTACACTGCGCATCTCATTACAGGGGCCTTTACACTGCGCATCTTATTACAGGGGCCTTTACACTGCGCATCTCATTACAGGAGCCTTTACACTGCGCATCTCATTACAAGGGCCTTTACACTGCGCATCTCATTACAGGGGCATTTACACTGGGCATCTCATTACAGGGGCATCTACACTGCGCATCTCATTACAGGGGCAATTACACGGCGCATCTCATTAAGGGGCATTTACACGGCGCATCTCATTACAGGGGCCTTTACACGGTGCATCTCATTACAGGGGCCTTTACACTGCGCATCTCATTACAGGGGCCTTTACACTGCGCATCTCATTACAGGGGCCTTTACACTGCGCATCTCATTACAGGGGCCTTTACACTGTGCATCTCATTACAGGGGCATTTACACTGCGCATCTCATTACAGGGGCATTTACACTGGGCATTTCATTACAGGGGCATTTACACTGGGCATCTCATTACAGGGGGCATTTACACTGCGCATCTCATTACAGGGGCATTTACACTGCGCATCTCATTACAGGGGCATTTACACTGCGCATCTCATTACAGGGGCCTTTACACTGCGCATCTCATTATGGGGCCTTTACACTGCGCATCTCATTACAGGGGCCTTTACACTGCACATCTCATTAATGGGCATTTACACTGCGCATCTCATTACAGGGGCATTTACACTGCGCATCTCATTACAGGGGCATTTACACTGCGCATCTCATTACAGGGACATTTACAGTGCTCATCTCATTACAGGGGCATTTACACTGCGCATCTCATTACAGGGGCATTTACACTGCGCATCTCATTACAGGGGCCTTTACACTGCGCATCTCATTACAGGGGCCTTTACACTGCGCATCTCATTAAAGGGGCCTTTACACTGTGCATCTCATTAAAGGGGCCTTTACACTGCGCATCTCATTACAGGGGCCTTTACACTGCGCATCTCATTACGGGGCATTTACACTGCGTATCTAATTACAGAGGCATTTACACTGCGCAACTCATTACAGGGGCATTTACACTGGGCATCTCATTACAGGGGCATTTACACTGCGCATCTCATTACAGGGGCATTTACACTGCGCATCTCATTACAGGGGCATTTACACTGCGCATCTCATTACAGGGGCATTTACACTGCGCATCTCATTACAGGGGCATTTACACTGCGCATCTCATTACAGGGGCATTTCCACTGCGCATCTCATTACAGGGGCCTTTACACTGCGCATCTCATTACAGGGGCCTTTACACGGCGCATCTCATTACAGGGGCCTTTACACGGCGCATCTCATTACAGGGGCCTTTACACTGCGCATCTCATTACAGGAGCCTTTACACTGCGCATCTCATTACAAGGGCATTTACACTGCGCATATCATTACAGGGGCATTTACACTGCGCATTTCATTACAGGGACATTTACACTGCGCATCTCATTACAGGGGCATTTACACTGCGCATCTCATTAAAGGGGCCTTTACACTGCGCATCTCATTAAAGGGGCCTTTACACTGCGCATCTCATTACAGGGGCCTTTACACTGCGCATCTCATTACGGGAAATTTACACTGCGAATCTCATTACAGGGGCATTTACACTGCGCATCTCATTACAGGGGCATTTACACTGGGCATCTCATTACAGGGGCATTTACACTGCGCATCTAATTACAGGGGCATTTACACTGCGCATCTCATTACAGGGGCATTTACACTGCGCATCTCATTACAGGGGCATTTACACTGCGCATCTCTTACAGGGGCATTTACACTGCGCATCTCATTACAGGGGAATTTACACTGCGCATCTCATTACAGGGGCCTTTACACTGCGCATCTCATTACAGGGGCCTTTACACGGCGCATCTCATTACAGGGGCCTTTACACGGCGCATCTTATTACAGGGGCCTTTACACTGCGCATCTCATTACAGGGGCCTTTACACTGCGCATCTCATTACAAGGGCCTTTACACTGCGCATCTCATTACAGGGGCATTTACACTGCGCATCTCATTACAGGGGCATCTACACTGCGCATCTCATTACAGGGGCAATTACACGGCGCATCTCATTACAGGGGCATTTACACGGCGCATCTCATTACAGGGGCCTTTACACGGTGCATCTCATTACAGGGGCCTTTACACTGCGCATCTCATTACAGGGGCCTTTACACTGCGCATCTCATTACAGGGGCCTTTACACTGCGCATCTCATTACAGGGGCCTTTACACTGTGCATCTCATTACAGGGGCATTTACACTGCGCATCTCATTACAGGGGCATTTACACTGGGCATCTCATTACAGGGGCATTTACACTGGGCATCTCATTACAGGGGGCATTTACACTGCGCATCTCATTACAGGGGCATTTACACTGCGCATCTCATTACAGGGGCATTTACACTGCGCATCTCATTACAGGGGCCTTTACACTGCGCATCTCATTATGGGGCCTTTACACTGCGCATCTCATTACAGGGGCCTTTACACTGCACATCTCATTACTGGGCATTTACACTGCGCATCTCATTACAGGGGCATTTACACTGCGCATCTCATTACAGGGGCATTTACACTGCGCATCTCATTACAGGGACATTTACAGTGCTCATCTCATTACAGGGGCATTTACACTGCGCATCTCATTAAAGGGGCCTTTACACTGCGCATCTCATTAAAGGGGCCTTTACACTGCGCATCTCATTACAGGGGCCTTTACACTGCGCATCTCATTACGGGGAATTTACACTGCGCATCTCATTACAGGGGCATTTACACTGCGCATCTCATTACAGGGGCATTTACACTGGGCATCTCATTACAGGGGCATTTACACTGCGCATCTCATTACAGGGGCCTTTACACGGTGCATCTCATTACAGGGGCATTTACACTGCGCATCTCATTACAGGGGCATTTACACTGCGCATCTCATTACAGGGGCATTTACACTGCGCATCTCATTACAGGGGCATTTACACTGCGCATCTCATTACAGGGGCATTTACACTGCGCATCTCATTACAGGGGCATTTACACTGCGCATCTCATTACAGGGGCCTTTACACTGCGCATCTCATTACAGGGGCCTTTACACTGTGCATCTCATTACAGTGGCATTTACACTGCGCATCTCATTACAGGGGCCTTTACATGGCGCATCTCATTACAGGGGCCTTTACACTGCGCATCTCATTACGGGGCATTTACACTGCGCATCTCATTACAGGGCATTTACACTGCGCATCTCATTACGGGGCATTTGCACTGCGCATCTCATTACAGGGGCATTTACACTGCGCATCTCATGATGGGGCACTTACACTGCGCATCTCATGATGGGGCATTTACACTGCGCATCTCATTTCAGGGCATTTACACTGTGCATCTCATTAAGGGGCATTTACACTGGGCATCCCATTACGGGGCATTTACACTGCACATCTCATTACAGGGGCATTTACATTGCGCATCTCATTACAGGGGCCTTTACACGGCGCATCTCATTACAGGGGCCTTTACACGGCGCATCTCATTACAGGGGCCTTTACACTGCGCATCTCATTACAGGGGCCTTTACACTGCGCATCTCATTACAAGGGCCTTTACACTGCGCATCTCATTACAGGGGCATTTACACTGCGCATCTCATTACAGGGGCATCTACACTGCGCATCTCATTACAGGGGCATTTACACGGCGCATCTCATTACAGGGGCATATACACGGCGCATCTCATTACAGGGGCCTTTACACTGCGCATCTCATTACAGGGGCCCTTACACTGCGCATCTCATTACAGGGGCCTTTACACTGCGCATCTCATTACAGGGGCCTTTACACTGCGCATCTCATTACAGGGGCCTTTACACTGCGCATCTCATTACAGGGGCCTTTACACGGCGCATCTCATTACAGGGGCCTTTACACGGCGCATCTCATTACAGGGGCCTTTACACTGCGCATCTCATTACAGGGGCCTTTACACTGCGCATCTCATTACAAGGGCCTTTACACTGCGCATCTCATTACAGGGGCATTTACACTGCGCATCTCATTACAGGGGCATCTACACTGCGCATCTCATTACAGGGGCATTTACACGGCGCATCTCATTACAGGGGCATATACACGGCGCATCTCATTACAGGGGCCTTTACACTGCGCATCTCATTACAGGGGCCCTTACACTGCGCATCTCATTACAGGGGCCTTTACACTGCGCATCTCATTACAGGGGCCTTTACACTGCGCATCTCATTACAGGGGCCTTTACACTGCGCATCTCATTACAGGGGCATTTACACTGCGCATCTCATTACAGGGGCATTTACACTGGGCATCTCATTACAGGGGCATTTACACTGGGCATCTCATTACAGGGGCATTTACACTGGGCATCTCATTACAGGGGGCATTTACACTGCACATCTCATTAAGGGGCATTTACACTGCGCATCTCATTAAGGGGCATTTACACTGCGCATCTCATTACAGGGGCCTTTACACGGCGCATCTCATTACAGGGGCCTTTACACTGCGCATCTCATTACAGGGGCCTTTACACTGCGCATCTCATTACAAGGGCCTTTACACGGCGCATCTCATTACAGGGGCCTTTACACGGCGCATCTCATTACAGGGGCCTTTACACTGCGCATCTCATTACAGGGGCCTTTACACTGCGCATCTCATTACAAGGGCCTTTACACTGCGCATCTCATTACAGGGGCATTTACACTGCGCATCTCATTACAGGGGCATCTACACTGCGCATCTCATTACAGGGGCATTTACACGGCGCATCTCATTACAGGGGCATATACACGGCGCATCTCATTACAGGGGCCTTTACACTGCGCATCTCATTACAGGGGCCCTTACACTGCGCATCTCATTACAGGGGCCTTTACACTGCGCATCTCATTACAGGGGCCTTTACACTGCGCATCTCATTACAGGGGCCTTTACACTGCGCATCTCATTACAGGGGCATTTACACTGCGCATCTCATTACAGGGGCATTTACACTGGGCATCTCATTACAGGGGCATTTACACTGGGCATCTCATTACAGGGGCATTTACACTGGGCATCTCATTACAGGGGGCATTTACACTGCACATCTCATTAAGGGGCATTTACACTGCGCATCTCATTAAGGGGCATTTACACTGCGCATCTCATTACGGGGCATTTATCCCTGTCACACACACACACACGATGCAAAGCTATCTCTCCCTGTCACACGCACACGATGCATAGCTAACTCTCACTGCCACACACACACACGATGCACAGCTATCTCTCACTGTCACACACACACGATGCACAGCTATCTATCACTGTCACACACGATGCACAGCTATCTCTCACTCCCTGACACACACACACGATGCACAGCTATCTCTCCCTGTCACACACACGATGCACAGCTATCTCTTACTCCCTGACACACACACGATGCACAGCTATCTCTCCCTGTCATACACACACACGATGCACAGATATCTCTCACTCCCTGACACACACACACGATGCAAAGCTATCTCTCCATGTCACACACACGATGCACAGCTATCTCTCCCTGTCACACACACACGATGCACAACTATCTTTCACTGTCACACACACACACGATGAACAGTAATCTCTCACTATCACACACACGATGCACAGCTATCTCTCTCTGTCACACACACACAATGAACAGCTATCTCTCCCTGTCACACACACACGATGCACAGCTATCTCTCACTCACTGACACACACACACACGATGCACAGCTATCTCTCACTGTCACACACACACGATGCAAAGCTATCTCTCCATGTCACACACACGATGCACAACTATCTCTCACTGTCACACACACACGATGAACAGTAATCTCTCACTATCACACACACGATGCACAGCTATCTCTCCATGTCACAGTCAACAGTCATGACACAGTCATGTCACATGTAACCCCAAAAGGGGTTAAGTCTCGAGAAGAGGAATCCCTGCAGGAATAATACTCGGCCCTGCTCTATATTAGATGCTGGTGTTACATATTGGCAGGTGGCAGTGCCTGACGTACCCCGGGCCGCCCCCCGGGGCAATGAGTGAGGGGCCGAGGATCTCTCCGCGGAGCCAGATGCTTCTGTTTAATTAGAGAGTTTTGTTGCAGGCGGAGCAGCTGTCACTCAATAATCAGCACAGATCACTGTGCCTCGTGTGTGACAGGGAGGGAGAGATAACTGTGCCTCATGTGTGACAGGGAGTGAGAGATAGCTGTGCCTCGTGTGTGACAGGGAGTGAGAGATAACTGTGCCTCATGTATGACAGAGAGTGAGAGATAGCTGTGCCTCGTGTGTGACAGGGAGTGAGAGATAGCTGTGCCTCGTGTGTGACAGGGAGTGAGAGATAGCTGTGCCTTGTGTGTGAGAGAGAAAGAAAGAGCGCAGAGAGAGAGAGAGAGAAAGAGCGCAGAGAGAGAGAAAGAGCACAGAGAGAGAGAAAGAGCGCAGAGATAGAGAAAGAATGAGCGCAGAGATAGAGAAAGAAAGAGCGCAGAGAGAGAGAGAGAGCGCAGAGAGAGAAAGAAAGAGCGCAGAGAGAGACAAAGAGCGCAGAGAGAGAGAGAAAGAAAGAGCGCAGATTGAGAAAGAAAGAGTGCATAGAGAGAGAGAAAAAGAGCGCAGAGAGAGAGAGAGAAAGAGCGCAGAGAGAAAGAAAGAGCGCAGAGAGAAAGTAAGAGCGCAGAGAGAAAGAAAGAGCGCAGAGAGAAAGAAAGAAAGAGCGCAGAGAGAGAGAAAAAGCGCAGAGAAAGAAAGAGCGCAGAGAGAGAGAGGAAGAAAGAGTGCAGAGAGAGAGAGAAAGAAAGAATGCAGAGAGAGAAAGAAAGAGCGCAGAGAGAGAGAAAGAGCGCAGAGAGATAGAGAAAGAGCGCAGAGAGAGAGAAAGAAAGAGCGCAGAGAGAAAAAGAAAGAGCGCAGAGAGAGAGAAAGAGCGCAGAGAGAGAAAGAAAGAGTGCAGAGAGAGAGAAAGAAAGAGCGCAGAGAGAGAGAAAGAGTGCAGAGAGAGCGCAGAGAGAGAGAGTGCAGAGAGAGAGAGAAGGAAAGAGCGCAGAGAGAGAGAAAGAGCGCAGAGAGAGAAAGAAAGAGCGCAGAGAGAAAGAGCGCAGAGAGAGAGAAAGAAAGAGCGCAGAGAGAGAGAGAAAGAGCGCAGAGAGAGAGAGAAAGAGCGCAGAGAGAGAGAGAAAGAGCGCAGAGAGAGAAAGAAAGAAAGAGCGCAGAGAGAGAGAGAGAGCGCAGAGAGAGAGAGAAAGAGCGCAGAGAGAGAAAGAAAGAAAGAGCGCAGAGAGAGAGAGAGAAAGAGCGCAGAGAGAAAGAGAAAAAAAGAGCGCAGAGAGAGAGAGAGCGCAGACAGAGAGAGAGCCCAGAGAGAGAGAGCGCAGAGAGAGAGAGAGAGAGCGCAGAGAGAGAGAAAGAAAGAGCGCAGAGAGAGAGAAAGAGCGCAGAGAAAGAAAGAGCGCAGAGAGAGTGAGAAAGAAAGAGCGCAGAGAGAGAAAGAAAGAAAGAGCGCAGAGAGAGAGAAAAAGCGCAGAGAAAGAAAGAGCGCAGAGAGAGAGAGGAAGAAAGAACGCAGAGAGAGAAAGAAAGAGTGCAGAGAGAGAGAAAGAGCGCAGAGAGAGAGATAAAGAGCGCAGAGAGAGAGCAAGAAAGAGCGCAGAGAGAGAAAGGAAGAGCGCAGAGAGAGAGAAAGAGCACAGAGAGAGAAAGAAAGAGTGCAGAGAGAGAGAGAAAGAAAGAGCGCAGAGAGAAAGAAAGAGCGCAGAGAGAGAAAGAAAGAGCGCAGAGAGAAAGAGCGCAGAGAGAGAGAAAGAAAGAGCGCAGAGAGAGATAGAAAGAGCGCAGAGAGAGAGAGAAAGAGCACAGAGAGAGAGAGAAAGAGTGCAGAGAGAGAGAAAGAAAGAGCGCAGAGAGAGAGAGAAAGAAAGAGCGCAGAGAGAGAAAGAAAGAAAGAGCGCAGAAAGAGAGAGAGAGCGCAGAGAGAGAGGATGAAAGAACACACAGAGAGAGAGAGAAAGAGCGTAGAGAGAGAGAGAAAGAGCGCAGAGAGAAAGAGAAAGAAAGAGCGCAGAGAGAGAGAGAGAGAGCGCAGACAGAGAGAGAGCCCAGAGAGAGAGAGCGCAGAGAGAGAGAGAGAGCGCAGAGAGAGAGAAAGAGCGCAGAGAAAGAAAGAGCGCAGAGAGAGAGAGGAAGAAAGAGCGCAGAGAGAGAGAGAAAGAAAGAGCGCAGAGAGAGAAAGAAAGAGCACAGAGAGAGAAAGAAAAAGCGCAGAGAGAGAGAAAGAGCGCAGAGAGAGAAAAAGAGCGCAGAGAGATGTATGTACAGCGCCGCCGTCACTGTCAGTGCTATGTAACGGCGGCGCTGTACATACAGGGATAAGGATAGTATTATTACATAGCAGTGACAGTGACGGCGGCGCTGTACATACAGGGATAAGGATAGTATTATTACATAGCAGTGACAGTGACGGCGGCGCTGTACATACAGGGATAAGGATAGTATTATTACATAGCACTGACAGTGACGGCGTCACTGTACATACAGAGATAAGGATAGTATTATTACATAGCACTGACAGTGACGGCAGTGCTGTACATACAGGGATAAGGATAATATTATTACATAGCACTGACAGTGACGGCGGCACTGTACATACAGGGGGCGCTGTACATACAGGGATAAGGATAGTATTATTACATAGCACTGACAGTGACGGCGGCGCTGTACACACAGGGATAAGGATAGTATTACATAGCACTTACAGTAAAGGCCCCTGTAATGAGATGCGCAGTGTAAAGGCCCCTGTAATGAGATGCGCCGTGTAAAGGCCCCTGTAATGAGATGCGCCGTGTAAATGCCCCTGTAATGAGATGCGCCGTGTAAATGCCACTGTAATGAGATGTGCCGTGTAAAGGCCCCTGTAATGAGATGCGCCGTGTAAAGGCCCCTGTAATGAGATGTGCCGTGTAAAGGCCCCTGTAATGAGATGCGCCGTGTAAAGGCCCCTGTAATGAGATGCGCCGTGTAAAGGCCCCTGTAATGAGATGCGCAGTATAAATGCCCCTGTAATGAGATGCGCAGTGTAAATGCACCGTAATGAGATGCCCAGTGTAAATGCCCCTTAATGAGATGCACAGTGTAAATGCCCCTGTAATGAGATGCGCAGTGTAAATGCCCCTGTAATGAGATGCGCAGTGTAAATGCCCCTGTAATGAGATGTGCAGTGTAAATGCCCCTGTAATGAGATGCGCAGTGTATATGCCCCTGTAATGAGATGCGCAGTGTAAATGCCCCTTTAATGAGATGCGCAGTGTAAATGCCCCTGTAATGAGATGCGCAGTGTAGAGGCCCCGTAATGAGATGCGCAGTGTAGAGGCCCCTGTAATGAGATGCGCAGTGTAAAGGCCCCTGTAATGAGATGCGCAGTGGAAAGGCCCCGTAATGAGATGCGCAGTGTAAAGGCCCCTGTAATGAGATGCGCCATGTAAATGCCCCTGTAATGAGATGTGCAGTGTAAATGCCCCTGTAATGAGATGCCCAGTGTAAATGCCCCTGTAATAAGATGCGCAGTGTAAATGCCCCTGTAATGAGATGCGCAGTGTAAATGCCCCATAATGAGATGCGCAGTGTAAAGGCCCCTGTAATGAGATGCGCAGTGTAAAAGACCCGTAATGAGATGCGCAGTGTAAAGGCCCCTTTAATGAGATGCGGAGTGTAAAAGCCCCGTAATGAGATGCGCAGTGTAAAGGCCCCTTTAATGAGATGCGCAGTGTAAATGCCCCTGTAATGAGATGCGCAGTGTAAATGCCCCCGTAATGAGATGCGCAGTGTAAATGCCCCTGTAATGAGATGCCCAGTGTAAATGCCCCGTAATGAGATGCGCAGTGTAAATGCCCCTTAATGAGATGCGCAGTGTAAATGCCCCTTAATGAGATGTGCAGTGTAAATGCCCCCTGTAATGAGATGCCCAGTGTAAATGCCCCTGTAATGAGATGCCCAGTGTAAATGCCCCTGTAATGAGATGCGCAGTGTAAATGCCCCTGTAATGAGATGCGCAGTGTAACGGCCCCTGTAATGAGATGCGCAGTGTAAAGGCCCCTGTAATGAGATGCGCAGTGTAAAGGCCCCTGTAATGAGATGCGCAGTGTAAAGGCCCCTGTAATGATATGCGCCGTGTAAAGGCCTTTGTAATGAGATGCGCCGTGTAAATGCCCCTGTAATGAGATGCGCCGTGTAATTGCCCCTGTAATGAGATGCGCAGTGTAAATGCCCCTGTAATGAGATGCGCAGTGTAAAGGCTCTTGTAATGAGATGCGCAGTGTAAAGGCCCCTGTAATGAGATGCGCAGTGTAAAGGCCCCTGTAATGAGATGCGCCGTGTAAAGGCCTATGTAATGAGATGCGCCGTGTAAAGGCCCCTGTAATGAGATGCGCCATGTAAAGGCCCCTGTAATGAGATGCGCAATGTAAATGCCCCTGTAATGAGATGCGCAGTGTAAATGCCCCGTAATGGGATGCCCAGTGTAAATGCCCCTTAATGAGATGCACAGTGTAAATGCCCTGTAATGAGATGCGCAGTGTAAATGCCCCGTAATGAGATGCACAGTGTAAATGCCCCTGTAATGAGATGCGCATTGTAAATGCCCCTGTAATGACATGTGCAGTGTAAATGCCCCTGTAATGAGATGCGCAGTGTAAATGACCCTGTAATGAGATGCGCAGTGTAAATGCCCCTGTAATGAGAAGCGCAGTGTAAATGCCCCGTCATGAGATGCGCAGTGTAAATGCCCCGTAATGAGATGCGCAGTGTAAATGCCCTGTAATGAGATGCGCAGTGTAAATGCCCCGTAATGAGATGCACAGTGTAAATGCCCCTGTATTGAGATGCACAGTGTAAATGCCCCGTAATGAGATGCGCAGTGTGAATGCCCTGTAATGAGATGCGCAGTGTAAATACCCCGTAAAGAGATGCGCAGTGTAAATGCCCCTGTAATGAGATGCGCAGTGTAAATGCCCGTCAGTGCTATGCAATAATAATATCCTTATCCCTTTGTGTACAGCGCCGCCGTCACTGTCAGTGCTATGTAATACTATCCTTATCCCTGTATGTACAGCGCCGCCCTCACTGTCAGTGCTATGTAATACAATCCTTATCCCTGTATGTACAGCGCCGCCGTCACTGTCAGTTCTATGTAATACTATCCTTATCCCTGTATGTACAGCGCCGCCGTCACTGTCACTGCTATGTAATAATACTATCCTTATCCCTGTATGTACAGCGCCGTCGTCACTTTCAGTGCTATGTAATAATAATATACTTATCCCTGTATGTACAGCGCCGCCGTCACTGTCAGTGCTATGTAATACTATCCTTATCCCTGTATGTACAGCGCCGCCGTCACTGTCAGTGCTGTGTAATACTATCCTTATCCCTGTATGTACAGCGTCGCCATCACTGTCAGTGCTATGTAATACTATCCTTATCCCTGTATGTACAGCGCCACGTCACTGTCAGTGCTATGTAATACTATCCTTATCCCTGTGTGTACAGCGCCACCGTCACTGTCAGTGCTATGTAATAATACTATCCTTATCCCGTTATGTACAGTTCCACCATCACTGTCAGTGCTATGTAATAATACTATCCTCATCCCTGTATGTACAGCGCCACGTCACTGTCAGTGCTATGTAATAATACTATACTTATCCCTGTATGTACAGCGCCGCCATCACTGTCAGTGAGTAGAAAGTACTTTTCACCACCCCTGTTATTGCCACAGACTTGCCCTTTACAGGGCGTCGCCGTCACTGTCAGTGCTATGTAATACTATCCTTATCCCTGTATCTACAGCGCCGCCGTCACATTCACTGCTATGTAATAATACTATCCTTATCCCTGTATGGACAGTGCCGCCGTCACTGTCACTGCTTTGCAATAATACTATCCTTATCTCTGTATGTACAGCACCGCCGTCACTGTCAGTGCTATGTAATAATACTATACTTATCCCTGTATGCACAGCGCCACCGTCACTGTCAGTGCTATGTAATAATACTATCCTTATCCCTGTATGTACAGCGCCACGGTCATTGTCAGTGCAATGTAATAATACTATTCTTATCCCTGTATGTACAACGCCGCCATTACTGTCAGTGCTATGTAATTGTACATACAGGGATAAGGATAGTATTTTACACTGCGCATCTCATTACTGGGCATTTACACTGCGCATCTCATTACAAGGGCATTTACACTGCGCATCTCATTACAGGGGCATTTACACTGCACATCTCATTAAGGGGCATTTACACTGCGCATCTCATTACGGGGCATTTACACTGCGCATCTCATTACAGGGGCATTTACACTGCGCATCTCATTACAGGGGCATTTACACTGCGCATCTCATTACAGGGGCATTTACACTGCGCATCTCATTACAGGGGCCTTTACACTGCGCATCTCATTACAGGGGCCTTTACACTGCGCATCTCATTACAGGGGCCTTTACACTGCGCATCTCATTAAAGGGGCCTTTACACTGTGCATCTCATTAAAGGGGCCTTTACACTGCGCATCTCATTACAGGGGCCTTTACACTGCGCATCTCATTACGGGGCCTTTACACTGCGCATCTCATTACGGGGCATTTACACTGCGCTTCTCATTACAGGGGCATTTACACTGCGCATCTCATTACAGGGGCATTTACACTGCGCATGTCATTACAGGGGCATTTACAATGCGCATCTCATTACAGGGGCATTTACACTGTGCATCTCATTACGGGGCATTTACACTGGCCATCTCATTACAGGGCATTTACACTGTGCATCTCATTACGGGGCATTTACACTGCGCATCTCATTACAGTGGCATTTACATTGCGCATCTCATTACAGGGGCCTTTACACGGCGCATCTCATTACAGGGGCCTTTACACGGCGCATCTCATTATATAGGCCGTTACACGGCGCATCTCATTACAGGGGCCTTTACACTGCGCATCTCATTACAGGGGCCTTTACACTGCGCATCTAATTACAAGGGCCTTTACACTGCGCATCTCATTACAGGGGCATTTACACTGTGCATCTCATTACAGGGGCATTTGCACTGGGCATCTCATTACAGGGGGCATTTACACTGCACATGTCATTAAGGGGCATTTACACTGCGCATCTCATTAAGGGGCATTTACACTGCGCATCTCATTACGGGGCATTTACACTGCGCATCTCATTACAGGGGCATTTACACTGCGCATCTCATTACTGGGCATTTACACTGCGCATCTCATTACAGGGGCATTTACACTGCGCATCTCATTACAGGGACATTTACACTGCGCATCTCATTACAGGGGCATTTACACTGCGCATCTCATTAAAGGGGCATATACACGGCGCATCTCATTACAGGGGCCTTTACACTGCGCATCTCATTACAGGGGCCCTTACACTGCGCATCTCATTACAGGGGCCTTTACACTGCGCATCTCATTACAGGGGCCTTTACACTGCGCATCTCATTACAGGGGCCTTTACACTGCGCATCTCATTACAGGGGCCTTTACACGGCGCATCTCATTACAGGGGCCTTTACACGGCGCATCTCATTACAGGGGCCTTTACACTGCGCATCTCATTACAGGGGCCTTTACACTGCGCATCTCATTACAAGGGCCTTTACACTGCGCATCTCATTACAGGGGCATTTACACTGCGCATCTCATTACAGGGGCATCTACACTGCGCATCTCATTACAGGGGCATTTACACGGCGCATCTCATTACAGGGGCATATACACGGCGCATCTCATTACAGGGGCCTTTACACTGCGCATCTCATTACAGGGGCCCTTACACTGCGCATCTCATTACAGGGGCCTTTACACTGCGCATCTCATTACAGGGGCCTTTACACTGCGCATCTCATTACAGGGGCCTTTACACTGCGCATCTCATTACAGGGGCATTTACACTGCGCATCTCATTACAGGGGCATTTACACTGGGCATCTCATTACAGGGGCATTTACACTGGGCATCTCATTACAGGGGCATTTACACTGGGCATCTCATTACAGGGGGCATTTACACTGCACATCTCATTAAGGGGCATTTACACTGCGCATCTCATTAAGGGGCATTTACACTGCGCATCTCATTACGGGGCATTTATCCCTGTCACACACACACACACGATGCAAAGCTATCTCTCCCTGTCACACGCACACGATGCATAGCTAACTCTCACTGCCACACACACACACGATGCACAGCTATCTCTCACTGTCACACACACACGATGCACAGCTATCTATCACTGTCACACACGATGCACAGCTATCTCTCACTCCCTGACACACACACACGATGCACAGCTATCTCTCCCTGTCACACACACGATGCACAGCTATCTCTTACTCCCTGACACACACACGATGCACAGCTATCTCTCCCTGTCATACACACACGATGCACAGATATCTCTCACTCCCTGACACACACACGATGCAAAGCTATCTCTCCATGTCACACACACGATGCACAGCTATCTCTCCCTGTCACACACACACGATGCACAACTATCTTTCACTGTCACACACACACACGATGAACAGTAATCTCTCACTATCACACACACGATGCACAGCTATCTCTCTCTGTCACACACACACAATGAACAGCTATCTCTCCCTGTCACACACACACGATGCACAGCTATCTCTCACTCACTGACACACACACACACGATGCACAGCTATCTCTCACTGTCACACACACACGATGCAAAGCTATCTCTCCATGTCACACACACGATGCACAACTATCTCTCACTGTCACACACACACGATGAACAGTAATCTCTCACTATCACACACACGATGCACAGCTATCTCTCCATGTCACAGTCAACAGTCATGACACAGTCATGTCACATGTAACCCCAAAAGGGGTTAAGTCTCGAGAAGAGGAATCCCTGCAGGAATAATACTCGGCCCTGCTCTATATTAGATGCTGGTGTTACATATTGGCAGGTGGCAGTGCCTGACGTACCCCGGGCCGCCCCCCGGGGCAATGAGTGAGGGGCCGAGGATCTCTCCGCGGAGCCAGATGCTTCTGTTTAATTAGAGAGTTTTGTTGCAGGCGGAGCAGCTGTCACTCAATAATCAGCACAGATCACTGTGCCTCGTGTGTGACAGGGAGGGAGAGATAACTGTGCCTCATGTGTGAC
The DNA here is from genome assembly GCF_040206685.1 of Ascaphus truei. NCBI lineage: Eukaryota > Metazoa > Chordata > Amphibia > Anura > Ascaphidae > Ascaphus > Ascaphus truei. The sequence continues at coordinate 902,786 of NW_027453986.1, forward strand.
AGGGAGTGAGAGATAGCTGTGCCTCGTGTGTGACAGGGAGTGAGAGATAACTGTGCCTCATGTATGACAGAGAGTGAGAGATAGCTGTGCCTCGTGTGTGACAGGGAGTGAGAGATAGCTGTGCCTCGTGTGTGACAGGGAGTGAGAGATAGCTGTGCCTTGTGTGTGAGAGAGAAAGAAAGAGCGCAGAGAGAGAGAGAGAGAAAGAGCGCAGAGAGAGAGAAAGAGCACAGAGAGAGAGAAAGAGCGCAGAGATAGAGAAAGAATGAGCGCAGAGATAGAGAAAGAAAGAGCGCAGAGAGAGAGAGAGAGCGCAGAGAGAGAAAGAAAGAGCGCAGAGAGAGACAAAGAGCGCAGAGAGAGAGAGAAAGAAAGAGCGCAGATTGAGAAAGAAAGAGTGCATAGAGAGAGAGAAAAAGAGCGCAGAGAGAGAGAGAGAAAGAGCGCAGAGAGAAAGAAAGAGCGCAGAGAGAAAGTAAGAGCGCAGAGAGAAAGAAAGAGCGCAGAGAGAAAGAAAGAAAGAGCGCAGAGAGAGAGAAAAAGCGCAGAGAAAGAAAGAGCGCAGAGAGAGAGAGGAAGAAAGAGTGCAGAGAGAGAGAGAAAGAAAGAATGCAGAGAGATAAAGAAAGAGCGCAGAGAGAGAGAAAGAGCGCAGAGAGAGAGAGAAAGAGCGCAGAGAGAGAGAAAGAAAGAGCGCAGAGAGAAAAAGAAAGAGCGCAGAGAGAGAGAAAGAGCGCAGAGAGAGAAAGAAAGAGTGCAGAGAGAGAGAAAGAAAGAGCGCAGAGAGAGAGAAAGAGTGCAGAGAGAGCGCAGAGAGAGAGAGTGCAGAGAGAGAGAGAAGGAAAGAGCGCAGAGAGAGAGAAAGAGCGCAGAGAGAGAAAGAAAGAGCGCAGAGAGAAAGAGCGCAGAGAGAGAGAAAGAAAGAGCGCAGAGAGAGAAAGAGCGCAGAGAGAGAGAGAAAGAGCGCAGAGAGAGAGAGAAAGAGCGCAGAGAGAGAAAGAAAGAAAGAGCGCAGAGAGAGAGAGAGAGCGCAGAGAGAGAGAGAAAGAGCGCAGAGAGAGAAAGAAAGAAAGAGCGCAGAGAGAGAGAGAGAAAGAGCGCAGAGAGAAAGAGAAAAAAAGAGCGCAGAGAGAGAGAGAGCGCAGACAGAGAGAGAGCCCAGAGAGAGAGAGCGCAGAGAGAGTGAGAGAGAGAGCGCAGAGAGAGAGAAAGAAAGAGCGCAGAGAGAGAGAAAGAGCGCAGAGAAAGAAAGAGCGCAGAGAGAGTGAGAAAGAAAGAGCGCAGAGAGAGAAAGAAAGAAAGAGCGCAGAGAGAGAGAAAAAGCGCAGAGAAAGAAAGAGCGCAGAGAGAGAGAGGAAGAAAGAACGCAGAGAGAGAAAGAAAGAGTGCAGAGAGAGAGAAAGAGCGCAGAGAGAGATAAAGAGCGCAGAGAGAGAGCAAGAAAGTGCGCAGAGAGAGAAAGGAAGAGCGCAGAGAGAGAGAAAGAGCACAGAGAGAGAAAGAAAGAGTGCAGAGAGAGAGAGAAAGAAAGAGCGCAGAGAGAAAGAAAGAGCGCAGAGAGAGAAAGAAAGAGCGCAGAGAGAAAGAGCGCAAAGAGAGAGAAAGAAAGAGCGCAGAGAGAGATAGAAAGAGCGCAGAGAGAGAGAGAAAGAGCACAGAGAGAGAGAGAAAGAGTGCAGAGAGAGAGAAAGAAAGAGCGCAGAGAGAGAGAGAAAGAAAGAGCGCAGAGAGAGAAAGAAAGAAAGAGCGCAGAAAGAGAGAGAGAGCGCAGAGAGAGAGGATGAAAGAACACACAGAGAGAGAGAGAAAGAGCGTAGAGAGAGAGAGAAAGAGCGCAGAGAGAAAGAGAAAGAAAGAGCGCAGAGAGAGAGAGAGAGAGCGCAGACAGAGAGAGAGCCCAGAGAGAGAGAGCGCAGAGAGAGAGAGAGAGCGCAGAGAGAGAGAAAGAAAGAGCGCAGAGAGAGAGAAAGAGCACAGAGAAAGAAAGAGCGCAGAGAGAGAGAGGAAGAAAGAGCGCAGAGAGAGAGAGAAAGAAAGAGCGCAGAGAGAGAAAGAAAGAGCACAGAGAGAGAAAGAAAGAGCGCAGAGAGAGAGAAAGAGCGCAGAGAGAGAAAAAGAGCGCAGAGAGATGTATGTACAGCGCCGCCGTCACTGTCAGTGCTATGTAACGGCGGCGCTGTACATACAGGGATAAGGATAGTATTATTACATAGCAGTGACAGTGACGGCGGCGCTGTACATACAGGGATAAGGATAGTATTATTACATAGCAGTGACAGTGACGGCGGCGCTGTACATACAGGGATAAGGATAGTATTATTACATAGCACTGACAGTGACGGCGTCACTGTACATACAGAGATAAGGATAGTATTATTACATAGCACTGACAGTGACGGCAGTGCTGTACATACAGGGATAAGGATAATATTATTACATAGCACTGACAGTGACGGCGGCGCTGTACATACAGGGGGCGCTGTACATACAGGGATAAGGATAGTATTATTACATAGCACTGACAGTGACGGCGGCGCTGTACACACAGGGATAAGGATAGTATTACATAGCACTTACAGTAAAGGCCCCTGTAATGAGATGCGCAGTGTAAAGGCCCCTGTAATGAGATGCGCCGTGTAAAGGCCCCTGTAATGAGATGCGCCGTGTAAATGCCCCTGTAATGAGATGCGCCGTGTAAATGCCCCTGTAATGAGATGCGCAGTGTAAATGCCCCTGTAATGAGATGTGCAGTGTAAATGCCCCTGTAATGAGATGCGCAGTGTAAAGGCCCTTGTAATGAGATGCACAGTGTAAAGGCCCCTGTAATGAGATGCGCCGTGTAAATGCCACTGTAATGAGATGTGCCGTGTAAAGGCCCCTGTAATGAGATGCGCCGTGTAAAGGCCCCTGTAATGAGATGTGCCGTGTAAAGGCCCCTGTAATGAGATGCGCCGTGTAAAGGCCCCTGTAATGAGATGCGCAGTATAAATGCCCCTGTAATGAGATGCGCAGTGTAAATGCACCGTAATGAGATGCCCAGTGTAAATGCCCCTTAATGAGATGCACAGTGTAAATGCCCCTGTAATGAGATGCGCAGTGTAAATGCCCCTGTAATGAGATGCGCAGTGTAAATGCCCCTGTAATGAGATGTGCAGTGTAAATGCCCCTGTAATGAGATGCGCAGTGTATATGCCCCTGTAATGAGATGCGCAGTGTAAATGCCCCTTTAATGAGATGCGCAGTGTAAATGCCCCTGTAATGAGATGCGCAGTGTAGAGGCCCCGTAATGAGATGCGCAGTGTAGAGGCCCCTGTAATGAGATGCGCAGTGTAAAGGCCCCTGTAATGAGATGCGCAGTGGAAAGGCCCCGTAATGAGATGCGCAGTGTAAAGGCCCCTGTAATGAGATGCGCCATGTAAATGCCCCTGTAATGAGATGCGCAGTGTAAATGCCCCTGTAATGAGATGCCCAGTGTAAATGCCCCTGTAATAAGATGCGCAGTGTAAATGCCCCTGTAATGAGATGCGCAGTGTAAATGCCCCATAATGAGATGCGCAGTGTAAAGGCCCCTGTAATGAGATGCGCAGTGTAAAAGACCCGTAATTAGATGCGCAGTGTAAAGGCCCCTTTAATGAGATGCGGAGTGTAAAAGCCCCGTAATGAGATGCGCAGTGTAAAGGCCCCTTTAATGAGATGCGCAGTGTAAATGCCCCTGTAATGAGATGCGCAGTGTAAATGTCCCTGTAATGAGATGCGCAGTGTAAATGCCCCTGTAATGAGATGCGCAGTGTAAATGCCCCTGTAATGAGATGCGCAGTGTAAATGCCCAGTAATGAGATGCGCAGTGTAAAGGCCCCTGTAATGAGATGCGCAGTGTAAAGGCCCCATAATGAGATGCGCAGTGTAAAGGCCCCTGTAATGAGATGCCCAGTGTAAATGCCCCGTAATGAGATGCGCAGTGTAAATGCCCCTTAATGAGATGCGCAGTGTAAATGCCCCTTAATGAGATGTGCAGTGTAAATGCCCCCTGTAATGAGATGCCCAGTGTAAATGCCCCTGTAATGAGATGCCCAGTGTAAATGCCCCTGTAATGAGATGCGCAGTGTAAATGCCCCTGTAATGAGATGCGCAGTGTAAAGGCCCCTGTAATGAGATGCGCAGTGTAAAGGCCCCTGTAATGAGATGCGCAGTGTAAAGGCCCCTGTAATGAGATGCGCAGTGTAAAGGCCCCTGTAATGATATGCGCCGTGTAAAGGCCTTTGTAATGAGATGCGCCGTGTAAATGCCCCTGTAATGAGATGCGCCGTGTAATTGCCCCTGTAATGAGATGCGCAGTGTAAATGCCCCTGTAATGAGATGCGCAGTGTAAAGGCTCTTGTAATGAGATGCGCAGTGTAAAGGCCCCTGTAATGAGATGCGCAGTGTAAAGGCCCCTGTAATGAGATGCGCCATGTAAAGGCCTATGTAATGAGATGCGCCGTGTAAAGGCCCCTGTAATGAGATGCGCCATGTAAAGGCCCCTGTAATGAGATGCGCAATGTAAATGCCCCTGTAATGAGATGCGCAGTGTAAATGCCCCGTAATGGGATGCCCAGTGTAAATGCCCCTTAATGAGATGCACAGTGTAAATGCCCTGTAATGAGATGCGCAGTGTAAATGCCCCGTAATGAGATGCACAGTGTAAATGCCCCTGTAATGAGATGCGCATTGTAAATGCCCCTGTAATGACATGTGCAGTGTAAATGCCCCTGTAATGAGATGCGCAGTGTAAATGCCCCTGTAATGAGAAGCGCAGTGTAAATGCCCCGTATTGAGATGCGCAGTGTAAATGCCCCGTCATGAGATGCGCAGTGTAAATGCCCCGTAATGAGATGCGCAGTGTAAATGCCCTGTAATGAGATGCGCAGTGTAAATGCCCCGTAATGAGATGCACAGTGTAAATGCCCCTGTATTGAGATGCACAGTGTAAATGCCCCGTAATGAGATGCGCAGTGTGAATGCCCTGTAATGAGATGCGCAGTGTAAATGCCCCGTAAAGAGATGCGCAGTGTAAATGCCCCTGTAATGAGATGCGCAGTGTAAATGCCCGTCAGTGCTATGCAATAATAATATCCTTATCCCTTTGTGTACAGCGCCGCCGTCACTGTCAGTGCTATGTAATACTATCCTTATCCCTGTATGTACAGCGCCGCCCTCACTGTCAGTGCTATGTAATACAATCCTTATCCCTGTATGTACAGCGCCGCCGTCACTGTCAGTTCTATGTAATACTATCCTTATCCCTGTATGTACAGCGCCGCCGTCACTGTCACTGCTATGTAATAATACTATCCTTATCCCTGTATGTACAGCGCCGTCGTCACTTTCAGTGCTATGTAATAATAATATACTTATCCCTGTATGTACAGCGCCGCCGTCACTGTCAGTGCTATGTAATACTATCCTTATCCCTGTATGTACAGCGCCGCCGTCACTGTCAGTGCTGTGTAATACTATCCTTATCCCTGTATGTACAGCGTCGCCATCACTGTCAGTGCTATGTAATACTATCCTTATCCCTGTATGTACAGCGCCACGTCACTGTCAGTGCTATGTAATACTATCCTTATCCCTGTGTGTACAGCGCCGCCGTCACTGTCAGTGCTATGTAATAATACTATCCTTATCCCGTTATGTACAGTTCCACCATCACTGTCAGTGCTATGTAATAATACTATCCTCATCCCTGTATGTACAGCGCCACGTCACTGTCAGTGCTATGGAATAATACTATCCTTATCCCTGTATGTACAGCGCCGCCATCACTGTCAGTGAGTAGAAAGTACTTTTCTCCACCCCTGTTATTGCCACAGACTTGCCCTTTACAGGGCGCCGCCGTCACTGTCAGTGCTATGTAATACTATCCTTATCCCTGTATCTACAGCGCCGCCGTCACATTCACTGCTATGTAATAATACTATCCTTATCCCTGTATGGACAGTGCCGCCGTCACTGTCACTGCTTTGCAATAATACTATCCTTATCTCTGTATGTACAGCACCGCCGTCACTGTCAGTGCTATGTAATAATACTATACTTATCCCTGTATGCACAGCGCCACCGTCACTGTCAGTGCTATGTAATAATACTATCCTTATCCCTGTATGTACAGCGCCACGGTCATTGTCAGTGCTATGTAATAATACTATTCTTATCCCTGTATGTACAACGCCGCCATTACTGTCAGTGCTATGTAATTGTACATACAGGGATAAGGATAGTATTTTACACTGCGCATCTCATTACTGGGCATTTACACTGCGCATCTCATTACAGGGGCATTTACACTGCGCATCTCATTACAGGGGCATTTACACTGCACATCTCATTAAGGGGCATTTACACTGCGCATCTCATTACGGGGCATTTACACTGCGCATCTCATTACAGGGGCATTTACACTGCGCATCTCATTACAGGGGCATTTACACTGCGCATCTCATTACAGGGGCATTTACACTGCGCATCTCATTACAGGGGCCTTTACACTGCGCATCTCATTACAGGGGCCTTTACACTGCGCATCTCATTAAAGGGGCCTTTACACTGTGCATCTCATTAAAGGGGCCTTTACACTGCGCATCTCATTACAGGGGCCTTTACACTGCGCATCTCATTACGGGGCCTTTACACTGCGCATCTCATTACGGGGCATTTACACTGCGCTTCTCATTACAGGGGCATTTACACTGCGCATCTCATTACAGGGGCATTTACACTGCGCATGTCATTACAGGGGCATTTACAATGCGCATCTCATTACAGGGGCATTTACACTGTGCATCTCATTACGGGGCATTTACACTGCGCATCTCATTACAGGGCATTTACACTGTGCATCTCATTAAGGGGCATTTACACTGGGCATCCCATTACGGGGCATTTACACTGCGCATCTCATTACAGTGGCATTTACATTGCGCATCTCATTTCAGGGGCCTTTACACGGCGCATCTCATTACAGGGGCCTTTACACGGCGCATCTCATTATATAGGCCGTTACACGGCGCATCTCATTACAGGGGCCATTACACTGCGCATCTCATTACAGGGGCCTTTACACTGCGCATCTAATTACAAGGGCCTTTACACTGCGCATCTCATTACAGGGGCATTTACACTGTGCATCTCATTACAGGGGCATTTACACTGGGCATCTCATTACAGGGGGCATTTACACTGCACATGTCATTAAGGGGCATTTACACTGCGCATCTCATTAAGGGGCATTTACACTGCGCATCTCATTACGGGGCATTTACACTGCGCATCTCATTACAGGGGCATTTACACTGCGCATCTCATTACTGGGCATTTACACTGCGCATCTCATTACAGGGGCATTTACACTGCGCATCTCATTACAGGGGCATTTACACTGCGCATCTCATTACAGGGACATTTACACTGCGCATCTCATTACAGGGGCATTTACACTGCGCATCTCATTAAAGGGGCCTTTACACTGCGCATCTCATTACGGGGCTTTTACACTGCGCATCTCATTAAAGGGGCCTTTACACTGCGCATCTCATTACGGGGCTTTTGCACTGCGCATCTCATTACAGGGGCCTTTACACTGCGCATCTCATTACGGGGCATTTACACTGCGCATCTCATTACAGGGGCATTTACACTGCGCATCTCATTACAGGGGCATTTACACTGGGCATCTCATTACAGGGGCATTTACACTGCGCATCTCATTACAGGGGCATTTACATGGCACATCTCATTACAGGCGCCTTTCCACTGCGCATCTCATTACAGGGGCCTTTACACTGCGCATCTCATTACAGGGGCCTCTACACTGCGCATCTCATTACGGGGCCTCTACACTGCGCATCTCATTACAGGGGCATTTACACTGCGCATCTCATTAAAGGGGCATTTACACTGCGCATCTCATTACAGGGGCATATACACTGCGCATCTCATTACAGGGACATTTACACTGCGCATCTCATTACAGGGGCATTTACACTGCGCATCTCATTAAAGGGGCCTTTACACTGCGCATCTCATTACGGGGCTTTTACACTGCGCATCTCATTAAAGGGGCCTTTACACTGCGCATCTCATTACGGGGCTTTTGCACTGCGCATCTCATTACAGGGGCCTTTACACTGCGCATCTCATTACGGGGCATTTACACTGCGCATCTCATTACAGGGGCATTTACACTGCGCATCTCATTACAGGGGCATTTACACTGGGCATCTCATTACAGGGGCATTTACACTGCGCATCTCATTACAGGGGCATTTACATGGCACATCTCATTACAGGCGCCTTTCCACTGCGCATCTCATTACAGGGGCCTTTACACTGCGCATCTCATTACAGGGGCCTCTACACTGCGCATCTCATTACGGGGCCTCTACACTGCGCATCTCATTACAGGGGCATTTACACTGCGCATCTCATTAAAGGGGCATTTACACTGCGCATCTCATTACAGGGGCATATACACTGCGCATCTCATTACAGGGGCATTTACACTGCACATCTCATTACAGGGGCATTTACACTGCACATCTCATTACAGGGGCATTTACACTGCGCATCTCATTACAGGGGCATTTAGACTGCGCATCTCATTACGGGGCATTTACACTGTGCATCTCATTAAGGGGCATTTACACTGGGCATCTCATTACGGTGCATTTACACTGCGCATCTCATTACAGGGGCATTTATACTGCGCATCTCATTACAGGGGCCTTTACACGGCGCATCTCATTACAGGGGCCTTTACACGGCGCATCTCATTACAGGGGCCTTTACACTGCGCATCTCATTACAAGGGCCTTTACACTGCGCATCTCATTACAGGGGCATTTACACTGCACATCTCATTACAGGGACATTTACACTGCGCATCTCATTACAGGGGCATTTACACTGCGCATCTCATTAAAGGGGCCTTTACACTGCGCATCTCATTACGGGGCTTTTACACTGCGCATCTCATTACAGGGGCCTTTACACTGCGCATCTCGTTACTGGGCATTTACACTGCGCATCTCATTACAGGGGCATTTACACTGCGCATCTCATTACAGGGGCATTTACACTGCGCATCTCATTACAGGGACATTTACACTGCGCATCTCATTACAGGGGCATTTACACTGCGCATCTCATTAAAGGGGCCTTTACACTGCGCATCTCATTACGGGGCTTTTACACTGCGCATCTCATTAAAGGGGCCTTTACACTGCGCATCTCATTATGGGTCTTTTACACTGCGCATCTCATTACAGGGGCCTTTACACTGCGCATCTCATTACGGGGCATTTACACTGCGCATCTCATTACAGGGGCATTTACACTGCGCATCTTATTACAGGGGCATTTACACTTGGCATCTCATTACAGGGGCATTTACACTGCGCATCTCATTACAGGGGCATTTATATGGCGCATCTCATTACAGGGGCCTTTACACTGCGCATCTCATTACGGGGCCTTTCCACTGCGCATCTCATTACAGGGGCCTCTACACTGCGCATCTCATTACGGGGCCTCAACACTGCGCATCTCATTACAGGGCATTTACACTGCGCATCTCATTAAAGGGGCATTTACACTGCGCATCTCATTACAGGGGCATTTACACTGCACATCTCATTACAGGGGCATTTACACTGCGCATCTCATTACAGGGGCATTTACACTGCGCATCTCATTACAGGGGCATTTACACTGTGCATCTCATTAAGGGGCATTTACACTGGGCATCTCATTACGGTGCATTTACACTGCGCATCTCATTACAGGGGCATTTATACTGCGCATCTCATTACAGGGGCCTTTACACGGCGCATCTCATTACAGGGGCCTTTACACGGCGCATCTCATTACAGGGGCCTTTACACGGCACATCTCATTACAGTGGCATTTACACGGCGCATCTCATTACAGGGGCCTTTACACTGTGCATCTCATTACAAGGGCCTTTACACTGCGCATCTCATTACAGGGGCATTTACACTGCACATCTCATTACAGGGGCATTTACACTGCGCATCTCATTACAGGGGCATTTACACGGCGCATCTCATTACAGGGGCATTTACACGGCGCATCTCATTACAGGGGCCTTTACACGGCGCATCTCATTACAGGGGCCTTTACACTGCGCATCTCATTACAGGGGCCTCTACACTGCGCATCTCATTACGGGGCCTCAACACTGCGCATCTCATTACAGGGCATTTACACTGCGCATCTCATTAAAGGGGCATTTACACTGCGCATCTCATTACAGGGGCATTTACACTGCGCATCTCATTACAGGGGCATTTACACTGCACATCTCATTACAGGGGCATTTACACTGCGCATCTCATTACAGGGGCATTTACACTGCGCATCTCATTACAGGGGCATTTACACTGTGCATCTCATTAAGGGGCATTTACACTGGGCATCTCATTACGGTGCATTTACACTGCGCATCTCATTACAGGGGCATTTATACTGCGCATCTCATTACAGGGGCCTTTACACGGCGCATCTCATTACAGTGGCCTTTACACGGCACATCTCATTACAGGGGCCTTTACACGGCGCATCTCATTACAGGGGCCTTTACACGGCACATCTCATTACAGTGGCATTTACACGGCGCATCTCATTACAGGGGCCTTTACACTGTGCATCTCATTACAAGGGCCTTTACACTGCGCATCTCATTACAGGGGCATTTACACTGCACATCTCATTACAGGGGCATTTACACTGCGCATCTCATTACAGGGGCATTTACACGGCGCATCTCATTACAGGGGCATTTACACGGCGCATCTCATTACAGGGGCCTTTACACGGCGCATCTCATTACAGGGGCCTTTACACTGCGCATCTCATTACAGGGGCCTTTACTGTAAGTGCTATGTAATACTATCCTTATCCCTGTGTGTACAGCGCCACCGTCACAGTCAGTGCTATGTAATAATACTATCCTTATCCCTGTATGTACAGCGCCCCCTGTATGTACAGCGCCGCCGTCACTGTCAGTGCTATGTAATAATATTATCCTTATCCCTGTATGTACAGCACTGCCGTCACTGTCAGTGCTATGTAATAATACTATCCTTATCTCTGAATGTACAGTGACGCCGTCACTGTCAGTGCTATGTAATAATACTATCCTTATCCTTGTATGTACAGCGCCGCCGTCACTGTCACTGCTATGTAATAATACTATCCTTATCCCTGTATGTACAGCGCCGCCGTTACATAGCACTGACAGTGACGGCGGCGCTGTACATACAACTCTCTGCGCTCTTTTTCTCTCTCTGCGCTCTTTCTCTCTCTCTGCGCTCTTTCTTTCTCTCTCTGTGCTCTTTCTTTCTCTCTCTGCACTCTTTCTTTCTCTCTCTCTCTGCGCTCTTTCTTCCTCTCTCTCTCTGCGCTCTTTCTTTCTCTGCGCTCTTTCTCTCTCTCTGCGCTCTTTCTTTCTCTCTCTCTGCGCTCTCTCTCTCTCTCTGCGCTCTCTCTCTCTGGGCTCTCTCTCTGTCTGCGCTCTCTCTCTCTCTCTCTGCGCTCTTTCTTTCTCTTTCTCTCTGCGCTCTTTCTCTCTCTCTCTACGCTCTTTCTCTCTCTCTCTGTGTGTTCTTTCATCCTCTCTCTCTGCGCTCTCTCTCTCTTTCTGCGCTCTTTCTTTCTTTCTCTCTCTGTGCTCTTTCTTTCTCTCTCTCTCTGCGCTCTTTCTTTCTCTCTCTCTGCACTCTTTCTCTCTCTCTCTGTGCTCTTTCTCTCTCTCTCTGCGCTCTTTCTATCTCTCTCTGCGCTCTTTCTTTCTCTCTCTCTGCGCTCTTTCTCTCTGCGCTCTTTCTTTCTCTCTCTGCGCTCTTTCTCTCTCTCTGCGCTCTTTCTTTCTCTCTCTCTCTGCACTCTTTCTTTCTCTCTCTGCGCTCTTTCTCTCTCTCTGCGCTCTTCCATTCTCTCTCTGCGCTCTTTCTTGCTCTCTCTCTGCGCTCTTTATCTCTCTCTCTGTGCTCTTTCTCTCTCTCTGCACTCTTTCTTTCTCTCTCTGCGTTCTTTCTTCCTCTCTCTCTCTGCGCTCTTTCTTTCTCTGCGCTTTTTCTCTCTCTCTGCGCTCTTTCTTTCTTTCTCTCTCTGCGCACTTTCTTTCTCACTCTCTCTGCGCTCTTTCTTTCTCTGCGCTCTTTCTCTCTCTCTGCGCTCTTTCTTTCTCTCTCTCTGCGCTCTCTCTCTCTCTCTCTGTGCTCTCTCTCTCTGGGCTCTCTCTCTGTCTGCGCTCTCTCTCTCTCTGCGCTCTTTTTTTCTCTTTCTCTCTGCGCTCTTTCTCTCTCTCTCTCTGCGCTCTTTCTTTCTTTCTCTCTCTGCGCTCTTTCTCTCTCTCTCTGCGCTCTCTCTCTCTCTCTGCGCTCTTTCTTTCTTTCTCTCTCTGCGCTCTTTCTCTCTCTCTCTGCGCTCTTTCTCTCTCTCTCAGCGCTCTTTCTCTCTCTCTCTGCGCTCTTTCTTTCTCTCTCTCTGCGCTCTTTCTCTCTGCGCTCTTTCTTTCTCTCTCTGCGCTCTTTCTCTCTCTCTGCGCTCTTTCCTTCTCTCTCTCTCTGCACTCTCTCTCTCTGCGCTCTCTCTGCACTCTTTCTCTCTCTCTGCGCTCTTAGATGCGCTGTGTAAATGCCCCTTAATGAGATGCGCAGTGTAAATGCCCCTTAATGAGATGTGCAGTGTAAATGCCCCCTGTAATGAGATGCCCAGTGTAAATGCCCCTGTAATGAGATGCCCAGTGTAAATGCCCCTGTAATGAGATGCCCAGTGTAAATGCCCCTGTAATGAGATGCGCAGTGTAAAGGCCCCTGTAATGAGATGCGCAGTGTAAAGGCCCCTGTAATGAGATGCGCAGTGTAAAGGCCCCTGTAATGAGATGCGCAGTGTAAAGGCCCCTGTAATGATATGCGCCGTGTAAAGGCCTTTGTAATGAGATGCGCCGTGTAAATGCCCCTGTAATGAGATGCGCCGTGTAATTGCCCCTGTAATGAGATGCGCAGTGTAGATGCCCCTGTAATGAGATGCGCAGTGTAAATGCCCCTGTAATGAGATGCGCAGTGTAAAGGCTCTTGTAATGAGATGCGCAGTGTAAAGGCCCCAGTAATGAGATGCGCAGTGTAAAGGCCCCTGTAATGAGATGCGCCGTGTAAAGGCCTATGTAATGAGATGCGCCGTGTAAAGGCCCCTGTAATGAGATGCGCCATGTAAAGGCCCCTGTAATGAGATGCGCAATGTAAATGCCCCTGTAATGAGATGCGCAGTGTAAATGCCCCGTAATGGGATGCCCAGTGTAAATGCCCTTTAATGAGATGCACAGTGTAAATGCCCTGTAATGAGATGCGCAGTGTAAATGCCCCGTAATGAGATGCACAGTGTAAATGCCCCTGTAATGAGATGCGCATTGTAAATGCCCCTGTAATGACATGTGCAGTGTAAATGCCCCTGTAATGAGATGCGCAGTGTAAATGCCCCTGTAATGAGATGCGCAGTGTAAATGCCCCTGTAATGAGAAGCGCAGTGTAAATGCCCCGTAATGAGATACATACATACAGGGATAAGGATATTATTATTACATAGCACTGACAGTGATGGCGACGCTGTACATACAGGGATAAGGATAGTATTACACAGCACTGACAGTGACGGCGGCGCTGTACATACAGGGATAAGGATAGTATTACATAGCACTGACAGTGACGGCGGCGCTGTACATACAGGGATAAGTATATTATTATTACATAGCACTGAAAGTGACGACGGCGCTGTACATACAGGGATAAGGATAGTATTATTACATAGCAGTGACAGTGACGGCGGCGCTGTACATACAGGGATAAGGATAGTATTACATAGAACTGACAGTGACGGCGGCGCTGTACATACAGGGATAAGGATTGTATTACATAGCACTGACAGTGAGGGCGGCGCTGTACATACAGGGATAAGGATAGTATTACATAGCACTGACAGTGACGGCGGCGCTGTACACAAAGGGATAAGGATATTATTATTGCATAGCACTGACGGGCATTTACACTGCGCATCTCATTACAGGGGCATTTACACTGCGCATCTCTTTACGGGGCATTTACACTGCGCATCTCATTACAGGGCATTCACACTGCGCATCTCATTACGGGGCATTTACACTGTGCATCTCAATACAGGGGCATTTACACTGTGCATCTCATTACGGGGCATTTACACTGCGCATCTCATTACAGGGCATTTACACTGCGCATCTCATTACGGGGCATTTACACTGCGCATCTCATGACGGGGCATTTACACTGCGCATCTCATTACGGGGCATTTACACTGCGCTTCTCATTACAGGGGCATTTACACTGCGCATCTCATTACAGGGGCATTTACACTGCGCATCTCATTACAGGGGCATTTACACTGCACATGTCATTACAGGGGCATTTACAATGCGCATCTCATTACAGGGGCATTTACACTGTGCATCTCATTACGGGGCATTTACACTGCGCATCTCATTACAGGGCATTTACACTGTGCATCTCATTAAGGGGCATTTACACTGGGCATCCCATTACGGGGCATTTACACTGCGCATCTCATTACAGGGGCATTTACATTGCGCATCTCATTACAGGGGCCTTTACATGGCGCATCTCATTACAGGGGCCTTTACACGGCGCATCTCATTACATAGGCCTTTACACGGCGCATCTCATTACAGGGGCCTTTACACTGCGCATCTCATTACAGGGGCCTTTACACTGCGCATCTCATTACAAGAGCCTTTACACTGCGCATCTCATTACAGGGGCATTCACACTGCGCATCTCATTACAGGGGCAATTACACGGCGCATCTCATTACAGGGGCATTTACACGGCGCATCTCATTACAAAGGCCTTTACACGGCGCATATCATTACAGGGGCCTTTACACTGCGCATCTCATTACAGGGGCCTTTACACTGCGCATCTCATTACAGGGGCCTTTACACTGCGCATCTCATTACAGGGGCCTTTACACTGCGCATCTCATTACAGGGGCATTTACACTGCGCATCTCATTACAGGGGCATTTACACTGGGCATCTCATTACAGGGGCATTTACACTGGGCATCTCATTACAGGGGGCATTTACACTGCACATCTCATTAAGGGGCATTTACACTGCGCATCTCAATAAGGGGCATTTACACTGCGCATCTCATTACGGGGCATTTACACTGGGCATCTCATTACAGGGGCCTTTACACTGCGCATCTCATTATGGGGCCTTTACACTGCGCATCTCATTACAGGGGCCTTTACACTGCGCATCTCATTACAGGGGCCTTTACACTGCGCATCTCATTACAGGGGCATTTACACTGCGCATCTCATTACAGGGACATTTACACTGCGCATCTCATTACAGGGGCATTTACACTGCGCATCTCATTAAAGGGGCCTTTACACTGCGCATCTCATTACGGGGCTTTTACACTGCGCATCTCATTAAAGGGGCCTTTACACTGCGCATCTCATTACAGGGGCCTTTACACTGCGCATCTCATTATGGGGCATTTACACTGCGCATCTCATTACAGGGGCATTTACACTGCGCATCTTATTACAGGGGCATTTACACTGGGCATCTCATTACAGGGGCATTTACACTGCGCATCTCATTACAGGGGCATTTACATGGCGCATCTCATTACAGGGGCCTTTACACTGCGCATCTCATTACGGGGCCTTTCCACTGCGCATCTCATTACAGGGGCCTTTACACTGCGCATCTCATTACAGGGGCCTCTACACTGCGCATCTCATTACGGGGCCTCTACACTGCGCATCTCATTACAGGGGCATTTACACTGCGCATCTCATTAAAGGGGCATTTACACTGCGCATCTCATTACAGGGGCATATACACTGCGCATCTCATTACAGGGGCATTTACACTGCACATCTCATTACAGGGGCATTTACACTGCGCATCTCATTACAGGGGCATTTACACTGCGCATCTCATTACAGGGGCATTTACACTGTGCATCTCATTAAGGGGCATTTACACTGGGCATCTCATTACGGTGCATTTTCACTGCGCATCTCATTACAGGGGCATTTATACTGCGCATCTCATTACAGGGGCCTTTACACGGTGCATCTCATTACAGGGGCCTTTACACGGCACATCTCATTACAGGGGCCTTTACACGGCGCATCTCATTACAGGGGCCTTTACACGGCACATCTCATTACAGTGGCATTTACACGGCGCATCTCATTACAGGGGCCTTTACACTGTGCATCTCATTACAAGGGCCTTTACACTGCGCATCTCATTACAGGGGCATTTACACTGCACATCTCATTACAGGGGCATTTACACTGCGCATCTCATTACAGGGGCATTTACACGGCACATCTCATTACAGGGGCATTTACACGGCGCATCTCATTACAGGGGCCTTTACACGGCGCATCTCATTACAGGGGCCTTTACACTGCGCATCTCATTACAGGGGCCTTTACTGTAAGTGCTATGTAATACTATCCTTATCCCTGTGTGTACAGCGCCGCCGTCACTGTCAGTGCTATGTAATAATACTATCCTTATCCCTGTATGTACAGCGCCCCCTGTATGTACAGCGCCGCCGTCACTGTCAGTGCTTTGTAATAATATTATCCTTATCCCTGTATGTACAGCACTGCCGTCACTGTCAGTGCTATGTAATAATACTATCCTTATCTCTGTATGTACAGTGACGCCGTCACTGTCAGTGCTATGTAATAATACTATCCTTATCCCTGTATGTACAGCGCCGCCGTCACTGTCACTGCTATGTAATAATACTATCCTTATCCCTGTATGTACAGCGCCGCCGTCACTGTCACTGCTATGTAATAATACTATCCTTATCCCTGTATGTACAGCGCCGCCGTTACATAGCACTGACAGTGACGGCGGCGCTGTACATACATCTCTCTGCGCTCTTTTTCTCTCTCTGCGCTCTTTCTCTCTCTCTGCGCTCTTTCTTTCTCTCTCTGTGCTCTTTCTTTCTCTCTCTGCGCTCTTTCTTTCTCTCTCTCTCTGCGCTCTTTCTTCCTCTCTCTCTCTGCGCTCTTTCTTTCTCTGCGCTCTTTCTCTCTCTCTGCGCTCTTTCTTTCTCTCTCTCTGCGCTCTCTCTCTCTCTCTGCGCTCTCTCTCTCTGGGCTCTCTCTCTGTCTGCGCTCTCTCTCTCTCTCTCTGCGCTCTTTCTTTCTCTTTCTCTCTGCGCTCTTTCTCTCTCTCTCTACACTCTTTCTCTCTCTCTCTGTGTGTTCTTTCATCCTCTCTCTCTGCGCTCTCTCTCTCTTTCTGCGCTCTTTCTTTCTTTCTCTCTCTGCGCTCTTTCTTTCTCTCTCTCTCTGCGCTCTTTCTTTCTCTCTCTCTGCACTCTTTCTCACTCTCTCTGTGCTCTTTCTCTCTCTCTCTGCGCTCTTTCTATCTCTCTCTGCGCTCTTTCTTTCTCTCTCTCTGCGCTCTTTCTCTCTGCGCTCTTTCTTTCTCTCTCTGCGCTCTTTCTTTCTCTCTGCGCTCTTTCTTTCTCTCTCTCTCTGCACTCTTTCTTTCTCTCTCTGTGCTCTTTCTCTCTCTCTGCGCTCTTCCTTTCTCTCTCTGCGCTCTTTCTTGCTCTCTCTCTGCGCTCTTTATCTCTCTCTCTGCGCTCTTTCTCTCTCTCTGCACTCTTTCTTTCTCTCTCTGCGTTCTTTCTTCCTCTCTCTCTCTGCGCTCTTTCTTTCTCTCTCTCTCTGCGCTCTTTCTCTCTCTCTGCGCTCTTTCTTTCTCTCTCTGTGCTCTTTCTTTCTCTCTCTGCGCTCTTTCTTTCTCTCTCTCTCTGCGCTCTTTCTTCCTCTCTCTCTCTGCGCTCTTTCTTTCTCTGCGCTCTTTCTCTCTCTCTGCGCTCTTTCTTTCTCTCTCTCTGCGCTCTCTCTCTCTCTCTGCGCTCTCTCTCTCTGGGCTCTCTCTCTGTCTGCGCTCTCTCTCTCTCTCTCTGCGCTGTTTCTTTCTCTTTCTCTCTGCGCTCTTTCTCTCTCTCTCTACGCTCTTTCTCTCTCTCTCTGTGTGTTCTTTCATCCTCTTTCTCTGCGCTCTCTCTCTCTTTCTGCGCTCTTTCTTTCTTTCTCTCTCTGCGCTCTTTCTTTCTCTCTCTCTCTGCGCTCTTTCTTTCTCTCTCTCTCTGCACTCTTTCTTTCTCTCTCTGTGCTCTTTCTCTCTCTCTGCGCTCTTCCTTTCTCTCTCTGCGCTCTTTCTTGCTCTCTCTCTGCGCTCTTTATCTCTCTCTCTGCGCTCTTTCTCTCTCTCTGCACTCTTTCTTTCTCTCTCTGCGTTCTTTCTTCCTCTCTCTCTCTGCGCTCTTTCTTTCTCTGCGCTTTTTCTCTCTCTCTGCGCTCTTTCTTTCTTTCTCTCTCTGCGCTCTTTCTTTCTCTCTCTCTGCGCTCTCTCTCTCTCTCTCTGCGCTCTCTCTCTCTGGGCTCTCTCTCTGTCTGCGCTCTCTCTCTCTCTGCGCTCTTTTTTTCTCTTTCTCTCTGTGCTCTTTCTCTCTCTCTCTCTGCGCTCTTTCTTTCTTTCTCTCTCTGCGCTCTTTCTCTCTCTCTCTGCGCTCTCTCTCTCTCTCTGCGCTCTTTCTTTCTTTCTCTCTCTGCGCTCTTTCTCTCTCTCTCTGCGCTCTTTCTCTCTCTCTCTGCGCTCTTTCTCTCTCTCTCTGCGCTCTTTCTTTCTCTCTCTCTGCGCTCTTTCTCTCTGCGCTCTTTCTTTCTCTCTCTGCGCTCTTTCTCTCTCTCTGCGCTCTTTCCTTCTCTCTCTCTCTGCACTCTCTCTCTCTGCGCTCTCTCTGCACTCTTTCTCTCTCTCTGCGCTCTTTCTTTCTCTCTCTCTGCACTCTTTCTTTCTCTCTCTGCGCTCTTTCTCTCTCTCTGCGCTCTTTCTTTTTCTCTCTGCGCTCTTTCTTTCTCTCTCTCTGCGCTCTTTCTCTATCTCTCTGCGCTCTTTCTCTCTCTCTGCGCTCTTTCTTTCTCTCTCTGCATTCTTTCTTTCTCTCTCTCTCTGCACTCTTTCTTCCTCTCTCTCTCTGCGCTCTTTCTTTCTCTGCGCTTTTTCTCTCTCTCTGCGCTCTTTCTTTCTTTCTCTCTGCGCTCTTTCTTTCTCTCTGCGCTCTTACTTTCTCTCTGCGCTCTTTCTTTCTCTCTGCGCTCTTTCTCTCTCTCTCTCTGCGCTCTTTTTCTCTCTCTCTATGCACTCTTTCTTTCTCAATCTGCGCTCTTTCTTTCTCTCTCTCTCTGCGCTCTTTGTCTCTCTCTGCGCTCTTTCTTTCTCTCTCTGCGCTCTCTCTCTCTCTCTGCGCTCTTTCTTTCTCTATCTCTGCGCTCATTCTTTCTCTATCTCTGCGCTCTTTCTCTCTCTCTGTGCTCTTTCTCTCTCTCTGCGCTCTTTCTCTCTCTCTCTCTCTGCGCTCTTTCTTTCTCTCTCACACACAAGGCACAGCTATCTCTCACTCCCTGTCACACACGAGGCACAGCTATCTCTCACTCCCTGTCACACACGAGGCACAGCTATCTCTCACTCTCTGTCATACATGAGGCACAGTTATCTCTCACTCCCTGTCACACACGAGGCACAGCTATCTCTCACTCCCTGTCACACATGAGGCACAGTTATCTCTCCCTCCCTGTCACACACGAGGCACAGTGATCTGTGCTGATTATTGAGTGACAGCTGCTCCGCCTGCAACAAAACTCTCTAATTAAACAGAAGCATCTGGCTCAGCGGAGAGATCCTCGGCCCCTCACTCATTGCCCCGGGGGGCGGCCCGGGGTACGTCAGGCACTGCCACCTGCCAATATGTAACACCAGCATCTAATATAGAGCAGGGCCGAGTATCATTCCTGCAGGGATTCCTCTTCTCGAGACTTAACCCCTTTTGGGGTTACATTTGACATGACTGTGTCATGACTGTTGACTGTGACATGGAGAGATAGCTGTGCATCGTGTGTGTGATAGTGAGAGATTACTGTTCATCGTGTGTGTGTGACAGTGAGAGATAGTTGTGCATCGTGTGTGTGTGACAGGGAGAGATAGCTGTGCATCGTGTGTGTGACATGGAGAGATTACTGTTCATCGTGTGTGTGTGTGACAGTGAAAGATAGTTGTGCATCGTGTGTGTGTGACAGGGAGAGATAGCTGTGCATCGTGTGTGTGACATGGAGAGATAGCTTTGCATCGTGTGTGTGTGTCAGGGAGTGAGAGATAGCTGTGCATCGTGTGTGTGTATGACAGGGAGAGATAGCTGTGCATCGTGTGTGTGTCAGGGAGTGAGAGATAGCTGTGCATCGTGTGTGTGTGTCAGGGAGTGAGAGATAGCTGTGCATCGTGTGTGACAGTGATAGATAGCTGTGCATCGTGTGTGTGTGACAGTGAGAGATAGCTGTGCATCGTGTGTGTGATAGTGAGAGATTACTGTTCATCGTGTGTGTGTGTGACAGTGAAAGATAGTTGTGCATCGTGTGTGTGTGACAGGGAGAGATAGCTGTGCATCGTGTGTGTGACATGGAGAGATAGCTTTGCATCGTGTGTGTGTGTCAGGGAGTGAGAGATATCTGTGCATCGTGTGTGTGTATGACAGGGAGAGATAGCTGTGCATCGTGTGTGTGTCAGGGAGTAAGAGATAGCTGTGCATCGTGTGTGTGACAGGGAGAGATAGCTGTGCATCGTGTGTGTGTGTCAGGGAGTGAGAGATAGCTGTGCATCGTGTGTGACAGTGATAGATAGCTGTGCATCGTGTGTGTGTGACAGTGAGAGATAGCTGTGCATCGTGTGTGTGTGTGGCAGTGAGAGTTAGCTATGCATCGTGTGCGTGTGACAGGGAGAGATAGCTTTGCATCGTGTGTGTGTGTGTGACAGGGATAAATGCCCCGTAATGAGATGCGCAGTGTAAATGCCCCTTAATGAGATGCGCAGTGTAAATGCCCCTTAATGAGATGTGCAGTGTAAATGCCCCCTGTAATGAGATGCCCAGTGTAAATGCCCCTGTAATGAGATGCCCAGTGTAAATGCCCCTGTAATGAGATGCCCAGTGAAAATGCCCCTGTAATGAGATGCGCAGTGTAAATGCCCCTGTAATGAGATGCGCAGTGTAAAGGCCCCTGTAATGAGATGCGCAGTGTAAAGGCCCCTGTAATGAGATGCGCAGTGTAAAGGCCCCTGTAATTAGATGCGCAGTGTAAGGGCCCCTGTAATGAGATGCGCAGTGTAAAGGCCCCTGTAATGAGATGCGCCGTGTATATGCCCCTGTAATGAGATGCGCCGTGTAAATGCCCCTGTAATGAGATGCGCAGTGTAGATGCCCCTGTAATGAGATGCGCAGTGTAAATGCCCCTGTAATGAGATGCGCAGTGTAAAGGCCCTTGTAATGAGATGCGCAGTGTAAAGGCCCCTGTAATGAGATGCGCAGTGTAAAGGCCCCTGTAATGAGATGCGCCATGTAAAGGCCCCTGTAATGAGATGCGCCGTGTAAAGGCCCCTGTAATGAGATGCGCAATGTAAATGCCCCTGTAATGAGATGTGCAGTGTAAATGCCCCGTAATGGGATGCCCAGTGTAAATGCCCCTTAATGAGATGCACAGTGTAAATGCCCCATCATGAGATGCGCAGTGTAAGTGCCCCATCATGAGATGCGCAGTGTAAATGCCCCTGTAATGAGATGCGCAGTGCAAATGCCCCCGTAATGAGATGCGCAGTGTAAATGCCCTGTAATGAGATGCGCAGTGTAAATGCCCCGTAATGAGATGCGCAGTGTAAAGGCCCCTGTAATGAGATGCGCAGTGTAAAGGCCCCTGTAATGAGATGCGCCGTGTAAAGGCCCCTGTAATGAGATGCGCAATGTAAATGCCCCTGTAATGAGATGCGCAGTGTAAATGCCCCGTAATGGGATGCCCAGTGTAAATGCCCCTTAATGAGATGCACAGTGTAAATGCCCTGAAATGAGATGCGCAGTGTAAAGGCTCCTGTAATGAGATGCGCAGTGTAAAGGCCCCTGTAATGAGATGCACAGTGTAAATGCCCCATCATGAGATGCGCAGTGTAAATGCCCCATCATGAGATGCGCACTGTGAATGCCCTGTAATGAGATGCGCAGTGTAAATGCCCCGTAATGAGATGCGCAGTGTAAAGGCCCCTGTAATGAGATGCGCCATGTAAAGGCCCCTGTAATGAGATGCGCAGTGTAAATGCCACTGTAATGAGATGCACAGTGTAAAGGCCCCTGTAATGAGATGCGCAGTGTAAAGGCCCCTGTAATGAGATGCGCAGTGTAAAGGCCCCTGTAATGAGATGCGCAGTGTAAATGCCCCTGTAATGAGATGCGCAGTGTAAATGCCCCTGTAATGAGATGCGCAGTGTAAATGCCCCTGTAATGAGATGCGCAGTGTAAATGCCCCTGTAATGAGATGCGCAGTGTAAATGCCCCTGTAATGAGATGCGCAGTGTAAATGCCCCTGTAATGAGATGCACCGTGTAAAGGCCCCTGTAATGAGATGCGCAGTGTAAATGCCCCTGTAATGAGATGCCCAGTGTAAATGCCCCTGTAATGAGATGCGCAGTGTAAATGCCCCTGTAATGAGATGCGCAGTGTAAATTCCCCGTAATGAGATGCGCAGTGTAAAGGCCCCTGTAATGAGATGCGCAGTGTAAAGGCCCCTTTAATGAGATGCGCAGTGTAAAGGCCCCTTTAATGAGATGCGCAGTGTAAATGCCCCTGTAATGAGATGAGCACTGTAAATGTCCCTGTAATGAGATGCGCAGTGTAAATGCCCCTGTAATGAGATGCGCAGTGTAAATGCCCCTGTAATGAGATGCGCAGTGTAAATGCCCAGTAATGAGATGTGCAGTGTAAAGGCCCCTGTAATGAGATGCGCAGTGTAAAGGCCCCATAATGAGATGCGCAGTGTAAAGGCCCCTGTAATGAGATGTGCAGTGTAAATGCCCCTGTAATGAGATGCGCAGTGTAAATGCCCCTGTAATGAGATGCGCAGTGTAAATGCCCCCTGTAATGAGATGCCCAGTGTAAATGCCCCTGTAATGAGATGCCCAGTGTAAATGCCCCTGTAATGAGATGCGCAGTGCAAATGCCCCGTAATGAGATGCGCACTGTAAATGCCCTGTAATGAGATGCGCAGTGTAAATGCCCCGTAATGAGATGCGCAGTGTAAAGGCCCCTGTAATGAGATGCGCCATGTAAAGGCCCCTGTAATGAGATGCGCAGTGTAAATGCCACTGTAATGAGATGCACAGTGTAAAGGCCCCTGTAATGAGATGCGCAGTGTAAAGGCCCCTGTAATGAGATGCGCAGTGTAAAGGCCCCTGTAATGAGATGCGCAGTGTAAATGCCCCTGTAATGAGATGCGCAGTGTAAATGCCCCTGTAATGAGATGCGCAGTGTAAATGCCCCTGTAATGAGATGCGCAGTGTAAATGCCCCTGTAATGAGATGCGCAGTGTAAATGCCCCTGTAATGAGATGCGCAGTGTAAATGCCCCTGTAATGAGATGCACCGTGTAAAGGCCCCTGTAATGAGATGCGCAGTGTAAATGCCCCTGTAATGAGATGCCCAGTGTAAATGCCCCTGTAATGAGATGCGCAGTGTAAATGCCCCTGTAATGAGATGCGCAGTGTAAATTCCCCGTAATGAGATGCGCAGTGTAAAGGCCCCTGTAATGAGATGCGCAGTGTAAAGGCCCCTTTAATGAGATGCGCAGTGTAAAGGCCCCTTTAATGAGATGCGCAGTGTAAATGCCCCTGTAATGAGATGAGCACTGTAAATGTCCCTGTAATGAGATGCGCAGTGTAAATGCCCCTGTAATGAGATGCGCAGTGTAAATGCCCCTGTAATGAGATGCGCAGTGTAAATGCCCAGTAATGAGATGTGCAGTGTAAAGGCCCCTGTAATGAGATGCGCAGTGTAAAGGCCCCATAATGAGATGCGCAGTGTAAAGGCCCCTGTAATGAGATGTGCAGTGTAAATGCCCCTGTAATGAGATGCGCAGTGTAAATGCCCCTGTAATGAGATGCGCAGTGTAAATGCCCCCTGTAATGAGATGCCCAGTGTAAATGCCCCTGTAATGAGATGCCCAGTGTAAATGCCCCTGTAATGAGATGCGCAGTGTAAATGCCCCTGTAATGAGATGCACAGTGTAAAGGCCCCTGTAATGAGATGCGCAGTGTAAAGGCCCCTGTAATGAGATGCGCAGTGTAAAGGCCCCTGTAATGAGATGCGCAGTGTAAAGGCCCCTGTAATGAGATGCGCAGTGTAAAGGCCCCTGTAATGAGATGCACCGTGTAAAGGCCCCTGTAATGAGATGCGCCGTGTAAATGCCCCTGTAATGAGATGCGCCGTGTAATTGCCCCTGTAATGAGATGCGCAGTGTAGATGCCCCTGTAATGAGATGCGCAGTGTAAATGCCCCTGTAATGAGATGCGCAGTGTAAAGGCCCTTGTAATGAGATGCGCAGTGTAAAGGCCCCTGTAATGAGATGCGCAGTGTAAAGGCCCCTGTAATAAGATGCGCCGTGTAAAGGCCCCTGTAATGAGATGCGCCGTGTAAAGGCCCCTGTAATGAGATGCGCAGTGTAAAGGCCCCTGTAATGAGATGCGCAGTGTAAATTCCCCTGTAATGAGATGCGCAGTGTAAATGCCCCTGTAATGAGATGCGCAGTGTAAATGCCCCTGTAATGAGATGCGCAGTGTAAATGCCCCTGTAATGAGATGCGCAGTGTAAATGCCCCTGTAATTAGATGCGCAGTGTAAATGCCCCTGTAATGAGATGCCCAGTGTAAATGCCCCTGTAATGAGATGCGCAGTGTAAATGCCCCTGTAATGAGATTCGCAGTGTAAATTTCCCGTAATGAGATGCGCAGTGTAAAGGCCCCTGTAATGAGATGCGCAGTGTAAAGGCCCCTTTAATGAGATGCGCAGTGTAAAGGCCCCTTTAATGAGATGCGCAGTGTAAATGCCCCTGTAATGAGATGCGCAGTGTAAATGTCCCTGTAATGAAATGCGCAGTGTAAATGCCCCTGTAATGATATGCGCAGTGTAAATGCCCCTGTATTGAGATGCGCAGTGTAAATGCCCAGTAATGAGATGCGCAGTGTAAAGGCCCTTGTAATGAGATGCGCAGTGTAAAGGCTCCTGTAATGAGATGCGCAGTGTAAAGGCCCCTGTAATGAGATGCGCCGTGTAAAGGCCCCTGTAATGAGATGCGCCGTGTAAAGGCCCCTGTAATGAGATGCGCAGTGTAAAGGCCCCTGTAATGAGATGCGCAGTGGAAATGCCCCTGTAATGAGATGCGCAGTGTAAATGCCCCTGTAATGAGATGCGCAGTGTAAATGCCCCTGTAATGAGATGCGCAGTGTAAATGCCCTTGTAATGAGATGCGCAGTGTAAATGCCCCTGTAATGAGATGCGCAGTGTAAATGCCCCTGTAATGAGATGCCCAGTGTAAATGCCCCTGTAATGAGTTGCGCAGTGTAAATGCCTCTGTAATTAGATACGCAGTGTAAATGCCCCGTAATGAGATGCGCAGTGTAAAGGCCCCTGTAATGAGATGCGCAGTGTAAAGGCCCCTTTAATGAGATGCACAGTGTAAAGGCCCCTTTAATGAGATGCGCAGTGTAAAGGGCCCTGTAATGAGATGCGCAGTGTAAAGGCCCCTGTAATGAGATGCGCAGTGTAAATGCCCCTGTAATGAGATGCGCAGTGTAAATGCCCCTGTAATGAGATGAGCACTGTAAATGTCCCTGTAATGAGATGCGCAGTGTAAATGCCCCTGTAATGAGATGCGCAGTGTAAATGCCCCTGTAATGAGATGCGCAGTGTAAATGCCCAGTAATGAGATGTGCAGTGTAAAGGCCCCTGTAATGAGATGCGCAGTGTAAAGGCCCCATAATGAGATGCGCAGTGTAAAGGCCCCTGTAATGAGATGCGCAGTGTAAATGCCCCTGTAATGAGATGCGCAGTGTAAATGCCCCTGTAATGAGATGCGCAGTGTAAATGCCACCTGTAATGAGATGCCCAGTGTAAATGCCCCTGTAATGAGATGCCCAGTGTAAATGCCCCTGTAATGAGATGCGCAGTGTAAATGCCCCTGTAATGAGATGCACAGTGTAAAGGCCCCTGTAATGAGATGCGCAGTGTAAAGGCCCCTGTAATGAGATGCGCAGTGTAAAGGCCCCTGTAATGAGATGCGCAGTGTAAAGGCCCCTGTAATGAGATGCACCGTGTAAAGGCCCCTGTAATGAGATGCGCCGTGTAAATGCCCCTGTAATGAGATGCGCCGTGTAATTGCCCCTGTAATGAGATGCGCAGTGTAGATGCCCCTGTAATGAGATGCGCAGTGTAAATGCCCCTGTAATGAGATGCGCAGTGTAAAGGCCCTTGTAATGAGATGCGCAGTGTAAAGGCCCCTGTAATGAGATGCGCAGTGTAAAGGCCCCTGTAATAAGATGCGCCGTGTAAAGGCCCCTGTAATGAGATGCGCCGTGTAAAGGCCCCTGTAATGAGATGCGCAGTGTAAAGGCCCCTGTAATGAGATGCGCAGTGTAAATTCCCCTGTAATGAGATGCGCAGTGTAAATGCCCCTGTAATGAGATGCGCAGTGTAAATGCCCAGTAATGAGATGCGCAGTGTAAATGCCCCTGTAATGAGATGCGCAGTGTAAATGCCCCTGTAATTAGATGCGCAGTGTAAATGCCCCTGTAATGAGATGCCCAGTGTAAATGCCCCTGTAATGAGATGCGCAGTGTAAATGCCCCTGTAATGAGATGCGCAGTGTAAATTTCCCGTAATGAGATGCGCAGTGTAAAGGCCCCTGTAATGAGATGCGCAGTGTAAAGGCACCTTTAATGAGATGCGCAGTGTAAAGGCCCCTTTAATGAGATGCGCAGTGTAAATGCCCCTGTAATGAGATGCGCAGTGTAAAGGTCCCTGTAATGAAATGCGCAGTGTAAATGCCCCTGTAATGAGATGCGCAGTGTAAATGCCCCTGTATTGAGATGCGCAGTGTAAATGCCCAGTAATGAGATGCGCAGTGTAAAGGCCCTTGTAATGAGATGCGCAGTGTAAAGGCTCCTGTAATGAGATGCGCAGTGTAAAGGCCCCTGTAATGAGATGCGCCGTGTAAAGGCCCCTGTAATGAGATGCGCAGTGTAAAGGCCCCTGTAATGAGATGCGCAGTGTAAAGGCCCCTGTAATGAGATGCGCCGTGTAAAGGCCCCTGTAATGAGATGCGCAGTGTAAAGGCCCCTGTAATGAGATGCGCAGTGGAAATGCCCCTGTAATGAGATGCGCAGTGTAAATGCCCCTGTAATGAGATGCGCAGTGTAAATGCCCCTGTAATGAGATGCGCAGTGTAAATGCCCCTGTAATGAGATGCGCAGTGTAAATGCCCCTGTAATGAGATGCCCAGTGTAAATGCCCCTGTAATGAGTTGCGCAGTGTAAATGCCCCTGTAATAAGATACGCAGTGTAAATGCCCCGTAATGAGATGCACAGTGTAAAGGCCCCTGTAATGAGATGCGCAGTGTAAAGGCCCCTTTAATGAGATGCACAGTGTAAAGGCCCCTTTAATGAGATGCGCAGTGTAAAGGCCCCTGTAATGAGATGCGCAGTGTAAAGGCCCCTGTAATGAGATGCGCAGTGTAAATGCCCCTGTAATGAGATGCGCAGTGTAAATGCCCCTGTAATGAGATGCGCAGTGTAAATGCCCCTGTAATGAGATGCGCAGTGTAAATGCCCCGTAATGAGATGCACAGTGTAAATGCCCCTTAATGAGATGTGCAGTGTAAATGCCCCTTAATGAGATGTGCAGTCTAAATACCCCTGTAATGAGATGCGCAGTGTAAATGCCCCTGTAATGAGATGCGCAGTGTAAATGCCCCTGTAATGAGATGCGCAGTGTAAATGCCCCTGTAATGAGATGCGCAGTGTAAATGCCCAGTAATGAGATGCGCAGTGTAAAGGCCCTTGTAATGAGATGCGCAGTGTAAAGGCTCCTGTAATGAGATGCGCAGTGTAAAGGCCCCTGTAATGAGATGCACCGTGTAAAGGCCCCTGTAATGAGATGCGCCGTGTAAAGGCCCCTGTAATGAGATGCGCAGTGTAAATGCCCCTGTAATGAGATGCGCAGTGTAAATGCCCCTGTAATGAGATGCGCAGTGTAAATGCCCCTGTAATGAGATGCCCAGTGTAAATGCCCCTGTAATGAGTTGCGCAGTGTAAATGTCCCTGTAATGAGATACGCAGTGTAAATGCCCCGTAATGAGATGCGCAGTGTAAAGGCCCCTGTAATGAGATGCGCAGTGTAAAGGCCCCTTTAATGAGATGCACAGTGTAAAGGCCCCTTTAATGAGATGCGCAGTGTAAATGCCCCTGTAATGAGATGTGCAGTGTAAATGTCCCTGTAATGAGATGCGCAGTGTAAATGCCCCTGTAATGAGATGCGCAGTGTAAATGCCCCTGTAATGAGATGCGCAGTGTAAATGCCCAGTAATGAGATGCGCAGTGTAAAGGCCCCTGTAATGAGATGCGCAGTGTAAAGGCCCCTGTAATGAGATGCGCAGTGTAAAGGCCCCTGTAATGAGATGCGCAGTGTAAATGCCCCTGTAATGAGATGCGCAGTGTAAATGCCCAGTAATGAGATGCGCAGTGTAAAGGCCCTTGTAATGAGATGCGCAGTGTAAAGGCTCCTGTAATGAGATGCGCAGTGTAAAGGCCCCTGTAATGAGATGCGCCGTGTAAAGGCCCCTGTAATGAGATGCGCCGTGTAAAGGCCCCTGTAATGAGATGCGCCATGTAAAGGCCCCTGTAATGAGATGCGCAGTGTAAAGGCCCCTGTAATGAGATGCGCAGTGTAAATGCCCCTGTAATGAGATGCGCAGTGTAAATGCCCCTGTAATGAGATGCGCAGTGTAAATGCCCCTGTAATGAGATGCGCAGTGTAAATGCCCCTGTAATGAGATGCGCAGTGTAAATGCCCCTGTAATGAGATGCGCAGTGTAAATGCCCCTGTAATGAGATGCACAGTGTAAATGCCCCTGTAATGAGTTGCGCAGTGTAAATGCCCCTGTAATGAGATACGCAGTGTAAATGCCCCGTAATGAGATGCGCAGTGTAAAGGCCCCTGTAATGTGATGCGCAGTGTAAAGGCCCCTTTAATGAGATGCACAGTGTAAAGGCCCCTTTAATGAGATGCGCAGTGTAAATGCCCCTGTAATGAGATGCGCAGTGTAAATGTCCCTGTAATGAGATGCGCAGTGTAAATGCCCCTGTAATGAGATGCGCAATGTAAATGCCCCTGTAATGAGATGCGCAGTGTAACTGCCCAGTAATGAGATGCGCAGTGTAAAGGCCCCTGTAATGAGATGCGCAGTGTAAAGGCCCCATAATGAGATGCGCAGTGTAAAGGCCCCTGTAATGAGATGCGCAGTGTAAATGCCCCTGTAATGAGATGCGCAGTGTAAATGCCCCTGTAATGAGATGCGCAGTGTAAATGCCCCGTAATGAGATGCGCAGTGTAAATGCACCGTAATGAGATGAGCATGGTGTAATTGCCCCTTAATGAGATGTGCAGTGTAAATGCCCCCTGTAATGAGATGCCCAGTGTAAATGCCCCTGTAATGAGATGCCCAGTGTAAATGCCCCTGTAATGAGATGCGCAGTGTAAATGCCCCTGTAATGAGATGCGCAGTGTAAAGGCCCCTGTAATGAGATGCGCAGTGTAAAGGCCCCTGTAATGAGATGCGCAGTGTAAAGGCCCCTGTAATGAGATGCGCAGTGTAAAGGCCCCTGTAATGAGATGCGCCGTGTAAAGGCCCCTGTAATGAGATGCGCCGTGTAAATGCCCCTGTAATGAGATGCGCCGTGTAATTGCCCCTGTAATGAGATGCGCAGTGTAGATGCCCCTGTAATGAGATGCGCAGTGTAAATGCCCCTGTAATGAGATGCGCAGTGTAAAGGCCCTTGTAATGAGATGCGCAGTGTAAAGGCCCCTGTAATGAGATGCGCAGTGTAAAGGCCCCTGTAATGAGATGCACCATGTAAAGGCCCCTGTAATGAGATGCGCCGTGTAAAGGCCCCTGTAATGAGATGCGCCGTGTAAAGGCCCCTGTAATGAGATGCGCAATGTAAATGCCCCTGTAACGAGATGCGCAGTGTAAATACCCCGTAATGGGATGCCCAGTGTAAATGCCACTTAATGAGATGCACAGTGTAAATGCCCTGAAATGAGATGCGCAGTGTAAATGCCCCATCATGAGATGCGCAGTGTAAATGCCCCATCATGAGATGCGCAGTGTAAATGCCCCTGTAATGAGATGCGCAGTGCAAATGCCCCGTAATGAGATGCGCAGTGTAAATGCCCTGTAATGAGATGCGTAGTGTAAATGCCCCGTAATGAGATGCGCAGTGTAAATGCCCCTGTAATGAGATGCGCAGTGTAAATGCCCGTCAGTGCTATGCAATAATAATATCCTTATCCCTTTGTGTACAGCGCCGCCGTCACTGTCAGTGCTGTGTAATACTATCCTTATCCCTGTATGTACAGCGCCGCCGTCACTGTCAGTTCTATGTGATACTATCCTTATCCCTGTATGTACAGCGCCGCCGTCACTGTCACTGCTATGTAATAATACTATCCTTATCCCTGTATGTACAGCGCCGCCGTCACTGCTATGTAATAATAATATCCATATCCCTGTATGTACAGCGCCGTCGTCACTGTCAGTGCTATGTAATACTATCCTTATCCCTGTATGTACAGCGCTGCCGTCACTGTAACTGCTATGTAATAATACTATCCTTATCCCTGTATGTACAGCGCCGCCGTTACATAGCACTGACAGTGACGGCGGCGCTGTACATACAGGGATAAGGATAGTATTATTACATAGCACTGACAGTGACGGCGGCGCTCTACATACAGGGATAAGGATAGTATTATTACATAGCACTGACAGTGATGGTGGCGCTGTACATACAGGGATAAGGATAGTATTATTACATAGCACTGACAGTGACGGCAGCGCTGTACATACAGGGATAAGGATAGTATTATTACATAGCACTGACAGTGACGGCGGCGCTGTACATACAGGGATAAGAATAGTATTATTACATAGCACTGACAGTGACGGCGGCGCTGTACATACAGGGATAAGGATAGTATTACATAGCACTGACAGTGACGGCGGGGCTGTACATACGGGGATAAGAATAGTATTATTGCACAGCACTGACAGTGACGGCGGCGCTGCACATACAGGGTTAAGGATAGCATTATTACATAGAACTGACAGTGACGGCGGTGCTGTACATACAGGGATAAGGATAGTATTACATAGCACTGACAGTGACGGCGGTGCTGTAAATACAGGGATAAGGATAGTATTATTACATAGCACTGACAGTGACGGCGGCGCTGTACATACAGGGATAAGGATTGTATTATTACATAGCACTGACAGTGACGGCGGCGCTGTACATACAGGAATAAGGATAGTATTATTACATAGCACTGACAGTGACGGTGGCGCTGTACATACAGGGATAAGGATAGTATTATTACATAGCACTGACAGTGATGGTGGAACTGTACATACAGGGATAAGGATAGTATTATTACATAGCACTGACAGTGACGGCGGCGCTGTACACACAGGGATAAGGATAGTATTACATAGCACTGACAGTGACGGCGGTGCTGTACATACAAGGATAAGGATAGTATTACACAGCACTGACAGTGACGGCGGCGCTGTACATACAGGGATAAGGATAGTATTACATAGCACTGACAGTGACGGCGGCGCTGTACACAAAGGGATAAGGATATTATTATTGCATAGCACTGACAGTGACGGCGGCGCTGTACATACAGGGATAAGGATAGTATTATTACATAGCAGTGACTGTGACGGCGGCGCTGTACATACAGGGTTAAGGATAGTAATACATAGAACTGACAGTGACGGGGGTACTGTACATACAGGGATAAGGATAGTATTATTACATAGCACTGACAGTGACGGCGGCGCTGTACACAAAGGGATAAGGATATTATTATTGCATAGCACTGACAGTGACGGCGGCGCTGTACATACAGGGATAAGGATAGTATTATTACATAGCAGTGACTGTGACGGCGGCTCTGTACATACAGGGATAAGGATAGTAATACATAGAACTGACAGTGACGGGGGTACTGTACATACAGGGATAAGGATAGTATTATTACATAGCACTGACAGTGACGGCGGCGCTGTACACACAGGGATAAGGATAGTATTATTACATAGCACT
Source organism: Ascaphus truei (assembly GCF_040206685.1). Taxonomy (NCBI): domain Eukaryota; kingdom Metazoa; phylum Chordata; class Amphibia; order Anura; family Ascaphidae; genus Ascaphus; species Ascaphus truei. Next base: position 935,213 of record NW_027453986.1, read on the forward strand.
TACAGTGACGGCGGCGCTGTACATACAGGGATAAGGATAGTATTATTACATAGCACTGACAGTGACGGCGGCGTTGTACATACAGGGATAAGAATAGTATTATTGCATAGCACTGACAGTGACGGCGGCGCTGTACATACAGGGATAAGAATAGTATTATTACATAGCACTGACAGTGATGGCGGCGCTGTACATACAGGGATAAGGATAGTATTATTACATAGCACTGACAGTGACGGCGGCGCTGTACATACAGGAATAAGGATAGTATTATTACATAGCACTGACAGTGACGGCGGCGCTGTACATACAGGGATAAGGATAGTATTATTACATAGCACTGACAGTGACGGCGGCGCTGTACATACAGGGAAAGATAGTATTATTACATAGCACTGACAGTGACGGCGGCGCTGTCACTGCAATGTAATAATACTATCCTTATCCCTGTATGTACAGCGCCGCCATCACTGTCAGTGGGTAGAAAGTACTTTTCTCCACCCCTGTTATTGCCACAGATTTGCTCTTTACAGGTCGCCGCCATCACTGTCAGTGCTATGTAATACTATCCTTATCCCTGTATCTACAGCGCCGCCATCACTGTCACTGCTATGTAATAATACTATCCTTATCCCTGTATGTACAGTGCCGCCGTCACTGTCACTGCTATGCAATAATACTATCCTTATCTCTGTATGTACAGCGCCGCCGTCACTGTCAGTGCTATGTTAAAATACTATCCTTATCCCTGTATGTACAGCGCCGCGGTCACTGTCAGTGCAATGTAATAATACTATTCTTATCCCTGTATGTTCAACACCGCCGTTACTGTCAGTGCTATGTAATTGTACGTACAGGGATAAGGATAGTATTACATAGCACTGACAGTGACGGCGGCGCTGTACATACAGATATAAGGATATTATTATTACATAGCACTGACAGTGACGGCGGCGCTGTACATACAGGGATAAGGATAGTATTATTACATAGCAGTAACAGTGACTTCGGCGCTGTACATACAGGGATAAGGATAGTATTACATAGCACTGTCAGTGACGGCAGCGCTGTACATACAGGGATAAGGATAATATTATTACATAGCACTGACAGTGACGGAGGCGCTGTACATACAGGGGGCGCTGTATATACAGGGATAAGGATAGTATTATTACATAGCACTGACAGTGACGGTGGCACTGTACATACAGGGATAAGGATAGTATTATAACATAGCACTGACAGTGACGGCGGCGCTGTACACACAGGGATAAGGATAGTATTACATAGCACTGACAGTGACGGCGGGGCTGTACATACGGGGATAAGAATAGTATTATTGCACAGCACTGACAGTGACGGCGGCGCTGCACATACAGGGTTAAGGATAGCATTATTACATAGCACTGACAGTGACAGCGGCGCTGTACATACAGGGATAAGGATAGGATATATAAGACAGTACTGACAGTAACGGCGGCACTTATCCCTGTATGTACAGCACCGCCGTCACTGTCAGTGCTATGTAATAATACTATCCTTATCCCTGTATGTACAGCGCCACCATCACTGTCAGTGAGTATAAAGTACTTTTCTCCACCCCTGTTATTGCCACAGACTTGCCCTTTACAGGGCGCCGCCGTCACTGTCAGTGCTATGTAATACTATCCTTATCCCTGTATCTACAGCGCCGCCGTCAAATTCACTGCTATGTAATAATACTATCCTTATACCTGTATGTACAGTGCCGCCGTTACTGTCACTGCTATGCAATAATACTATCCTTATCTCTGTATGTACAGCGCCGCCGTCACTGTCAGTGCTATGTAATAATACTATACTTATCCCTGTATGTACAGCGCCACCGTCACTGTCAGTGCTATGTAATAATACTATCCTTATCCCTGTATGTACAACGCCGCCGTCACTGTCAGTGCTATGTTAAAATACTATCCTTATCCCTGTATGTACAGCGCCGCGGTCACTGTCAGTGCAATGTAATAATACTATTCTTATCCCTGTATGTTCAACACCGCCGTTACTGTCAGTGCTATGTAATTGTACGTACAGGGATAAGGATAGTATTACATAGCACTGACAGTGACGGCGGCGCTGTACATACAGATATAAGGATATTATTATTACATAGCACTGACAGTGACGGCGGCGCTGTACATACTTGGATAAGGATAGTATTATTACATAGCAGTAACAGTGACTTCGGCGCTGTACATACAGGGATAAGGATAGTATTACATAGCACTGTCAGTGACGGCAGCGCTGTACATACAGGGATAAGGATAATATTATTACATAGCACTGACAGTGACGGAGGCGCTGTACATACAGGGGGCGCTGTACATACAGGGATAAGGATAGTATTATTACATAGCACTGACAGTGACGGTGGCACTGTACATACAGGGATAAGGATAGTATTATAACATAGCACTGACAGTGACGGCGGCGCTGTACACACAGGGATAAGGATAGTATTACATAGCACTGACAGTGACGGCGGGGCTGTACATACGGGGATAAGAATAGTATTATTGCACAGCACTGACAGTGACGGCGGCGCTGCACATACAGGGTTAAGGATAGCATTATTACATAGCACTGACAGTGACAGCGGCGCTGTACATACAGGGATAAGGATAGGATATATAAGACAGTACTGACAGTAACGGCGGCACTTATCCCTGTATGTACAGCACCGCCGTCACTGTCAGTGCTATGTAATAATACTATCCTTATCCCTGTATGTACAGCGCCACCATCACTGTCAGTGAGTATAAAGTACTTTTCTCCACCCCTGTTATTGCCACAGACTTGCCCTTTACAGGGCGCCGCCGTCACTGTCAGTGCTATGTAATACTATCCTTATCCCTGTATCTACAGCGCCGCCGTCAAATTCACTGCTATGTAATAATACTATCCTTATACCTGTATGTACAGTGCCGCCGTTACTGTCACTGCTATGCAATAATACTATCCTTATCTCTGTATGTACAGCGCCGCCGTCACTGTCAGTGCTATGTAATAATACTATACTTATCCCTGTATGTACAGCGCCACCGTCACTGTCAGTGCTATGTAATAATACTATCCTTATCCCTGTATGTACAGCGCCACGGTCACTGTCAGTGCTATGTAATAATACTATTCTTATCCCTGTATGTACAACGCCGCCATTACTGTCAGTGCTATGTAATTGTACGTACAGGGATAGGGATAGTATTACATAGAACTGACAGTGACGGCGGTGCTGTACATACAGGGATAAGGATAGTATTACATAGCACTGACAGTGACGGCGGCGCTGTACATACAGGGATAAGGATAGTATTATTACATAGCACTGACAGTGACGGCGGCGCTGTACATACAGGGATAAGGATTGTATTATTACATAGCACTGACAGTGACGGCGGCGCTGTACATACAGGAATAAGGATTGTATTATTACATAGCACTGACAGTGACGGTGGCGCTGTACATACAGGGATAAGGATAGTATTATTACATAGCACTGACAGTGATGGTGGAACTGTACATACAGGGATAAGGATAGTATTATTACATAGCACTGACAGTGACGGCGGCGCTGTACACACAGGGATAAGGATAGTATTACATAGCACTGACAGTGACGGCGGCGCTGTACATACGGGGATAAGGATAGTATTACATAGCACTGACAGTGACGGCAGTGCTGTACATACAAGGATAAGGATAGTATTACACAGCACTGACAGTGACGGCGGCGCTGTACATACAGGGATAAGGATAGTATTACATAGCACTGACAGTGACGGCGGCGCTGTACACAAAGGGATAAGGATATTATTATTGCATAGCACTGACAGTGACGGCGGCGCTGTACATACAGGGATAAGGATAGTATTATTACATAGCAGTGACTGTGACGGCGGCGCTGTACATACAGGGATAAGGATAGTAATACATAGAACTGACAGTGACGGGGGTACTGTACATACAGGGATAAGGATAGTATTATTACATAGCACTGACAGTGACGGCGGCGCTGTACACACAGGGATAAGGATAGTATTATTACATAGCACTTACAGTGACGGCGGCGCTGTACATACAGCGATAAGGATAGTATTATTACATAGCACTGACAGTGACGGCGGCGCTGTACATACAGGGATAAGGATAGTATTATTACATAGCACTGACAGTGACGGCGGCGCTGTACATACAGGGATAAGGATAGTATTATTACATAGCACTGACAGTGACGGCGGCGCTGTACATACAGGGATAAGGATAGTATTATTACATAGCACTGACAGTGACGGCGGCGCTGTACGTACAGGGAAAGATAGTAATATTACATAGCACTGACAGTGACGGCGGCGCTGTCACTGCTATGTAATAATACTATCCTTATCCCTGTATGTACAGCGCCGCCGTCACTGTCAGTGCTATGTAATAATACTATCCTTATCCCTGTATGTACAGCGCCGCCATCACTGTCAGTGGGTTGAAAGTACTTTTCTCCACCCCTGTTATTGCCACAGATTTGCTCTTTACAGGTCGCCGCCATCACTGTCAGTGCTATGTAATACTATCCTTATCCCTGTATCTACAGTGCCGCCGTCACTGTCACTGCTATGTAATAATACTATCCTTATCCCTGTATGTACAGTGCCACCGTCACTGTCACTGCTATGCAATAATACTATCCTTATCTCTGTATGTACAGCGCCGCCGTCACTGTCAGTGCTATGTAATAATACTATACTTATCCCTGTATGTACAGCGCCACCGTCACTGTCAGTGCTATGTTAAAATACTATCCTTATCCCTGTATGTACAGCGCCGCGGTCACTGTCAGTGCAATGTAATAATACTATTCTTATCCCTGTATGTTCAACACCGCCGTTACTGTCAGTGCTATGTAATTGTACGTACAGGGATAAGGATAGTATTACATAGCACTGACAGTGACGGCGGCGCTGTACATACAGATATAAGGATATTATTATTACATAGCACTGACAGTGACGGCGGCGCTGTACATACAGGGATAAGGATAGTATTATTACATAGCAGTAACAGTGACGGCGGCGCTGTACATACAGGGATAGGGATAGTATTACATAGCACTGTCAGTGACGGCAGCGCTGTACATACAGGGATAAGGATAATATTATTACATAGCACTGACAGTGACGGAGGCGCTGTACATACAGGGGGCGCTGTACATACAGGAATAAGGATAGTATTATTACATAGCACTGACAGTGACGGTGGCGCTGTACATACAGGGATAAGGATAGTATTATTACATAGCACTGACAGTGACGGTGGCACTGTACATACAGGGATAAGGATAGTATTATTACATAGCACTGACAGTGACGGCGGCGCTGTACACACAGGGATAAGGATAGTATTACATACTGCACCGACACACTTTATTCGAGCAAATACCCGGTATGTACCTGGCAGATACCTGGAATGCGCCGCTCCTAACCTCTGACAAGCCCCGTTGCATTTGCCTTCCCAGCCTGGGTTCATGCCTGGCTGATGGGCGGCTGATCTGTTAAATGATAATGATTAGGATTTAATAGGCTGCAATGCTTCGCATGTCTACCAGATGGCATAAATTCATGAATTGTAATGCAGTTTATATATATATACTGTGCAGTATTGCAGCCAGCGGGAATAAAATGCTTCAATCCCTGCTTGGAAAATAACTCAATGCACTCGGGCAGAAAACAGTCACAAACCTCAATACACCCGGGTATACCCGAATTCGTGGGACTAGCCGAGCTCGAATAAAGTGTGTCGCCAGTGTAGCACTGACAGTGACGCGGCGCTGTACATACAGGGATAAGGATAGTATTACATAGCACTGACAGTGACGGCGGTGCTGTAAATACAGGGATAAGGATAGTATTACACAGCACTGACAGTGACGGCGGCGCTGTACATACAGGGATAAGGATAGTATTACATAGCACTGACAGTGACGGCGGCGCTGTACATACAGGGATAAGGATATTATTATTCGCATAGCACTGACAGTGACGGCGGCGCTGTACATACAAGGATAAGGATAGTATTATTACATAGCAGTGACAGTGACGGCGGCGCTGTACATACAGGGATAAGGATAGTATTACATAGAACTGACAGTGACGGCGGCGCTGTACATACAGGGGGCGCTGTACATACAGGAATAAGGATAGTATTATTACATAGCACTGACAGTGACGGTGGCGCTGTACATACAGGGATAAGGATAGTATTATTACATAGCACTTACTGTGACGGTGGCACTGTACATACAGGGATAAGGATAGTATTATTACATAGCACTGACAGTGACGGCGGCGCTGTACACACAGGGATAAGGATAGTATTACATAGCACTGACAGTGACGCGGCGCTGTACATACAGGGATAAGGATAGTATTACATAGCACTGACAGTGACGGCGGCGCTGTACATACAGGGATAAGGATATTATTATTGCATAGCACTGACAGTGACGGCGGCGCTGTACATACAGGGATAAGGAAAGTATCATTACATAGCAGTGACAGTGACGGAGGCGCTGTACACACAGGGATAAGGATAGTTTTACATAGCACTGACAGTGACGCGGTGCTGTACATACAGGGATAAGGATAGTATTACATAGCACTGACAGTGACGGCGACGCTGTACATACAGGGATAAGGATAGTATTACACAGCACTGACAGTGACGGCGGCGCTGTACATACAGGGATAAGGATAGTATTACTTAGCACTGACAGTGACGGCGGCGCTGTACATACAGGGATAAGGATATTATTATTACATAGCACTGACAGTGATGGCGGCGCTGTACATACAGGGTTAAGGATAGTGTAATTACATAGCAGTGACAGTGACGGCGGCGCTGTACATAAAGGGATAAGGATAGTATTACATAGAACTGACAGTGACGGCGGCGCTGTACATACAGGGATAAGGATAGTATTACATAGCACTGACAGTGACGGCGGCGCTGTACATACAGGGATAAGAATAGTATTATTACATAGCACTGACAGTGACCGCAGCGCTGTACATACAGGGATAAGGATAGTATTATTACATAGCACTGACAGTGACGGAGGCGCTGTACATACAGGGATAAGGATAATATTATTACATAGCACTGACAGTGACGGAGGCGCTGTACATACAGGGGGCGCTGTACATACAGGAATAAGGATAGTATTATTACATAGCACTGACAGTGACGGTGGCGCTGTACATACAGGGATAAGGATAGTATTATTACATAGCACTGACAGTGACGGTGGCACTGTACATACAGGGATAAGGATAGTATTATTACATAGCACTGACAGTGACGGCGGCGCTGTACACACAGGGATAAGGATAGTATTACATAGCACTGACAGTGACGCGGCGCTGTACATACAGGGATAAGGATAGTATTACATAGCACTGACAGTGACGGCGGTGCTGTAAATACAGGGATAAGGATAGTATTACACAGCACTGACAGTGACGGCGGCGCTGTACATACAGGGTTAAGGATAGTATTACATAGCACTGACAGTGACGGCGGCGCTGTACATACAGGGACAAGGATATTATTATTCGCATAGCACTGACAGTGACGGCGGCGCTGTACATACAAGGATAAGGATAGTATTATCACATAGCACTGACAGTGACGTGGCGCTGTACATACAGGGATAAGGATAGTATTACATAGAACTGACAGTGACGGCGGCGCTGTACATACAGGGGGCGCTATACATACAGGAATAAGGATAGTATTATTACATAGCACTGACAGTGACGGTGGCGCTGTACATACAGGGATAAGGATAGTATTATTACATAGCACTGACAGTGACGGTGGCGCTGTACACACAGGGATAAGGATAGTATTACATAGCACTGACAGTGACGCGGCGCTGTACATACAGGGATAAGGATAGTATTACATAGCACTGACAGTGACGGCGGCGCTGTACATACAGGGATAAGGATATTATTATTGCCTAGCACTGACAGTGACGGCGGCGCTGTACATACAGGGATAAGGAAAGTATCATTACATAGCAGTGACAGTGACGGCGGCGCTGTACACACAGGGATAAGGATAGTTTTACATAGCACTGACAGTGACGCGGTGCTGTACATACAGGGATAAGGATAGTATTACATAGCACTGACAGTGACGGCGACGCTGTACATACAGGGATAAGGATAGTATTACACAGCACTGACAGTGACGGCGGCGCTGTACATACAGGGATAAGGATAGTATTACTTAGCACTGACAGTGACGGCGGCGCTGTACATACAGGGATAAGGATATTATTATTACATAGCACTGACAGTGACGGCGGCGCTGTACATACAGGGTTAAGGATAGTGTTATTACATAGCAGTGACAGTGACGGCGGCGCTGTACATACAGGGATAAGGATAGTATTACATAGAACTGACAGTGACGGCGGCGCTGTACATACAGGGATAAGGATAGTATTACATAGCACTGACAGTGACGGCGGCGCTGTACATACAGGGATAAGAATAGTATTATTACATAGCACTGACAGTGACCGCGGCGCTGTACATACAGGGATAAGGATAGTATTATTACATAGCACTGACAGTGACGGTGGCGCTGTACATACAGGGATAAGTATAGTATTATTACATAGCACTGACAGTGACGGCGGCGCTGTACATACAGAGATAAGGATAGTATTATTGCATAGCAGTGACAGTGACGGCGGCACTGTACATACAGGGATAAGGATAGTATTATTACATAGCATTGACAGTGACGGCGGCGCTGTAGATACAGTGATAAGGATAGTACTACATAGCACTGACAGTGACGGCGGCGCCCTGTAAAGGGCAAGTCTGTGGCAATAACAGGGGTGGAGAAAAGTACTTTCTACTCACTGACAGTGATGGCGGCGCTGTACATACAGGGATAAGGATAGTATTATTACATACCAGGCTCACTAATAAAGGTCAAGCCACTTGGCTGCCAGAATGCCCTGCTTCAGCACAGACCAGAAAGGCATTGTGATAAGCGTATCCCCGGTATAGTCAGGGGTTAATGGGAGTCGTCCCTGTCCCCCCAGTATACGGCCAGAACCATGGACCCGGTACTTGTGGTTCGGACTGTCTCCAACCAGCCATAATGTTGTGAGAGTGAAATTATGTCTAAGTCCAGCTTTGGTACATTAGAAGCAACTCTGAAACTTAACCTTAGCGTTTTTCGAAGCTACTTTTTAGCTAACTTCTTATAGGAAGGTCTAGGAGCTCTGAAAATGAATGTGCGCGTCTTTCACTCTTCCCGAGAGACTTAGAAGAATTTTGTGATATTTTTTATTAAAATGGTGTATAAGGGTATATATATAAATATATTTTATGCACTGTATATGAGCTGGCGATTTCTAAGTCTGTGGTTCTGAGAGGGGGTAACCAGGCTCACTAATAAAGGTCAAGCCACTTACTATGGGGTGAGGCAGGGGTTAATATGGTGTGAGGCAGGAGTTACTATAGGGTGAGGCAGGGGTTACTATGGGGTGAGACAGGGGTTACTATGGGGTGTGGCAGAGGTTACTATGGGGTGCGGCAGGGGTTACTATAGGTGTGAGGCAGGGGTTACTATGGGGTGAGGCAGGGGTTACTATGGGGTGAGGCTGGGGTTACTATGGGGTGAGGCAGGGGTTAGTATGTGGTGAGGCAGGGGTTAATATGGGGTGAGGCAGGGGTTAATATGGGGTGAGGCAGGGGTTACTATGGGGTGAGGCAGGGGTTACTATGGGGTGAGGCAGGGGTTACTATGGGGTGAGGCAGGGGTTACTATGGGGTGCGGCAGGAGTTACTATGGGGTGAGGCTGGGGTTACTATGGGGTGAGGCAGGGGTTACTATGGGGTGAGGCAGGGGTTACTTCTTTCTCTCTCAGGCCTGAGTAACTACAGGCACACCCGCATTAACGTACGCAATGGGACTAAGCTAACAGGCCTGAGTAACTACAGGCATACCCCGCAGTAACGTACGCAATGGGACTAGGCTAACAGGCCTGAGTAACACAGGCATACCCCGCATTAACGTACACAATGGGACTAAGCTAACAGGCCTGAGTAACACAGGCATACCCCGCATTAATGTACGCAATGGGACAAAGCTAACAGGCCTGAGTAACTAAAGGCATACCCCGCATTAACGTACGCAATGGGACTAAGCTAACAGGCCTGAGTAACTACAGGCATACCCCGCATTAACGTACGCGATGGGACTAAGCTAACAGGCCTGAGTAACTACAGGCATACCCTGCATTAACGTACGCAATGGGACTAAGATAACAGGCCTGAGTAACACAGGCATACCCCGCATTAAAGTTCGCAATGGGACCATGGCCTCTACAGTATATCACAAAAGGGGTTAAGTCTCGAGAAGAGGAATCCCTGCAGGAATGATACTCGGCCCTGCTCTATATTAGATGCTGGTGTTACATATTGGCAGGTGGCAGTGCCTGACGTACCCCGGGCCGCCCCCCGGGGCAATGGGTGAGGGGCCGAGGATCTCTCCGCTGAGCCAGATGCTTCTGTTTAATTAGAGAGTTTTGTTGCAGGCGGAGCAGCTGTCACTCAATAATCAGCACAGATCACTGTGCCTCGTGCGTGACAGGGAGGGAGAGATAACTGTGCCTCATGTGTGACAGGGAGTGAGAGATAGCTGTGCCTCGTGTGTGACAGGGAGTGAGAGATGACTGTGCATCGTGTGTGACAGGGAGTGAGAGATAGCTGTGCCTCGTGTGTGTGACAGGGAGTGAGATATAGCTGTGCCTTGTGTGTGACAGGGAGTGAGAGATAGCTGTGCCCCATGTGCGACGGAGTGAGAGATAACTGTGCATCGTGTGTGTGACAGTGAGAGATAGCTGTGCAGCGTGTGTGTGTGACAGGGAGAGATAGCTGTGCATCGTGTGTGTATGACAGGGAGAGATAGCTGTGCATCGTGTGTGTGTGGCGGAGTGAGAGCTGTGCATCGTGTGTGTGTGACAGTGTGAGATAGCTGTGCATCGTGTGTGTGTGACAGTGTGAGATAGCTGTGCATCGTTTGTGTGTGTGACAGTGAGAGAAAGCTGTGCATCGTGTGTGTGTGTGAGACAGTGAGAGATAGCTGTGCATTGTATGTGTGTGACAGGGAGAGATAGCTGTGCATCGTGTGTGTGACAGTGAAAGATAGCTGTGCATCGTGTGTGTGTGTGTGACAGTGAGAGATAGCTGTGCATCGTGTGTGTGACAGGGAGAGATAGCTGCGCATCGTGTGTGTATGACAGGGAGAGATAGCTGTGTATCGTGTATGTGTGACAGGGAGAGATAGCTGTGCATCGTGTGTGTGTGACAGGGAGAGATAGCTGTGCATCGTGTGTGTGTGACAGGGAGAGATAGCTGTGCATCGTGTGTGTGTGTGACAGGGAGAGATAGCTGTGCATCATGTGTGTGTGACAGTGAGAGATAGCTGTGCATCGTTTGTGTGTGTCAGGGAGTGAGAGATAGGTGTGCATCGTGTGTGTGTGACAGGGAGAGATAGCTGTGCATTGTGTGTGTGTGACAGGGAGAGATAGCTGTGCATCGTGTGTGTGTCAGGGAGTGAGAGATAGCTGTGCATCGTGTGTGTGTGTGTGTGACAGGGAAAGATAGCTGTGCATCGTGTGTGTGATAGTGAGAGATTACTGTTCATCGTGTGTGACAGTGAGAGGTAGCTGTGCATCGTGTGTGTGTGACAGGGAGAGATAGCTGTGAATTGTGTGTGTGATACAGGGAGAGATAGCTGTGCATCATGTGTGTGTGACAGAGAGAGGTAGCTGTGCATCGTGTGTGTGTCAGGGGGTGAGAGATAGCTGTGCATCTTGTGTGTGTGACAGGGAATGATAGCTGTGCATCGTGTGTGTGTCAGGGAGTGAGAGATAGTTGTGCATCGTGTGTGTGAGACAGTGTGAGATAGCTGTGCATCATGTGTGTGTGTGTGACATGGAGAGATAGCTGTGCATTGTGTATGTGTGACAGGGAGAGATAGCTGTGCATTGTGTGTGTGTGACAGGGAGAGATAGCTGTGCATTGTGTATGTGTGACAGGGAGAGATAGCTGTGCATTGTGTGTGTTTCAGGGAGTGAGAGATATCTGTGCATCGTGTGTGTGACAGGGAGAGATAGCTGTGCATCGTGTGTGTGTGACAGTGAGACATAGCTGTGCATCATGTGTGTGTGTGTGACAGTGAGACATAGCTGTGCATCGTGTGTGTGTGACAGTGAGAGATAGCTGTGCATCGTGTGTGTTTCAAGGAGTGAGAGATAGCTGTGCATTGTGTGCGTGTGTCAGGGAGTGAGAGATAGCTGTGCATCGTGTGTGTGAGAGTGAGAGATAGCTGTGCATTGTTTGTGTGTGTGTGTCAGGGAGTGAGAGATAGCTGTGCATTGTGTGTGTGTGACAGGGAGTGATAGATAGCTGTGCCTCGTGTGTGTGTGACAGTGAGAGTTAGCTGTGCATCGTGTGTGTGTGTGTGTGTGTGTGTGACAGGAAGAGATAGCTGTGCTGTGTGTGTGTGTGTGTGTGTGTGTGTGTGTGTGTGTGTGTGTGTGTGTGTGTGTGTGTGTGTGTGTGTGTGTGTGTGTGTGTGTGTGTGTGACAGTGTGAGATAGCTGTGCATCGTGTGTGTGTGACAAGGAGAGATAGCTGTGCATCGTATGTGTGACAGTGAGAGATGCACACACGATGTACAACTATCTCTCCCTGTCACACACACACATGATGCACAGCTATCTCTCACTCTCTGAAACACACACACGATGCACAGCTTTCTCTCACTCCCTGACACACACACGATGCACAACTATCTCTCACTCAATGACACACACACACACACACGATGAACAGCTATCTCTCCCTGTCACACACACACGATGCACAGATATCTCTCACTGTCACACACACACACAATGCACAGCTATCTTTCCCTTTCACACACACATGATGCACAGCTATCTCTCACTCCCTGACACACACACGATGCACAGCTATCTCTCCCTGTCACACACACACGATGCACAGCTATCTCTCACTGTCACACACACACAATGCACAGCTATCTCTCACTGTCTCACACACACGATGCACAACTATCTCTCACTCCCTGACACACACACGATGCACAGCTATCTCTCCCTTTCACACACACACAATGCACAGCTATCTCTCCCTGTCACACACACACACGATGCACAGCTATCTCTCACTCCCTGACACACACACGATGCACAGCTATCTCTCTCTGTCACACACACACGATGCACAGCTATCTCTCCCTGTCTCACACACACGATGCACAGCTATCTCTCCCTGTCACACACACACAATGCACAGCTATCTCTCCCTGTCACACACACGATGCACATCTATCTCTCCCTGTCACAGACACACGATGCACAGCTAACTCTCACTGTCACACTCACACGATGCACAGCTATCTATCACTCCCTGAAACACTCACACGATGCACAGCTATCTCTCACTCCCTGACACACACAAGATTCACAACTATCTCTCACTCCTTGACACACACACACACGATGAACAGCTATCTCTCCCTGTCACACACACACACCCGATGCACAGCTATCTCTCAATGTCACACACAATGCACAGCTATCTCTCCCTGTCACACACACATGATGCACAGCTATCTCTCACTCCCTGACACACACACGATGCACAGCTATCTCTCCCTGTCACACACACACACAATGCACAGCTATCTATCCCTGTCACACACACACGATGCATAGCTATCTATCACTGTCACACACACACACGATGCACAGCTATCTCTCACTGTCACACACACATGATGCACCGCTATCTCTCACTGTCACACACACACGATGCACAGCTATCTCTCCCTGTCACACACACACACACGAAGCAATGCTATCTCTCCCTGTCACACGCACACGATGCATAGCTAACTCTCACTGTCACACACACACGATGCACAGCTATCTCTCACTGTCACACACACACGATGCACAGCTATCTATCACTGTCACACACGATGCACAGCTATCTCTCACTCCCTGACACACACACACGATGCACAGCTATCTCTCACTCCCTGACACACACACGATGCACAGCTATCTCTCCCTGTCATACACACACACGATGCACAGCTATCTCTCACTCCCTGACACACACACACGATGCAAAGCTATCTCTCCATGTCACACACACGATGCACAGCTATCTCTCCCTGTCACACACACACGATGCACAACTATCTTTCACTGTCACACACACACACGATGAACAGTAATCTCTCCATGTCACACACACGATGCACAGCTATCTCTCCCTGTCACACACACACGATGCACAACTATCTCTCACTGTCACACACACACGATGAACAGTAATCTCTCACTATCACACACACGATGCACAGCTATCTCTCCATGTCACAGTCAACAGTCATGACACAGTCATGTCAAATGTAACCCCAAAAGGGGTTAAGTCTCGAGAAGAGGAATCCCTGCAGGAATGATACTCGGCCCTGCTCTATATTAGATGCTGGTGTTACATATTGGCAGGTGGCAGTGCCTGACGTACCCCGGGCCGCCCCCCGGGGCAATGAGTGAGGGGCCGAGGATCTCTCCGCTGAGCCAGATGCTTCTGTTTAATTAGAGAGTTTTGTTGCAGGCGGAGCAGCTGTCACTCAATAATCAGCACAGATCACTGTGCCTCGTGTGTGACAGGGAGGGAGAGATAACTGTGCCTCATGTGTGACAGGGAGTGAGAGATAGCTGTGCCTCGTGTGTGACAGGGAGTGAGAGATAACTGTGCCTCATGTATGACAGAGAGTGAGAGATAGCTGTAGCTCGTGTGTGACAGGGAGTGAGAGATAGCTGTGCCTCGTGTGTGACAGGGAGTGAGAGATAGCTGTGCCTTGTGTGTGAGAGAGAAAGAAAGAGCGCAGAGAGAGAGAGAGAAAGAGCGCAGAGAGAGAGAAAGAGCACAGAGAGAGAGAAAGAGCGCAGAGATAGAGAAAGAATGAGTGCAGAGATAGAGAAAGAAAGAGCGCAGAGAGAGAGAGAGAGAGCGCAGAGAGAGAGAGAGAAAGAGCGCAGAGAGAAAGAAAGAGCGCAGAGAGAAAGTAAGAGCGCAGAGACAAAGAAAGAGCGCAGAGAGAAAGAAAGAAAGAGCGCAGAGAGAGAGAAAAAGCGCAGAGAAAGAAAGAGCGCAGAGAGAGAGAGGAAGAAAGAGTGCAAAGAGAGAGAGAAAGAAAGAACGCAGAGAGAGAAAGAAAGAGCGCAGAGAGAGAGAAAGAGCGCAGAGAGAGAGAGAAAGAGCGCAGAGAGAGAGAAAGAAAGAGCGCAGAGAGAGAAAGAAATAGCGCAGAGAGAGAGAAAGAGCGCAGAGAGAGAAAGAAAGAGTGCAGAGAGAGAGAAAGAAAGAGCGCAGAGAGAGAGAAAGAGTGCAGAGAGAGCGCAGAGAGAGAGAGTGCAGAGAGAGAGAGAAAGAAAGAACGCAGAGAGAGAGAAAGAGCGCAGAGAGAGAAAGAAAGAGCGCAGAGAGAAAGAGCGCAGAGAGAGAGAAAGAAAGAGCGCATAGAGAGAGAGAAAGAGCGCAGAGAGAGAGAAAGAGCGCAGAGAGAGAGAGAAAGAGCGCAGAGAGAGAAAGAAAGAAAGAGCGCAGAGAGAGAGAGCGCAGAGAGAGAGGATGAAAGAACGCAGAGAGAGAGAGAAAGAGCGCAGAGAGAGAGAGAGAAAGAGCGCAGAGAGAAAGAGAAAAAAAGAGCGCAGAGAGAGAGAGAGAGCGCAGACAGAGAGAGAGCCCAGAGAGAGAGAGCGCAGAGAGAGAGAGAGAGAGCGCAGAGAGAGAGAAAGAAAGAGCGCAGAGAGAGAGAAAGAGCGCAGAGAAAGAAAGAGCGCAGAGAGAGAGAGAAAGAAAGAGCGCACAGAGAGAAAGAAAGAAAGAGCGCAGAGAGAGAGAAAAAGCACAGAGAAAGAAAGAGCGCAGAGAGAGAGAGGAAGAAAGAGTGCAGAGAGAGAGAGAGCGCAGAGAGAGAGAGAAAGAGCGCAGAGAGAGAGAAAGAAAGAGCGCAGAGAGAGAAAGAAAGAGCGCAGAGAGAGAGAAAGAGCGCAGAGAGAGAAAGAAAGAGTGCAGAGAGAGAGAGAAAGAAAGAGCGCAGAGAGAGAGAAAGAGCACAGAGAGAGAGAAAGAGCGCAGAGATAGAGAAAGAATGAGCGCAGAGATAGAGAAAGAAAGAGCGCAGAGAGAGAGAGAGAGAGCGCAGAGAGAGAAAGAAAGAGCGCAGAGAGAGACAAAGAGCGCAGAGAGAGAGAGAAAGAAAGAGCGCAGATTGAGAAAGAAAGAGCGCAGAGAGAGAGAGAAAAAGAGCGCAGAGAGAGAGAGAGAAAGAGCGCAGAGAGAAAGAAAGAGCGCAGAGAGAAAGTAAGAGCGCAGAGAGAAAGAAAGAGCGCAGAGAGAAAGAAAGAAAGAGCGCAGAGAGAGAGAAAAAGCGCAGAGAAAGAAAGAGCGCAGAGAGAGAGAGGAAGAAAGAGTGCAAAGAGAGAGAGAAAGAAAGAACGCAGAGAGAGAAAGAAAGAGCGCAGAGAAAGAGAAAGAGCGCAGAGAGAGAGAGAAAGAGCGCAGAGAGAGAGAAAGAAAGAGCGCAGAGAGAGAGAAAGAGTGCAGAGAGAGCGCAGAGAGAGAGAGTGCAGAGAGAGAGAGAAAGAAAGAGCGCAGAGAGAGAGAAAGAGCGCAGAGAGAGAAAGAAAGAGCGCAGAGAGAAAGAGCGCAGAGAGAGAGAAAGAAAGAGCGCATAGAGAGAGAGAAAGAGCGCAGAGAGAGAGAAAGAGCGCAGAGAGAGAGAGAAAGAGCGCAGAGAGAGAAAGAAAGAAAGAGCGCAGAGAGAGAGAGAGAGCGCAGAGAGAGGATGAAAGAACGCAGAGAGAGAGAGAAAGAGCGCAGAGAGAGAGAGAGAAAGAGCGCAGAGAGAAAGAGAAAAAAAGAGCGCAGAGAGAGAGAGAGAGCGCAGACAGAGAGAGAGCCCAGAGAGAGAGAGCGCAGAGAGAGAGAGCGCAGAGAGAGAGAAAGAAAGAGCGCAGAGAGAGAGAAAGAGCGCAGAGAAAGAAAGAGCGCAGAGAGAGAGAGAAAGAAAGAGCGCACAGAGAGAAAGAAAGAAAGAGCGCAGAGAGAGAGAAAAAGCGCAGAGAAAGAAAGAGCGCAGAGAGAGAGAGGAAGAAAGAGTGCAGAGAGAGAGAGAAAGAAAGAACGCAGAGAGAGAAAGAAAGAGAGCAGAGAGAGAGAAAGAGCGCAGAGAGAGAAAGAAAGAGCGCAGAGAGAGAGAAAGAAAGAGCGCAGAGAGAGAAAGAAAGAGCGCAGAGAGAGAGAAAGAGTGCAGAGAGAGAGAGAAAGAAAGAGCGCAGAGAGAGAGAAAGAGCGCAGAGAGAGAAAGAAAGAGCGCAGAGAGAGAGAGAGAGAGCGCAGACAGAGAGAGAGCCCAGAGAGAGAGAGCGCAGAGAGAGAGAGAGAGCACAGAGAGAGAGAAAGAAAGAGCGCAGAGAGAGAGAAAGAGCGCAGAGAGAGAAAAAGAGCGCAGAGAGATGTATGTACAGCGCCGCCGTCACTGTCAGTGCTATGTAACGGCGGCGCTGTACATACAGGGATAAGGATAGTATTATTACATAGCAGTGACAGTGACGGCGGCGCTGTACATACAGGGATAAGGATAGTATTATTACATAGCAGTGACAGTGACGGCGGCGCTGTACATACAGGGATAAGGATAGTATTATTACATAGCACTGACAGTGACGGCGTCACTGTACATACAGAGATAAGGATAGTATTATTACATAGCACTGACAGTGACGGCAGCGCTGTACATACAGGGATAAGGATAATATTATTACATAGCACTGACAGTGACGGCGGCGCTGTACATACAGGGGGCGCTGTACATACAGGGATAAGGATAGTATTATTACATAGCAGTGACAGTGACGGCGGCGCTGTACATACAGGGATAAGGATAGTATTATTACATAGCACTGACAGTGACGGCGTCACTGTACATACAGAGATAAGGATAGTATTATTACATAGCACTGACAGTGACGGCAGCGCTGTACATACAGGGATAAGGATAATATTATTACATAGCACTGACAGTGACGGCGGCGCTGTACATACAGGGGGCGCTGTACACACAGGGATAAGGATAGTATTACATAGCACTTACAGTAAAGGCCCCTGTAATGAGATGCGCAGTGTAAAGGCCCCTGTAATGAGATGCGCAGTGTAAAGGCCCCTGTAATGAGATGCGCCGTGTAAAGGCCCCTGTAATGAGATGCGCCCTGTAAATGCCCCTGTAATGAGATGCGCCGTGTAAATGCCCCTGTAATGAGATGCGCAGTGTAAATGCCCCTGTAATGAGATGTGCAGTGTAAATGCCCCTGTAATGAGATGCGCAGTGTAAAGGCCCTTGTAATGAGATGCGCAGTGTAAAGGCCCCTGTAATGAGATGCGCCGTGTAAAGGCCCCTGTAATGAGATGCGCCATGTAAAGGCCCCTGTAATGAGATGTGCCGTGTAAAGGCCCCTGTAATGAGATGCGCCGTGTAAAGGCCCCTGTAATGAGATGCGCCGTGTAAAGGCCCCTGTAATGAGATGCGCAGTATAAATGCCCCTGTAATGAGATGCGCAGTGTAAATGCACCGTAATGAGATGCCCAGTGTAAATGCCCCTTAATGAGATGCACACTGTAAATGCCCCGTAATGAGATCCGCAGTCTAAATGCCCCTGTAATGAGATGCGCAGTGTAAATGCCCCTGTAATGAGATGCGCAGTGTAAATGCCCCTGTAATGAGATGTGCAGTGTAAATGCCCCTGTAATGAGATGCGCAGTGTATATGCCCCTGTAATGAGATGCGCAGTGTAAATGCCCCTTTAATGAGATGCGCAGTGTAAATGCCCCTGTAATGAGATGCGCAGTGTAGAGGCCCCGTAATGAGATGCGCAGTGTAGAGGCCCCTGTAATGAGATGCGCAGTGTAAAGGCCCCTGTAATGAGATGCGCAGTGGAAAGGCCCCTGTAATGAGATGCGCCATGTAAATGCCCCTGTAATGAGATGCGCAGTGTAAATGCCCCTGTAATGAGATGCCCAGTGTAAATGCCCCTGTAATGAGATGCGCAGTGTAAATGCCCCTGTAATGAGATGCGCAGTGTAAATGCCCCGTAATGAGATGCGCAGTGTAAAGGCCCCTGTAATGAGATGCGCAGTGCAAAAGCCCCGTAATGAGATGCGCAGTGTAAAGGCCCCTTTAATGAGATGCGCAGTGTAAAAGCCCCGTAATGAGATGCGCAGTGTAAAGGCCCCTTTAATGAGATGCGCAGTGTAAATGCCCCTGTAATGAGATGCGCAGTGTAAATGCCCCCTGTAATGAGATGCCCAGTGTAAATGCCCCTGTAATGAGATGCCCAGTGTAAATGCCCCTGTAATGAGATGCGCAGTGTAAATGCCCCTGTAATGAGATGCGCAGTGTAAAGGCCCCTGTAATGAGATGCGCAGTGTAAAGGCCCCATAATGAGATGCGCAGTGTAAAGGCCCCTGTAATGAGATGCGCAGTGTAAATGCCCCTGTAATGAGATGCGCAGTGTAAATGCCCCGTAATGAGATGCGCAGTGTAAATGCCCCTTAATGAGATGCGCAGTGTAAATGCCCCTTAATGAGATGTGCAGTGTAAATGCCCCCTGTAATGAGATGCCCAGTGTAAATGCCCCTGTAATGAGATGCCAAGTGTAAATGCCCCTGTAATGAGATGCCCAGTGTAAATGCCCCTGTAATGAGATGCGCAGTGTAAAGGCCCCTGTAATGAGATGCGCAGTGTAAAGGCCCCTGTAATGAGATGCGCAGTGTAAAGGCCCCTGTAATGAGATGCGCAGTGTAAAGGCCCCTGTAATGATATGCGCCGTGTAAAGGCCCTTGTAATGAGTTGCGCCATGTAAATGCCCCTGTAATGAGATGCGCCGTGTAATTGCCCCTGTAATGAGATGCGCAGTGTAGATGCCCCTGTAATGAGATGCGCAGTGTAAATGCCCCTGTAATGAGATGCGCAGTGTAAAGGCCCTTGTAATTAGATGCGCAGTGTAAAGGCCCCTGTAATGAGATGCGCAGTGTAAAGGCCCCTGTAATGAGATGCGCCGTGTAACGGCCTATGTAATGAGATGCGCCGTGTAAAGGCCCCTGTAATGAGATGCGCCGTGTAAAGGCCCCTGTAATGAGATGCGCAATGTAAATGCCACTGTAATGAGATGCGCAGTGTAAATGCCCCGTAATGGGATGCCCAGTGTAAATGCCCCTTAATGAGATGCACAGTGTAAATGCCCTGTAATGAGATGCGCAGTGTAAATGCCCCGTAATGAGATGCACATTGTAAATGCCCCTGTAATGAGATGCGCATTGTAAATGCCCCTGTAATGACATGCGCAGTGTAAATGCCCCTGTAATGAGATGCGCAGTGTAAATGCCCCTGTAATGAGAAGCGCAGTGTAAATGCCCCGTAATGAGATGCGCAGTGTAAATGCCCCTTTAATGAGATGCGCAGTGTAAATGCCCCGTAATGAGATGCGCAGTGTAAATGCCCTGTAATGAGATGCGCAGTGTAAATGCCCCGTAATGAGATGCACAGTGTAAATGCCCCTGTAATGAGATGCGCAGTGTAAAGGCCCTTGTAATTAGATGCGCAGTGTAAAGGCCCCTGTAATGAGATGCGCAGTGTAAAGGCCCCTGTAATGAGATGCGCCGTGTAACGGCCTATGTATTGAGATGCGCCGTGTAAAGGCCCCTGTAATGAGATGCGCCGTGTAAAGGCCCCTGTAATGAGATGCGCAATGTAAATGCCACTGTAATGAGATGCGCAGTGTAAATGCCCCGTAATGGGATGCCCAGTGTAAATGCCCCTTAATGAGATGCACAGTGTAAATGCCCTGTAATGAGATGCGCAGTGTAAATGCCCCGTAATGAGATGCACAGTGTAAATGCCCCTGTAATGAGATGCGCATTGTAAATGCCCCTGTAATGACATGCGCAGTGTAAATGCCCCTGTAATGAGATGCGCAGTGTAAATGCCCCTGTAATGAGAAGCGCAGTGTAAATGCCCCGTAATGAGATGCGCAGTGTAAATGCCCCTTTAATGAGATGCGCAGTGTAAATGCTGCGTAATGAGATGCGCAGTGTGAATGCCCTGTAATGAGATGCGCAATGTAAATGCCCCGTAATGAGATGCACAGTGTAAATGCCCCTGTAATGAGATGCGCAGTGTAAATGCCCCGTAATGAGATGCGCAGTGTAAATGCCCTGTAATGAGATGCGCAGTGCAAATGCCCCTGTAATGAGATGCGCAGTGTAAATGCCCGTCAGTGCTATGCAATAATAATATCCTTATCCCTTTGTGTACAGCGCCGCCGTCACTGTCAGTGCTATGTAATACTATCCTTATCCCTGTATGTACAGCGCCGCCGTCACTGTCAGTGCTGTGTATTACTATCCTTATCCCTGTATGTACAGCACCGCCCTCACTGTCAGTGCTATGTAATACTATCCTTATCCCTGTATGTACAGCGCCGCCGTCACTGTCAGTTCTATGTAATACTATCCTTATCCCTGTATGTACAGCGCCACCGTCACTGTCACTGCTATGTAATAATACTATCCTTATCCCTGTATGTACAGCGCCATCGTCACTGTCAGTGCTATGTAATAATAATATCCTTATCCCTGTATGTACAGCGCCGCCGTCACTGTCAGTGCTATGTAATACTATCCTTATCCCTGTATGTACAGCGCCGCCGTCACTGTCAGTGCTGTGTAATACTATCCTTATCCCTGTATGTACAGCGTCGCCGTCACTGTCAGTGCTATGTAATACTATCCTTATCCCTGTATGTACAGCGCCGCAGTCACTGTCAGTGCTATGTAATAATACTATCCTTATCCCGTTATGTACAGTTCCACCATCACTGTCAGTGCTATGTAATAATACTATCCTTATCCCTGTATGTACAGCGCCACGTCACTGTCAGTGCTATGTAATAATACTATCCTTATCCCTGTATGTACAGCGCCGCCGTCACTGTCAGTGCTATGTAATAATACTATCCTTATCCCTGTATGTACAGCGCCGCCGTCACTGTCAGTGCTATGTAATAATAATATCCTTATCCCTGTATGTACAGTGCGCTGTCACTGTCATTGCTATGTAATACTATCCTTATCCCTGTATGTACAATTACATAGCACTGACAGTAATGGCGGCGTTGTACATACAGGGATAAGAATAGTATTATTACATAGCACTGACAGTGACGGCGGCGCTGTACATACAGAGATAAGGATAGTATTATTGCAAAGCAGTGACAGTGACGGCGGCACTGTCCATACAGGGATAAGGATAGTATTATTACATAGCAGTGAATGTGACGGCGGCGCTGTAGAAACAGGGATAAGGATTGTATTACATAGCACTGACAGTGACGGCGGCGCCCTGTAAAGGGCAAGTCTGTGGCAATAACAGGGGTGGAGAAAAGTACTTTCTACTCACTGACAGTGATGGCGGCGCTGTACATACAGGGATAAGGATAGTATTATTACATAGCACTGACAGTGACGGCGGCGCTGTACATACAGGGATAAGTGCCGCCGTCACTGTCAGTACTGTCTTATATATCCTATCCTTATCCCTGTATGTACAGCGCTGCCGTCACTGTCAGTGCTATGTAATAATGCTATCCTTAACCCTGTATGTGCAGCGCCGCCGTCACTGTCAGTGCTGTGCAATAATACTATTCTTATCCCTGTATGTACAGCCCCGCCGTCACTGTCAGTGCTATGTAATACTATCCTTATCCCTGTATGTACAACGCCGCCGTCACTGTCAGTGCTATGTAATAATACCATCCTTATCCCTTCCTATAAGAAGTTAGCTAAAAAGTAGCTTCGAAAAACGCTTAGGTTAAGTTTCAGAGTTGCTTCTAATGTACCAAAGCTGGACTTAGACATAATTTCACTCTCACAACATTATGGCTGGTTGGAGACAGTCCGAACCACAAGTACCGGGTCCATGGTTCTGGCCGTATACTGGGGGGACGGGGACGACTCCCATTAACTCCTGACTATACCGGGGATACGCTTATCACAATGCCTTTCTGGTCTGTGCTGAAGCAGGGCATTCTGGCAGCCAAGTGGCTTGACCTTTATTAGTGAGCCTGGTTACCCCCTCTCGGAACCACAGACTTAGAAATCGCCAGCTCATATACAGTGCATAAAATATATTTATATATATACCCTTATACACCATTTTAATAAAAAATATCACAAAATTCTTCTAAGTCCCTCGGGAAGAGTGAAAGACGCGCACGTTCATTTTCAGAGCTCCTAGACCTTCCTATAAGAAGTTAGCTAAAAAGTAGCTTCGAAATACGCTTAGGTTAAGTTTCAGAGTTGCTTCTAATGTACCAAAGCTGGACTTAGACATAATTTCACTCTCACAACATTATGGCTGGTTGGAGACAGTCCGAACCACAAGTACCGGGTCCATGGTTCTGGCCGTATACTGGGGGGACGGGGACGACTCCCATTAACCCCTGACTATACCGGGGATACGTTTATCACAATGCCTTTCTGGTCTGTGCTGAAGCAGGGCATTCTGGCAGCCAAGTGGCTTGACCTTTATTAGTGAGCCTGGTTACCCCCTCTCGGAACCACAGACTTAGAAATCGCCAGCTCATATACAGTGCATAAAATATATTTATATATATACCCTTATACACCATTTTAATAAAAAATATCACAAAATTCTTCTAAGTCCCTCGGGAAGAGTGAAAGACGCGTACGTTCATTTTCAGAGCTCCTAGACCTTCCTATAAGAAGTTAGCCAAAAAGTAGCTTCGAAAAACGCTTAGGTTAAGTTTCAGAGTTGCTTCTAATGTACCAAAGCTGGACTTAGACATAATTTCACTCTCACAACATTATGGCTGGTTGGAGAGGGTCCGAACCACAAGTACCGGGTCCATGGTTCTGGTCGTATACTGGGGGGACGGGGACGACTCCCATTAACCCCTGACTATACCGGGGATACGCTTATCACAATGCCTTTCTGGTCTGTGCTGAAGCAGGGCATTCTGGCAGCCAAGTGGCTTGACCTTTATTAGTGAGCCTGGTTACCCCCTCTCGGAACCACAGACTTAGAAATCGCCAGCTCATATACAGTGCATAAAATATATTTATATATATACCCTTATACACCATTTTAATAAAAAATATCACAAAATTCTTCTAAGTCCCTCGGGAAGAGTGAAAGACGCGTACGTTCATTTTCAGAGCTCCTAGACCTTCCTATAAGAAGTTAGCCAAAAAGTAGCTTCGAAAAACGCTTAGGTTAAGTTTCAGAGTTGCTTCTAATGTACCAAAGCTGGACCTAGACATAATTTCACTCACAACATTATGGCTGGTTGGAGACAGTCCGAACCACAAGTAACGGGTCCATGGTTCTGGCCGTATACTGGGGGGACGGGGACGACTCCCATTAACCCCTGACTATACCGGGGATACGCTTATCACAATGCCTTTCTGGTCTGTGCTGAAGCAGGGCATTCTGGCAGGCAAGTGGCTTGACCTTTATTAGTGAGCCTGGTTACCCCCTCTCGGAACCACAGACTTAGAAATCGCCAGCTCATATACAGTGCATAAAATATATTTATATATATACCCTTATACACCATTTTAATAAAAAATATCACAAAATTCTTCTAAGTCCCTCGGGAAGAGTGAAAGACGCGCACGTTCATTTTCAGAGCTCCTAGACCTTCCTATAAGAAGTTAGCCAAAAAGTTGCTTCGAAAAACGCTTAGGTTAAGTTTCAGAGTTGCTTCTAATGTACCAAAGCTGGACTTAGACATAATTTCACTCTCACAACATTATGGCTGGTTGGAGACAGTCCGAACCACAAGTACCGGGTCCATGGTTCTGGCCGTATACTGGGGGGACGGGGACGACTCCCATTAACCCCTGACTATACCGGGGATACGTTTATCACAATGCCTTTCTGGTCTGTGCTGAAGCAGGGCATTCTGGCAGCCAAGTGGCTTGACCTTTATTAGTGAGCCTGGTTACCCCCTCTCGGAACCACAGACTTAGAAATCGCCAGCTCATATACAGTGCATAAAATATATTTATATATATACCCTTATACACCATTTTAATAAAAAATATCACAAAATTCTTCTAAGTCCCTCGGGAAGAGTGAAAGACGCGTACGTTCATTTTCAGAGCTCCTAGACCTTCCTATAAGAAGTTAGCCAAAAAGTAGCTTCGAAAAACGCTTAGGTTAAGTTTCAGAGTTGCTTCTAATGTACCAAAGCTGGACTTAGACATAATTTCACTCTCACAACATTATGGCTGGTTGGAGAGGGTCCGAACCACAAGTACCGGGTCCATGGTTCTGGTCGTATACTGGGGGGACGGGGACGACTCCCATTAACCCCTGACTATACCGGGGATACGCTTATCACAATGCCTTTCTGGTCTGTGCTGAAGCAGGGCATTCTGGCAGCCAAGTGGCTTGACCTTTATTAGTGAGCCTGGTTACCCCCTCTCGGAACCACAGACTTAGAAATCGCCAGCTCATATACAGTGCATAAAATATATTTATATATATACCCTTATACACCATTTTAATAAAAAATATCACAAAATTCTTCTAAGTCCCTCGGGAAGAGTGAAAGACGCGTACGTTCATTTTCAGAGCTCCTAGACCTTCCTATAAGAAGTTAGCCAAAAAGTAGCTTCGAAAAACGCTTAGGTTAAGTTTCAGAGTTGCTTCTAATGTACCAAAGCTGGACCTAGACATAATTTCACTCACAACATTATGGCTGGTTGGAGACAGTCCGAACCACAAGTAACGGGTCCATGGTTCTGGCCGTATACTGGGGGGACGGGGACGACTCCCATTAACCCCTGACTATACCGGGGATACGCTTATCACAATGCCTTTCTGGTCTGTGCTGAAGCAGGGCATTCTGGCAGGCAAGTGGCTTGACCTTGATTAGTGAGCCTGGTTACCCCCTCTCGGAACCACAGACTTAGAAATCGCCAGCTCATATACAGTGCATAAAATATATTTATATATATACCCTTATACACCATTTTAATAAAAAATATCACAAAATTCTTCTAAGTCCCTCGGGAAGAGTGAAAGACGCGCACGTTCATTTTCAGAGCTCCTAGACCTTCCTATAAGAAGTTAGCCAAAAAGTTGCTTCGAAAAACGCTTAGGTTAAGTTTCAGAGTTGCTTCTAATGTACCAAAGCTGGACTTAGACATAATTTCACTCTCACAACATTATGGCTGGTTGGAGACAGTCCGAACCACAAGTACCGGGTCCATGGTTCTGGCCGTATACTGGGGGGACGGGGACGACTCCCATTAACCCCTGACTATACCGGGGATACGTTTATCACAATGCCTTTCTGGTCTGTGCTGAAGCAGGGCATTCTGGCAGCCAAGTGGCTTGACCTTTATTAGTGAGCCTGGTTACCCCCTCTCGGAACCACAGACTTAGAAATCGCCAGCTCATATACAGTGCATAAAATATATTTATATATATACCCTTATACACCATTTTAATAAAAAATATCACAAAATTCTTCTAAGTCCCTCGGGAAGAGTGAAAGACGCGCACGTTCATTTTCAGAGCTCCTAGACCTTCCTATAAGAAGTTAGCCAAAAAGTTGCTTCGAAAAACGCTTAGGTTAAGTTTCAGAGTTGCTTCTAATGTACCAAAGCTGGACTTAGACATAATTTCACTCTCACAACATTATGGCTGGTTGGAGACAGTCCGAACCACAAGTACCGGGTCCATGGTTCTGGCCGTATACTGGGGGGACGGGGACGACTCCCATTAACCCCTGACTATACCGGGGATACGTTTATCACAATGCCTTTCTGGTCTGTGCTGAAGCAGGGCATTCTGGCAGCCAAGTGGCTTGACCTTTATTAGTGAGCCTGGTTACCCCCTCTCGGAACCACAGACTTAGAAATCGCCAGCTCATATACAGTGCATAAAATATATTTATATATATACCCTTATACACCATTTTAATAAAAAATATCACAAAATTCTTCTAAGTCCCTCGGGAAGAGTGAAAGACGCGTACGTTCATTTTCAGAGCTCCTAGACCTTCCTATAAGAAGTTAGCCAAAAAGTAGCTTCGAAAAACGCTTAGGTTAAGTTTCAGAGTTGCTTCTAATGTACCAAAGCTGGACCTAGACATAATTTCACTCACAACATTATGGCTGGTTGGAGACAGTCCGAACCACAAGTAACGGGTCCATGGTTCTGGCCGTATACTGGGGGGACGGGGACGACTCCCATTAACCCCTGACTATACCGGGGATACGCTTATCACAATGCCTTTCTGGTCTGTGCTGAAGCAGGGCATTCTGGCAGGCAAGTGGCTTGACCTTTATTAGTGAGCCTGGTTACCCCCTCTCGGAACCACAGACTTAGAAATCGCCAGCTCATATACAGTGCATAAAATATATTTATATATATACCCTTATACACCATTTTAATAAAAAATATCACAAAATTCTTCTAAGTCCCTCGGGAAGAGTGAAAGACGCGCACGTTCATTTTCAGAGCTCCTAGACCTTCCTATAAGAAGTTAGCCAAAAAGTTGCTTCGAAAAACGCTTAGGTTAAGTTTCAGAGTTGCTTCTAATGTACCAAAGCTGGACTTAGACATAATTTCACTCTCACAACATTATGGCTGGTTGGAGACAGTCCGAACCACAAGTACCGGGTCCATGGTTCTGGCCGTATACTGGGGGGACGGGGACGACTCCCATTAACCCCTGACTATACCGGGGATACGTTTATCACAATGCCTTTCTGGTCTGTGCTGAAGCAGGGCATTCTGGCAGCCAAGTGGCTTGACCTTTATTAGTGAGCCTGGTTACCCCCTCTCGGAACCACAGACTTAGAAATCGCCAGCTCATATACAGTGCATAAAATATATTTATATATATACCCTTATACACCATTTTAATAAACAATATCACAAAATTCTTCTAAGTCCCTCGGGAAGAGTGAAAGACGCGTACGTTCATTTTCAGAGCTCCTAGACCTTCCTATAAGAAGTTAGCCAAAAAGTAGCTTCGAAAAACGCTTAGGTTAAGTTTCAGAGTTGCTTCTAATGTACCAAAGCTGGACTTAGACATAATTTCACTCTCACAACATTATGGCTGGTTGGAGAGGGTCCGAACCACAAGTACCGGGTCCATGGTTCTGGTCGTATACTGGGGGGACGGGGACGACTCCCATTAACCCCTGACTATACCGGGGATACGCTTATCACAATGCCTTTCTGGTCTGTGCTGAAGCAGGGCATTCTGGCAGCCAAGTGGCTTGACCTTTATTAGTGAGCCTGGTTACCCCCTCATGGAACCACAGACTTAGAAATCGCCAGCTCATATACAGTGCATAAAATATATTTATATATATACCCTTATACACCATTTTAATAAAAAATATCACAAAATTCTTCTAAGTCCCTCGGGAAGAGTGAAAGACGCGTACGTTCATTTTCAGAGCTCCTAGACCTTCCTATAAGAAGTTAGCCAAAAAGTAGCTTCGAAAAACGCTTAGGTTAAGTTTCAGAGTTGCTTCTAATGTACCAAAGCTGGACCTAGACATAATTTCACTCACAACATTATGGCTGGTTGGAGACAGTCCGAACCACAAGTAACGGGTCCATGGTTCTGGCCGTATACTGGGGGGACGGGGACGACTCCCATTAACCCCTGACTATACCTGGGATACGCTTATCACAATGCCTTTCTGGTCTGTGCTGAAGCAGGGCATTCTGGCAGGCAAGTGGCTTGACCTTTATTAGTGAGCCTGGTTACCCCCTCTCGGAACCACAGACTTAGAAATCGCCAGCTCATATACAGTGCATAAAATATATTTATATATATACCCTTATACACCATTTTAATAAAAAATATCACAAAATTCTTCTAAGTCCCTCGGGAAGAGTGAAAGACGCGCACGTTCATTTTCAGAGCTCCTAGACCTTCCTATAAGAAGTTAGCCAAAAAGTTGCTTCGAAAAACGCTTAGGTTAAGTTTCAGAGTTGCTTCTAATGTACCAAAGCTGGACTTAGACATAATTTCACTCTCACAACATTATGGCTGGTTGGAGACAGTCCGAACCACAAGTACCGGGTCCATGGTTCTGGCCGTATACTGGGGGGACGGGGACGACTCCCATTAACCCCTGACTATACCGGGGATACGTTTATCACAATGCCTTTCTGGTCTGTGCTGAAGCAGGGCATTCTGGCAGCCAAGTGGCTTGACCTTTATTAGTGAGCCTGGTTACCCCCTCTCGGAACCACAGACTTAGAAATCGCCAGCTCATATACAGTGCATAAAATATATTTATATATATACCCTTATACACCATTTTAATAAAAAATATCACAAAATTCTTCTAAGTCCCTCGGGAAGAGTGAAAGACGCGTACGTTCATTTTCAGAGCTCCTAGACCTTCCTATAAGAAGTTAGCCAAAAAGTAGCTTCGAAAAACGCTTAGGTTAAGTTTCAGAGTTGCTTCTAATGTACCAAAGCTGGACTTAGACATAATTTCACTCTCACAACATTATGGCTGGTTGGAGAGGGTCCGAACCACAAGTACCGGGTCCATGGTTCTGGCCGTATACGGGGGGGACGGGGACGACTCCCATTAACCCCTGACTATACCGGGGATACGCTTATCACAATGCCTTTCTGGTCTGTGCTGAAGCAGGGCATTCTGGCAGCCAAGTGGCTTGACCTTTATTAGTGAGCCTGGTTACCCCCTCTCGGAACCACAGACTTAGAAATCGCCAGCTCATATACAGTGCATAAAATATATTTATATATATACCCTTATACACCATTTTAATAAAAAATATCACAAAATTCTTCTAAGTCCCTCGGAAAGAGTGAAAGACGCGCACGTTCATTTTCAGAGCTCCTAGACCTTCCTATAAGAAGTTAGCCAAAAAGTAGCTTCGAAAAACGCTTAGGTTAAGTTTCAGAGTTGCTTCTAATGTACCAAAGCTGGACTTAGACATAATTTCACTCTCACAACATTATGGCTGGTTGGAGACAGTCCGAACCACAAGTACCGGGTCCATGGTTCTGGCCGTATACTGGGGGGACGGGGACGACTCCCATTAACCCCTGACTATACCGGGGATACGTTTATCACAATGCCTTTCTGGTCTGTGCTGAAGCAGGGCATTCTGGCAGCCAAGTGGCTTGACCTTTATTAGTGAGCCTGGTTACCCCCTCTCGGAACCACAGACTTAGAAATCGCCAGCTCATATACAGTGCATAAAATATATTTATATATATACCCTTATACACCATTTTAATAAAAAATATCACAAAATTCTTCTAAGTCCCTCGGGAAGAGTGAAAGACGCGTACGTTCATTTTCAGAGCTCCTAGACCTTCCTATAAGAAGTTAGCCAAAAAGTAGCTTCGAAAAACGCTTAGGTTAAGTTTCAGAGTTGCTTCTAATGTACCAAAGCTGGACTTAGACATAATTTCACTCTCACAACATTATGGCTGGTTGGAGAGGGTCCGAACCACAAGTACCGGGTCCATGGTACTGGTCGTATACTGGGGGGACGGGGACGACTCCCATTAACCCCTGACTATACCGGGGATACGCTTATCACAATGCCTTTCTGGTCTGTGCTGAAGCAGGGCATTCTGGCAGCCAAGTGGCTTGACCTTTATTAGTGAGCCTGGTTACCCCCTCTCGGAACCACAGACTTAGAAATCGCCAGCTCATATACAGTGCATAAAATATATTTATATATATACCCTTATACACCATTTTAATAAAAAATATCACAAAATTCTTCTAAGTCCCTCGGGAAGAGTGAAAGACGCGTACGTTCATTTTCAGAGCTCCTAGACCTTCCTATAAGAAGTTAGCCAAAAAGTAGCTTCGAAAAACGCTTAGGTTAAGTTTCAGAGTTGCTTCTAATGTACCAAAGCTGGACCTAGACATAATTTCACTCACAACATTATGGCTGGTTGGAGACAGTCCGAACCACAAGTAACGGGTCCATGGTTCTGGCCGTATACTGGGGGGACGGGGACGACTCCCATTAACCCCTGACTATACCGGGGATACGCTTATCACAATGCCTTTCTGGTCTGTGCTGAAGCAGGGCATTCTGGCAGGCAAGTGGCTTGACCTTTATTAGTGAGCCTGGTTACCCCCTCTCGGAACCACAGACTTAGAAATCGCCAGCTCATATACAGTGCATAAAATATATTTATATATATACCCTTATACACCATTTTAATAAAAAATATCACAAAATTCTTCTAAGTCCCTCGGGAAGAGTGAAAGACGCGCACGTTCATTTTCAGAGCTCCTAGACCTTCCTATAAGAAGTTAGCCAAAAAGTTGCTTCGAAAAACGCTTAGGTTAAGTTTCAGAGTTGCTTCTAATGTACCAAAGCTGGACTTAGACATAATTTCACTCTCACAACATTATGGCTGGTTGGAGACAGTCCGAACCACAAGTACCGGGTCCATGGTTCTGGCCGTATACTGGGGGGACGGGGACGACTCCCATTAACCCCTGACTATACCGGGGATACGTTTATCACAATGCCTTTCTGGTCTGTGCTGAAGCAGGGCATTCTGGCAGCCAAGTGGCTTGACCTTTATTAGTGAGCCTGGTTACCCCCTCTCGGAACCACAGACTTAGAAATCGCCAGCTCATATACAGTGCATAAAATATATTTATATATATACCCTTATACACCATTTTAATAAAAAATATCACAAAATTCTTCTAAGTCCCTCGGGAAGAGTGAAAGACGCGTACGTTCATTTTCAGAGCTCCTAGACCTTCCTATAAGAAGTTAGCCAAAAAGTAGCTTCGAAAAACGCTTAGGTTAAGTTTCAGAGTTGCTTCTAATGTACCAAAGCTGGACTTAGACATAATTTCACTCTCACAACATTATGGCTGGTTGGAGAGGGTCCGAACCACAAGTACCGGGTCCATGGTTCTGGTCGTATACTGGGGGGACGGGGACGACTCCCATTAACCCCTGACTATACCGGGGATACGCTTATCACAATGCCTTTCTGGTCTGTGCTGAAGCAGGGCATTCTGGCAGCCAAGTGGCTTGACCTTTATTAGTGAGCCTGGTTACCCCCTCTCGGAACCACAGACTTAGAAATCGCCAGCTCATATACAGTGCATAAAATATATTTATATATATACCCTTATACACCATTTTAATAAAAAATATCACAAAATTCTTCTAAGTCCCTCGGGAAGAGTGAAAGACGCGTACGTTCATTTTCAGAGCTCCTAGACCTTCCTATAAGAAGTTAGCCAAAAAGTAGCTTCGAAAAACGCTTAGGTTAAGTTTCAGAGTTGCTTCTAATGTACCAAAGCTGGACCTAGACATAATTTCACTCACAACATTATGGCTGGTTGGAGACAGTCCGAACCACAAGTAACGGGTCCATGGCTCTGGCCGTATACTGGGGGGACGGGGACGACTCCCATTAACCCCTGACTATACCGGGGATACGCTTATCACAATGCCTTTCTGGTCTGTGCTGAAGCAGGGCATTCTGGCAGGCAAGTGGCTTGACCTTTATTAGTGAGCCTGGTTACCCCCTCTCGGAACCACAGACTTAGAAATCGCCAGCTCATATACAGTGCATAAAATATATTTATATATATACCCTTATACACCATTTTAATAAAAAATATCACAAAATTCTTCTAAGTCCCTCGGGAAGAGTGAAAGACGCGCACGTTCATTTTCAGAGCTCCTAGACCTTCCTATAAGAAGTTAGCCAAAAAGTTGCTTCGAAAAACGCTTAGGTTAAGTTTCAGAGTTGCTTCTAATGTACCAAAGCTGGACTTAGACATAATTTCACTCTCACAACATTATGGCTGGTTGGAGACAGTCCGAACCACAAGTACCGGGTCCATGGTTCTGGCCGTATACTGGGGGGACGGGGACGACTCCCATTAACCCCTGACTATACCGGGGATACGTTTATCACAATGCCTTTCTGGTCTGTGCAGAAGCAGGGCATTCTGGCAGCCAAGTGGCTTGACCTTTATTAGTGAGCATGGTTACCCCCTCTCGGAACCACAGACTTAGAAATCGCCAGCTCATATACAGTGCATAAAATATATTTATATATATACCCTTATACACCATTTTAATAAAAAATATCACAAAATTCTTCTAAGTCCCTCGGGAAGAGTGAAAGACGCGTACGTTCATTTTCAGAGCTCCTAGACCTTCCTATAAGAAGTTAGCCAAAAAGTAGCTTCGAAAAACGCTTAGGTTAAGTTTCAGAGTTGCTTCTAATGTACCAAAGCTGGACTTAGACATAATTTCACTCTCACAACATTATGGCTGGTTGGAGAGGGTCCGAACCACAAGTACCGGGTCCATGGTTCTGGCCGTATACGGGGGGGACGGGGACGACTCCCATTAACCCCTGACTATACCGGGGATACGCTTATCACAATGCCTTTCTGGTCTGTGCTGAAGCAGGGCATTCTGGCAGCCAAGTGGCTTGACCTTTATTAGTGAGCCTGGTTACCCCCTCTCGGAACCACAGACTTAGAAATCGCCAGCTCATATACAGTGCATAAAATATATTTATATATATACCCTTATACACCATTTTAATAAAAAAGATCACAAAATTCTTCTAAGTCCCTCGGAAAGAGTGAAAGACGCGCACGTTCATTTTCAGAGCTCCTAGACCTTCCTATAAGAAGTTAGCCAAAAAGTAGCTTCGAAAAACGCTTAGGTTAAGTTTCAGAGTTGCTTCTAATGTACCAAAGCTGGACTTAGACATAATTTCACTCTCACAACATTATGGCTGGTTGGAGACAGTCCGAACCACAAGTACCGGGTCCATGGTTCTGGCCGTATACTGGGGGGACGGGGACGACTCCCATTAACCCCTGACTATACCGGGGATACGTTTATCACAATGCCTTTCTGGTCTGTGCTGAAGCAGGGCATTCTGGCAGCCAAGTGGCTTGACCTTTATTAGTGAGCCTGGTTACCCCCTCTCGGAACCACAGACTTAGAAATCGCCAGCTCATATACAGTGCATAAAATATATTTATATATATACCCTTATACACCATTTTAATAAAAAATATCACAAAATTCTTCTAAGTCCCTCGGGAAGAGTGAAAGACGCGTACGTTCATTTTCAGAGCTCCTAGACCTTCCTATAAGAAGTTAGCCAAAAAGTAGCTTCGAAAAACGCTTAGGTTAAGTTTCAGAGTTGCTTCTAATGTACCAAAGCTGGACTTAGACATAATTTCACTCTCACAACATTATGGCTGGTTGGAGAGGGTCCGAACCACAAGTACCGGGTCCATGGTTCTGGTCGTATACTGGGGGGACGGGGACGACTCCCATTAACCCCTGACTATACCGGGGATACGCTTATCACAATGCCTTTCTGGTCTGTGCTGAAGCAGGGCATTCTGGCAGCCAAGTGGCTTGACCTTTATTAGTGAGCCTGGTTACCCCCTCTCGGAACCACAGACTTAGAAATCGCCAGCTCATATACAGTGCATAAAATATATTTATATATATACCCTTATACACCATTTTAATAAAAAATATCACAAAATTCTTCTAAGTCCCTCGGGAAGAGTGAAAGACGCGTACGTTCATTTTCAGAGCTCCTAGACCTTCCTATAAGAAGTTAGCCAAAAAGTAGCTTCGAAAAACGCTTAGGTTAAGTTTCAGAGTTGCTTCTAATGTACCAAAGCTGGACCTAGACATAATTTCACTCACAACATTATGGCTGGTTGGAGACAGTCCGAACCACAAGTAACGGGTCCATGGTTCTGGCCGTATACTGGGGGGACGGGGACGACTCCCATTAACCCCTGACTATACCGGGGATACGCTTATCACAATGCCTTTCTGGTCTGTGCTGAAGCAGGGCATTCTGGCAGGCAAGTGGCTTGACCTTTATTAGTGAGCCTGGTTACCCCCTCTCGGAACCACAGACTTAGAAATCGCCAGCTCATATACAGTGCATAAAATATATTTATATATATACCCTTATACACCATTTTAATAAAAAATATCACAAAATTCTTCTAAGTCCCTCGGGAAGAGTGAAAGACGCGCACGTTCATTTTCAGAGCTCCTAGACCTTCCTATAAGAAGTTAGCCAAAAAGTTGCTTCGAAAAACGCTTAGGTTAAGTTTCAGAGTTGCTTCTAATGTACCAAAGCTGGACCTAGACATAATTTCACTCACAACATTATGGCTGGTTGGAGACAGTCCGAACCACAAGTAACGGGTCCATGGTTCTGGCCGTATACTGGGGGGACGGGGACGACTCCCATTAACCCCTGACTATACCGGGGATACGCTTATCACAATGCCTTTCTGGTCTGTGCTGAAGCAGGGCATTCTGGCAGGCAAGTGGCTTGACCTTTATTAGTGAGCCTGGTTACCCCCTCTCGGAACCACAGACTTAGAAATCGCCAGCTCATATACAGTGCATAAAATATATTTATATATATACCCTTATACACCATTTTAATAAAAAATATCACAAAATTCTTCTAAGTCCCTCGGGAAGAGTGAAAGACGCGCACGTTCATTTTCAGAGCTCCTAGACCTTCCTATAAGAAGTTAGCCAAAAAGTTGCTTCGAAAAACGCTTAGGTTAAGTTTCAGAGTTGCTTCTAATGTACCAAAGCTGGACCTAGACATAATTTCACTCACAACATTATGGCTGGTTGGAGACAGTCCGAACCACAAGTAACGGGTCCATGGTTCTGGCCGTATACTGGGGGGACGGGGACGACTCCCATTAACCCCTGACTATACCGGGGATACGCTTATCACAATGCCTTTCTGGTCTGTGCTGAAGCAGGGCATTCTGGCAGGCAAGTGGCTTGACCTTTATTAGTGAGCCTGGTTACCCCCTCTCGGAACCACAGACTTAGAAATCGCCAGCTCATATACAGTGCATAAAATATATTTATATACTGTATATACCCTTATACACCATTTTAATAAAAAATATCACAAAATTCTTCTAAGTCCCTCGGGAAGAGTGAAAGACGCGCACGTTCATTTTCAGAGCTCCTAGACCTTCCTATAAGAAGTTAGCCAAAAAGTTGCTTCGAAAAACGCTTAGGTTAAGTTTCAGAGTTGCTTCTAATGTACCAAAGCTGGACTTAGACATAATTTCACTCTCACAACATTATGGCTGGTTGGAGACAGTCCGAACCACAAGTACCGGGTCCATGGTTCTGGCCGTATACTGGGGGGACGGGGACGACTCCCATTAACCCCTGACTATACCGGGGATACGTTTATCACAATGCCTTTCTGGTCTGTGCTGAAGCAGGGCATTCTGGCAGCCAAGTGGCTTGACCTTTATTAGTGAGCCTGGTTACCCCCTCTCGGAACCACAGACTTAGAAATCGCCAGCTCATATACAGTGCATAAAATATATTTATATATATACCCTTATACACCATTTTAATAAAAAATATCACAAAATTCTTCTAAGTCCCTCGGAAAGAGTGAAAGACGCGCACGTTCATTTTCAGAGCTCCTAGACCTTCCTATAAGAAGTTAGCCAAAAAGTAGCTTCGAAAAACGCTTAGGTTAAGTTTCAGAGTTGCTTCTAATGTACCAAAGCTGGACTTAGACATAATTTCACTCTCACAACATTATGGCTGGTTGGAGACAGTCCGAACCACAAGTACCGGGTCCATGGTTCTGGCCGTATACTGGGGGGACGGGGACGACTCCCATTAACCCCTGACTATACCGGGGATACGTTTATCCAATGCCTTTCTGGTCTGTGCTGAAGCAGGGCATTCTGGCAGCCAAGTGGCTTGACCTTTATTAGTGAGCCTGGTTACCCCCTCTCGGAACCACAGACTTAGAAATCGCCAGCTCATATACAGTGCATAAAATATATTTATATATATACCCTTATACACCATTTTAATAAAAAATATCACAAAATTCTTCTAAGTCCCTCGGGAAGAGTGAAAGACGCGCACGTTCATTTTCAGAGCTCCTAGACCTTCCTATAAGAAGTTAGCCAAAAAGTAGCTTCGAAAAACGCTTAGGTTAAGTTTCAGAGTTGCTTCTAATGTACCAAAGCTGGACCTAGACAT
Organism: Ascaphus truei; assembly: GCF_040206685.1. Taxonomy (NCBI): domain Eukaryota; kingdom Metazoa; phylum Chordata; class Amphibia; order Anura; family Ascaphidae; genus Ascaphus; species Ascaphus truei. The sequence goes on from NW_027453986.1 coordinate 972,584, forward strand.
AATTTCACTCACAACATTATGGCTGGTTGGAGACAGTCCGAACCACAAGTAACGGGTCCATGGTTCTGGCCGTATACTGGGGGGACGGGGACGACTCCCATTAACCCCTGACTATACCTGGGATACGCTTATCACAATGCCTTTCTGGTCTGTGCTGAAGCAGGGCATTCTGGCAGGCAAGTGGCTTGACCTTTATTAGTGAGCCTGGTTACCCCCTCTCGGAACCACAGACTTAGAAATCGCCAGCTCATATACAGTGCATAAAATATATTTATATATATACCCTTATACACCATTTTAATAAAAAATATCACAAAATTCTTCTAAGTCCCTCGGGAAGAGTGAAAGACGCGCACGTTCATTTTCAGAGCTCCTAGACCTTCCTATAAGAAGTTAGCCAAAAAGTTGCTTCGAAAAACGCTTAGGTTAAGTTTCAGAGTTGCTTCTAATGTACCAAAGCTGGACTTAGACATAATTTCACTCTCACAACATTATGGCTGGTTGGAGACAGTCCGAACCACAAGTACCGGGTCCATGGTTCTGGCCGTATACTGGGGGGACGGGGACGACTCCCATTAACCCCTGACTATACCGGGGATACGTTTATCACAATGCCTTTCTGGTCTGTGCTGAAGCAGGGCATTCTGGCAGCCAAGTGGCTTGACCTTTATTAGTGAGCCTGGTTACCCCCTCTCGGAACCACAGACTTAGAAATCGCCAGCTCATATACAGTGCATAAAATATATTTATATATATACCCTTATACACCATTTTAATAAAAAATATCACAAAATTCTTCTAAGTCCCTCGGGAAGAGTGAAAGACGCGTACGTTCATTTTCAGAGCTCCTAGACCTTCCTATAAGAAGTTAGCCAAAAAGTAGCTTCGAAAAACGCTTAGGTTAAGTTTCAGAGTTGCTTCTAATGTACCAAAGCTGGACTTAGACATAATTTCACTCTCACAACATTATGGCTGGTTGGAGAGGGTCCGAACCACAAGTACCGGGTCCATGGTTCTGGCCGTATACGGGGGGGACGGGGACGACTCCCATTAACCCCTGACTATACCGGGGATACGCTTATCACAATGCCTTTCTGGTCTGTGCTGAAGCAGGGCATTCTGGCAGCCAAGTGGCTTGACCTTTATTAGTGAGCCTGGTTACCCCCTCTCGGAACCACAGACTTAGAAATCGCCAGCTCATATACAGTGCATAAAATATATTTATATATATACCCTTATACACCATTTTAATAAAAAATATCACAAAATTCTTCTAAGTCCCTCGGAAAGAGTGAAAGACGCGCACGTTCATTTTCAGAGCTCCTAGACCTTCCTATAAGAAGTTAGCCAAAAAGTAGCTTCGAAAAACGCTTAGGTTAAGTTTCAGAGTTGCTTCTAATGTACCAAAGCTGGACTTAGACATAATTTCACTCTCACAACATTATGGCTGGTTGGAGACAGTCCGAACCACAAGTACCGGGTCCATGGTTCTGGCCGTATACTGGGGGGACGGGGACGACTCCCATTAACCCCTGACTATACCGGGGATACGTTTATCACAATGCCTTTCTGGTCTGTGCTGAAGCAGGGCATTCTGGCAGCCAAGTGGCTTGACCTTTATTAGTGAGCCTGGTTACCCCCTCTCGGAACCACAGACTTAGAAATCGCCAGCTCATATACAGTGCATAAAATATATTTATATATATACCCTTATACACCATTTTAATAAAAAATATCACAAAATTCTTCTAAGTCCCTCGGGAAGAGTGAAAGACGCGTACGTTCATTTTCAGAGCTCCTAGACCTTCCTATAAGAAGTTAGCCAAAAAGTAGCTTCGAAAAACGCTTAGGTTAAGTTTCAGAGTTGCTTCTAATGTACCAAAGCTGGACTTAGACATAATTTCACTCTCACAACATTATGGCTGGTTGGAGAGGGTCCGAACCACAAGTACCGGGTCCATGGTACTGGTCGTATACTGGGGGGACGGGGACGACTCCCATTAACCCCTGACTATACCGGGGATACGCTTATCACAATGCCTTTCTGGTCTGTGCTGAAGCAGGGCATTCTGGCAGCCAAGTGGCTTGACCTTTATTAGTGAGCCTGGTTACCCCCTCTCGGAACCACAGACTTAGAAATCGCCAGCTCATATACAGTGCATAAAATATATTTATATATATACCCTTATACACCATTTTAATAAAAAATATCACAAAATTCTTCTAAGTCCCTCGGGAAGAGTGAAAGACGCGTACGTTCATTTTCAGAGCTCCTAGACCTTCCTATAAGAAGTTAGCCAAAAAGTAGCTTCGAAAAACGCTTAGGTTAAGTTTCAGAGTTGCTTCTAATGTACCAAAGCTGGACCTAGACATAATTTCACTCACAACATTATGGCTGGTTGGAGACAGTCCGAACCACAAGTAACGGGTCCATGGTTCTGGCCGTATACTGGGGGGACGGGGACGACTCCCATTAACCCCTGACTATACCGGGGATACGCTTATCACAATGCCTTTCTGGTCTGTGCTGAAGCAGGGCATTCTGGCAGGCAAGTGGCTTGACCTTTATTAGTGAGCCTGGTTACCCCCTCTCGGAACCACAGACTTAGAAATCGCCAGCTCATATACAGTGCATAAAATATATTTATATATATACCCTTATACACCATTTTAATAAAAAATATCACAAAATTCTTCTAAGTCCCTCGGGAAGAGTGAAAGACGCGCACGTTCATTTTCAGAGCTCCTAGACCTTCCTATAAGAAGTTAGCCAAAAAGTTGCTTCGAAAAACGCTTAGGTTAAGTTTCAGAGTTGCTTCTAATGTACCAAAGCTGGACTTAGACATAATTTCACTCTCACAACATTATGGCTGGTTGGAGACAGTCCGAACCACAAGTACCGGGTCCATGGTTCTGGCCGTATACTGGGGGGACGGGGACGACTCCCATTAACCCCTGACTATACCGGGGATACGTTTATCACAATGCCTTTCTGGTCTGTGCTGAAGCAGGGCATTCTGGCAGCCAAGTGGCTTGACCTTTATTAGTGAGCCTGGTTACCCCCTCTCGGAACCACAGACTTAGAAATCGCCAGCTCATATACAGTGCATAAAATATATTTATATATATACCCTTATACACCATTTTAATAAAAAATATCACAAAATTCTTCTAAGTCCCTCGGGAAGAGTGAAAGACGCGTACGTTCATTTTCAGAGCTCCTAGACCTTCCTATAAGAAGTTAGCCAAAAAGTAGCTTCGAAAAACGCTTAGGTTAAGTTTCAGAGTTGCTTCTAATGTACCAAAGCTGGACTTAGACATAATTTCACTCTCACAACATTATGGCTGGTTGGAGAGGGTCCGAACCACAAGTACCGGGTCCATGGTTCTGGTCGTATACTGGGGGGACGGGGACGACTCCCATTAACCCCTGACTATACCGGGGATACGCTTATCACAATGCCTTTCTGGTCTGTGCTGAAGCAGGGCATTCTGGCAGCCAAGTGGCTTGACCTTTATTAGTGAGCCTGGTTACCCCCTCTCGGAACCACAGACTTAGAAATCGCCAGCTCATATACAGTGCATAAAATATATTTATATATATACCCTTATACACCATTTTAATAAAAAATATCACAAAATTCTTCTAAGTCCCTCGGGAAGAGTGAAAGACGCGTACGTTCATTTTCAGAGCTCCTAGACCTTCCTATAAGAAGTTAGCCAAAAAGTAGCTTCGAAAAACGCTTAGGTTAAGTTTCAGAGTTGCTTCTAATGTACCAAAGCTGGACCTAGACATAATTTCACTCACAACATTATGGCTGGTTGGAGACAGTCCGAACCACAAGTAACGGGTCCATGGCTCTGGCCGTATACTGGGGGGACGGGGACGACTCCCATTAACCCCTGACTATACCGGGGATACGCTTATCACAATGCCTTTCTGGTCTGTGCTGAAGCAGGGCATTCTGGCAGGCAAGTGGCTTGACCTTTATTAGTGAGCCTGGTTACCCCCTCTCGGAACCACAGACTTAGAAATCGCCAGCTCATATACAGTGCATAAAATATATTTATATATATACCCTTATACACCATTTTAATAAAAAATATCACAAAATTCTTCTAAGTCCCTCGGGAAGAGTGAAAGACGCGCACGTTCATTTTCAGAGCTCCTAGACCTTCCTATAAGAAGTTAGCCAAAAAGTTGCTTCGAAAAACGCTTAGGTTAAGTTTCAGAGTTGCTTCTAATGTACCAAAGCTGGACTTAGACATAATTTCACTCTCACAACATTATGGCTGGTTGGAGACAGTCCGAACCACAAGTACCGGGTCCATGGTTCTGGCCGTATACTGGGGGGACGGGGACGACTCCCATTAACCCCTGACTATACCGGGGATACGTTTATCACAATGCCTTTCTGGTCTGTGCAGAAGCAGGGCATTCTGGCAGCCAAGTGGCTTGACCTTTATTAGTGAGCATGGTTACCCCCTCTCGGAACCACAGACTTAGAAATCGCCAGCTCATATACAGTGCATAAAATATATTTATATATATACCCTTATACACCATTTTAATAAAAAATATCACAAAATTCTTCTAAGTCCCTCGGGAAGAGTGAAAGACGCGTACGTTCATTTTCAGAGCTCCTAGACCTTCCTATAAGAAGTTAGCCAAAAAGTAGCTTCGAAAAACGCTTAGGTTAAGTTTCAGAGTTGCTTCTAATGTACCAAAGCTGGACTTAGACATAATTTCACTCTCACAACATTATGGCTGGTTGGAGAGGGTCCGAACCACAAGTACCGGGTCCATGGTTCTGGCCGTATACGGGGGGGACGGGGACGACTCCCATTAACCCCTGACTATACCGGGGATACGCTTATCACAATGCCTTTCTGGTCTGTGCTGAAGCAGGGCATTCTGGCAGCCAAGTGGCTTGACCTTTATTAGTGAGCCTGGTTACCCCCTCTCGGAACCACAGACTTAGAAATCGCCAGCTCATATACAGTGCATAAAATATATTTATATATATACCCTTATACACCATTTTAATAAAAAAGATCACAAAATTCTTCTAAGTCCCTCGGAAAGAGTGAAAGACGCGCACGTTCATTTTCAGAGCTCCTAGACCTTCCTATAAGAAGTTAGCCAAAAAGTAGCTTCGAAAAACGCTTAGGTTAAGTTTCAGAGTTGCTTCTAATGTACCAAAGCTGGACTTAGACATAATTTCACTCTCACAACATTATGGCTGGTTGGAGACAGTCCGAACCACAAGTACCGGGTCCATGGTTCTGGCCGTATACTGGGGGGACGGGGACGACTCCCATTAACCCCTGACTATACCGGGGATACGTTTATCACAATGCCTTTCTGGTCTGTGCTGAAGCAGGGCATTCTGGCAGCCAAGTGGCTTGACCTTTATTAGTGAGCCTGGTTACCCCCTCTCGGAACCACAGACTTAGAAATCGCCAGCTCATATACAGTGCATAAAATATATTTATATATATACCCTTATACACCATTTTAATAAAAAATATCACAAAATTCTTCTAAGTCCCTCGGGAAGAGTGAAAGACGCGTACGTTCATTTTCAGAGCTCCTAGACCTTCCTATAAGAAGTTAGCCAAAAAGTAGCTTCGAAAAACGCTTAGGTTAAGTTTCAGAGTTGCTTCTAATGTACCAAAGCTGGACTTAGACATAATTTCACTCTCACAACATTATGGCTGGTTGGAGAGGGTCCGAACCACAAGTACCGGGTCCATGGTTCTGGTCGTATACTGGGGGGACGGGGACGACTCCCATTAACCCCTGACTATACCGGGGATACGCTTATCACAATGCCTTTCTGGTCTGTGCTGAAGCAGGGCATTCTGGCAGCCAAGTGGCTTGACCTTTATTAGTGAGCCTGGTTACCCCCTCTCGGAACCACAGACTTAGAAATCGCCAGCTCATATACAGTGCATAAAATATATTTATATATATACCCTTATACACCATTTTAATAAAAAATATCACAAAATTCTTCTAAGTCCCTCGGGAAGAGTGAAAGACGCGTACGTTCATTTTCAGAGCTCCTAGACCTTCCTATAAGAAGTTAGCCAAAAAGTAGCTTCGAAAAACGCTTAGGTTAAGTTTCAGAGTTGCTTCTAATGTACCAAAGCTGGACCTAGACATAATTTCACTCACAACATTATGGCTGGTTGGAGACAGTCCGAACCACAAGTAACGGGTCCATGGTTCTGGCCGTATACTGGGGGGACGGGGACGACTCCCATTAACCCCTGACTATACCGGGGATACGCTTATCACAATGCCTTTCTGGTCTGTGCTGAAGCAGGGCATTCTGGCAGGCAAGTGGCTTGACCTTTATTAGTGAGCCTGGTTACCCCCTCTCGGAACCACAGACTTAGAAATCGCCAGCTCATATACAGTGCATAAAATATATTTATATATATACCCTTATACACCATTTTAATAAAAAATATCACAAAATTCTTCTAAGTCCCTCGGGAAGAGTGAAAGACGCGCACGTTCATTTTCAGAGCTCCTAGACCTTCCTATAAGAAGTTAGCCAAAAAGTTGCTTCGAAAAACGCTTAGGTTAAGTTTCAGAGTTGCTTCTAATGTACCAAAGCTGGACCTAGACATAATTTCACTCACAACATTATGGCTGGTTGGAGACAGTCCGAACCACAAGTAACGGGTCCATGGTTCTGGCCGTATACTGGGGGGACGGGGACGACTCCCATTAACCCCTGACTATACCGGGGATACGCTTATCACAATGCCTTTCTGGTCTGTGCTGAAGCAGGGCATTCTGGCAGGCAAGTGGCTTGACCTTTATTAGTGAGCCTGGTTACCCCCTCTCGGAACCACAGACTTAGAAATCGCCAGCTCATATACAGTGCATAAAATATATTTATATACTGTATATACCCTTATACACCATTTTAATAAAAAATATCACAAAATTCTTCTAAGTCCCTCGGGAAGAGTGAAAGACGCGCACGTTCATTTTCAGAGCTCCTAGACCTTCCTATAAGAAGTTAGCCAAAAAGTTGCTTCGAAAAACGCTTAGGTTAAGTTTCAGAGTTGCTTCTAATGTACCAAAGCTGGACTTAGACATAATTTCACTCTCACAACATTATGGCTGGTTGGAGACAGTCCGAACCACAAGTACCGGGTCCATGGTTCTGGCCGTATACTGGGGGGACGGGGACGACTCCCATTAACCCCTGACTATACCGGGGATACGTTTATCACAATGCCTTTCTGGTCTGTGCTGAAGCAGGGCATTCTGGCAGCCAAGTGGCTTGACCTTTATTAGTGAGCCTGGTTACCCCCTCTCGGAACCACAGACTTAGAAATCGCCAGCTCATATACAGTGCATAAAATATATTTATATATATACCCTTATACACCATTTTAATAAAAAATATCACAAAATTCTTCTAAGTCCCTCGGAAAGAGTGAAAGACGCGCACGTTCATTTTCAGAGCTCCTAGACCTTCCTATAAGAAGTTAGCCAAAAAGTAGCTTCGAAAAACGCTTAGGTTAAGTTTCAGAGTTGCTTCTAATGTACCAAAGCTGGACTTAGACATAATTTCACTCTCACAACATTATGGCTGGTTGGAGACAGTCCGAACCACAAGTACCGGGTCCATGGTTCTGGCCGTATACTGGGGGGACGGGGACGACTCCCATTAACCCCTGACTATACCGGGGATACGTTTATCCAATGCCTTTCTGGTCTGTGCTGAAGCAGGGCATTCTGGCAGCCAAGTGGCTTGACCTTTATTAGTGAGCCTGGTTACCCCCTCTCGGAACCACAGACTTAGAAATCGCCAGCTCATATACAGTGCATAAAATATATTTATATATATACCCTTATACACCATTTTAATAAAAAATATCACAAAATTCTTCTAAGTCCCTCGGGAAGAGTGAAAGACGCGTACGTTCATTTTCAGAGCTCCTAGACCTTCCTATAAGAAGTTAGCCAAAAAGTAGCTTCGAAAAACGCTTAGGTTAAGTTTCAGAGTTGCTTCTAATGTACCAAAGCTGGACTTAGACATAATTTCACTCTCACAACATTATGGCTGGTTGGAGAGGGTCCGAACCACAAGTACCGGGTCCATGGTTCTGGCCGTATACTGGGGGGACGGGGACGACTCCCATTAACCCCTGACTATACCGGGGATACGCTTATCACAATGCCTTTCTGGTCTGTGCTGAAGCAGGGCATTCTGGCAGCCAAGTGGCTTGACCTTTATTAGTGAGCCTGGATACCCCCTCTCGGAACCACAGACTTAGAAATCGCCAGCTCATATACAGTGCATAAAATATATTTATATATATACCCTTATACACCATTTTAATAAAAAATATCACAAAATTCTTCTAAGTCCCTCGGGAAGAGTGAAAGACGCGTACGTTCATTTTCAGAGCTCCTAGACCTTCCTATAAGAAGTTAGCCAAAAAGTAGCTTCGAAAAACGCTTAGGTTAAGTTTCAGAGTTGCTTCTAATGTACCAAAGCTGGACCTAGACATAATTTCACTCACAACATTATGGCTGGTTGGAGACGGTCCGAACCACAAGTACCGGGTCCATGGTTCTGGCCGTATACTGGGGGGACGGGGACGACTCCCATTAACCCCTGACTATACCGGGGATACGCTTATCACAATGCCTTTCTGGTCTGTGCTGAAGGAGGGCATTCTGGCAGCCAAGTGGCTTGACCTTTACTAGTGAGCCTGGTTACCCCCTCTCGGAACCACAGACTTAGAAATCGCCAGCTCATATACAGTGCATAAAATATATTTATATATATACCCTTATACACCATTTTAATAAAAAATATCACAAAATTCTTCTAAGTCCCTCGGGAAGAGTGAAAGACGCGCACGTTCATTTTCAGAGCTCCTAGACCTTCCTATAAGAAGTTAGCCAAAAAGTTGCTTCGAAAAACGCTTAGGTTAAGTTTCAGAGTTGCTTCTAATGTACCAAAGCTGGACTTAGACATAATTTCACTCTCACAACATTATGGCTGGTTGGAGACAGTCCGAACCACAAGTACCGGGTCCATGGTTCTGGCCGTATACTGGGGGGACGGGGACGACTCCCATTAACCCCTGACTATACCGGGGATACGTTTATCACAATGCCTTTCTGGTCTGTGCTGAAGCAGGGCATTCTGGCAGCCAAGTGGCTTGACCTTTATTAGTGAGCCTGGTTACCCCCTCTCGGAACCACAGACTTAGAAATCGCCAGCTCATATACAGTGCATAAAATATATTTATATATATACCCTTATACACCATTTTAATAAAAAATATCACAAAATTCTTCTAAGTCCCTCGGGAAGAGTGAAAGACGCGTACGTTCATTTTCAGAGCTCCTAGACCTTCCTATAAGAAGTTAGCCAAAAAGTAGCTTCGAAAAACGCTTAGGTTAAGTTTCAGAGTTGCTTCTAATGTACCAAAGCTGGACCTAGACATAATTTCACTCACAACATTATGGCTGGTTGGAGACAGTCCGAACCACAAGTAACGGGTCCATGGTTCTGGCCGTATACTGGGGGGACGGGGACGACTCCCATTAACCCCTGACTATACCGGGGATACGCTTATCACAATGCCTTTCTGGTCTGTGCTGAAGCAGGGCATTCTGGCAGGCAAGTGGCTTGACCTTTATTAGTGAGCCTGGTTACCCCCTCTCGGAACCACAGACTTAGAAATCGCCAGCTCATATACAGTGCATAAAATATATTTATATATATACCCTTATACACCATTTTAATAAAAAATATCACAAAATTCTTCTAAGTCCCTCGGGAAGAGTGAAAGACGCGCACGTTCATTTTCAGAGCTCCTAGACCTTCCTATAAGAAGTTAGCCAAAAAGTTGCTTCGAAAAACGCTTAGGTTAAGTTTCAGAGTTGCTTCTAATGTACCAAAGCTGGACTTAGACATAATTTCACTCTCACAACATTATGGCTGGTTGGAGACAGTCCGAACCACAAGTACCGGGTCCATGGTTCTGGCCGTATACTGGGGGGACGGGGACGACTCCCATTAACCCCTGACTATACCGGGGATACGTTTATCACAATGCCTTTCTGGTCTGTGCTGAAGCAGGGCATTCTGGCAGCCAAGTGGCTTGACCTTTATTAGTGAGCCTGGTTACCCCCTCTCGGAACCACAGACTTAGAAATCGCCAGCTCATATACAGTGCATAAAATATATTTATATATATACCCTTATACACCATTTTAATAAACAATATCACAAAATTCTTCTAAGTCCCTCGGGAAGAGTGAAAGACGCGTACGTTCATTTTCAGAGCTCCTAGACCTTCCTATAAGAAGTTAGCCAAAAAGTAGCTTCGAAAAACGCTTAGGTTAAGTTTCAGAGTTGCTTCTAATGTACCAAAGCTGGACTTAGACATAATTTCACTCTCACAACATTATGGCTGGTTGGAGAGGGTCCGAACCACAAGTACCGGGTCCATGGTTCTGGTCGTATACTGGGGGGACGGGGACGACTCCCATTAACCCCTGACTATACCGGGGATACGCTTATCACAATGCCTTTCTGGTCTGTGCTGAAGCAGGGCATTCTGGCAGCCAAGTGGCTTGACCTTTATTAGTGAGCCTGGTTACCCCCTCATGGAACCACAGACTTAGAAATCGCCAGCTCATATACAGTGCATAAAATATATTTATATATATACCCTTATACACCATTTTAATAAAAAATATCACAAAATTCTTCTAAGTCCCTCGGGAAGAGTGAAAGACGCGTACGTTCATTTTCAGAGCTCCTAGACCTTCCTATAAGAAGTTAGCCAAAAAGTAGCTTCGAAAAACGCTTAGGTTAAGTTTCAGAGTTGCTTCTAATGTACCAAAGCTGGACCTAGACATAATTTCACTCACAACATTATGGCTGGTTGGAGACAGTCCGAACCACAAGTAACGGGTCCATGGTTCTGGCCGTATACTGGGGGGACGGGGACGACTCCCATTAACCCCTGACTATACCTGGGATACGCTTATCACAATGCCTTTCTGGTCTGTGCTGAAGCAGGGCATTCTGGCAGGCAAGTGGCTTGACCTTTATTAGTGAGCCTGGTTACCCCCTCTCGGAACCACAGACTTAGAAATCGCCAGCTCATATACAGTGCATAAAATATATTTATATATATACCCTTATACACCATTTTAATAAAAAATATCACAAAATTCTTCTAAGTCCCTCGGGAAGAGTGAAAGACGCGCACGTTCATTTTCAGAGCTCCTAGACCTTCCTATAAGAAGTTAGCCAAAAAGTTGCTTCGAAAAACGCTTAGGTTAAGTTTCAGAGTTGCTTCTAATGTACCAAAGCTGGACTTAGACATAATTTCACTCTCACAACATTATGGCTGGTTGGAGAGGGTCCGAACCACAAGTACCGGGTCCATGGTTCTGGCCGTATACGGGGGGGACGGGGACGACTCCCATTAACCCCTGACTATACCGGGGATACGCTTATCACAATGCCTTTCTGGTCTGTGCTGAAGCAGGGCATTCTGGCAGCCAAGTGGCTTGACCTTTATTAGTGAGCCTGGTTACCCCCTCTCGGAACCACAGACTTAGAAATCGCCAGCTCATATACAGTGCATAAAATATATTTATATATATACCCTTATACACCATTTTAATAAAAAATATCACAAAATTCTTCTAAGTCCCTCGGAAAGAGTGAAAGACGCGCACGTTCATTTTCAGAGCTCCTAGACCTTCCTATAAGAAGTTAGCCAAAAAGTAGCTTCGAAAAACGCTTAGGTTAAGTTTCAGAGTTGCTTCTAATGTACCAAAGCTGGACTTAGACATAATTTCACTCTCACAACATTATGGCTGGTTGGAGACAGTCCGAACCACAAGTACCGGGTCCATGGTTCTGGCCGTATACTGGGGGGACGGGGACGACTCCCATTAACCCCTGACTATACCGGGGATACGTTTATCACAATGCCTTTCTGGTCTGTGCTGAAGCAGGGCATTCTGGCAGCCAAGTGGCTTGACCTTTATTAGTGAGCCTGGTTACCCCCTCTCGGAACCACAGACTTAGAAATCGCCAGCTCATATACAGTGCATAAAATATATTTATATATATACCCTTATACACCATTTTAATAAAAAATATCACAAAATTCTTCTAAGTCCCTCGGGAAGAGTGAAAGACGCGTACGTTCATTTTCAGAGCTCCTAGACCTTCCTATAAGAAGTTAGCCAAAAAGTAGCTTCGAAAAACGCTTAGGTTAAGTTTCAGAGTTGCTTCTAATGTACCAAAGCTGGACTTAGACATAATTTCACTCTCACAACATTATGGCTGGTTGGAGAGGGTCCGAACCACAAGTACCGGGTCCATGGTACTGGTCGTATACTGGGGGGACGGGGACGACTCCCATTAACCCCTGACTATACCGGGGATACGCTTATCACAATGCCTTTCTGGTCTGTGCTGAAGCAGGGCATTCTGGCAGCCAAGTGGCTTGACCTTTATTAGTGAGCCTGGTTACCCCCTCTCGGAACCACAGACTTAGAAATCGCCAGCTCATATACAGTGCATAAAATATATTTATATATATACCCTTATACACCATTTTAATAAAAAATATCACAAAATTCTTCTAAGTCCCTCGGGAAGAGTGAAAGACGCGTACGTTCATTTTCAGAGCTCCTAGACCTTCCTATAAGAAGTTAGCCAAAAAGTAGCTTCGAAAAACGCTTAGGTTAAGTTTCAGAGTTGCTTCTAATGTACCAAAGCTGGACCTAGACATAATTTCACTCACAACATTATGGCTGGTTGGAGACAGTCCGAACCACAAGTAACGGGTCCATGGTTCTGGCCGTATACTGGGGGGACGGGGACGACTCCCATTAACCCCTGACTATACCGGGGATACGCTTATCACAATGCCTTTCTGGTCTGTGCTGAAGCAGGGCATTCTGGCAGGCAAGTGGCTTGACCTTTATTAGTGAGCCTGGTTACCCCCTCTCGGAACCACAGACTTAGAAATCGCCAGCTCATATACAGTGCATAAAATATATTTATATATATACCCTTATACACCATTTTAATAAAAAATATCACAAAATTCTTCTAAGTCCCTCGGGAAGAGTGAAAGACGCGCACGTTCATTTTCAGAGCTCCTAGACCTTCCTATAAGAAGTTAGCCAAAAAGTTGCTTCGAAAAACGCTTAGGTTAAGTTTCAGAGTTGCTTCTAATGTACCAAAGCTGGACTTAGACATAATTTCACTCTCACAACATTATGGCTGGTTGGAGACAGTCCGAACCACAAGTACCGGGTCCATGGTTCTGGCCGTATACTGGGGGGACGGGGACGACTCCCATTAACCCCTGACTATACCGGGGATACGTTTATCACAATGCCTTTCTGGTCTGTGCTGAAGCAGGGCATTCTGGCAGCCAAGTGGCTTGACCTTTATTAGTGAGCCTGGTTACCCCCTCTCGGAACCACAGACTTAGAAATCGCCAGCTCATATACAGTGCATAAAATATATTTATATATATACCCTTATACACCATTTTAATAAAAAATATCACAAAATTCTTCTAAGTCCCTCGGGAAGAGTGAAAGACGCGTACGTTCATTTTCAGAGCTCCTAGACCTTCCTATAAGAAGTTAGCCAAAAAGTAGCTTCGAAAAACGCTTAGGTTAAGTTTCAGAGTTGCTTCTAATGTACCAAAGCTGGACTTAGACATAATTTCACTCTCACAACATTATGGCTGGTTGGAGAGGGTCCGAACCACAAGTACCGGGTCCATGGTTCTGGTCGTATACTGGGGGGACGGGGACGACTCCCATTAACCCCTGACTATACCGGGGATACGCTTATCACAATGCCTTTCTGGTCTGTGCTGAAGCAGGGCATTCTGGCAGCCAAGTGGCTTGACCTTTATTAGTGAGCCTGGTTACCCCCTCTCGGAACCACAGACTTAGAAATCGCCAGCTCATATACAGTGCATAAAATATATTTATATATATACCCTTATACACCATTTTAATAAAAAATATCACAAAATTCTTCTAAGTCCCTCGGGAAGAGTGAAAGACGCGTACGTTCATTTTCAGAGCTCCTAGACCTTCCTATAAGAAGTTAGCCAAAAAGTAGCTTCGAAAAACGCTTAGGTTAAGTTTCAGAGTTGCTTCTAATGTACCAAAGCTGGACCTAGACATAATTTCACTCACAACATTATGGCTGGTTGGAGACAGTCCGAACCACAAGTAACGGGTCCATGGCTCTGGCCGTATACTGGGGGGACGGGGACGACTCCCATTAACCCCTGACTATACCGGGGATACGCTTATCACAATGCCTTTCTGGTCTGTGCTGAAGCAGGGCATTCTGGCAGGCAAGTGGCTTGACCTTTATTAGTGAGCCTGGTTACCCCCTCTCGGAACCACAGACTTAGAAATCGCCAGCTCATATACAGTGCATAAAATATATTTATATATATACCCTTATACACCATTTTAATAAAAAATATCACAAAATTCTTCTAAGTCCCTCGGGAAGAGTGAAAGACGCGCACGTTCATTTTCAGAGCTCCTAGACCTTCCTATAAGAAGTTAGCCAAAAAGTTGCTTCGAAAAACGCTTAGGTTAAGTTTCAGAGTTGCTTCTAATGTACCAAAGCTGGACTTAGACATAATTTCACTCTCACAACATTATGGCTGGTTGGAGACAGTCCGAACCACAAGTACCGGGTCCATGGTTCTGGCCGTATACTGGGGGGACGGGGACGACTCCCATTAACCCCTGACTATACCGGGGATACGTTTATCACAATGCCTTTCTGGTCTGTGCAGAAGCAGGGCATTCTGGCAGCCAAGTGGCTTGACCTTTATTAGTGAGCATGGTTACCCCCTCTCGGAACCACAGACTTAGAAATCGCCAGCTCATATACAGTGCATAAAATATATTTATATATATACCCTTATACACCATTTTAATAAAAAATATCACAAAATTCTTCTAAGTCCCTCGGGAAGAGTGAAAGACGCGTACGTTCATTTTCAGAGCTCCTAGACCTTCCTATAAGAAGTTAGCCAAAAAGTAGCTTCGAAAAACGCTTAGGTTAAGTTTCAGAGTTGCTTCTAATGTACCAAAGCTGGACTTAGACATAATTTCACTCTCACAACATTATGGCTGGTTGGAGAGGGTCCGAACCACAAGTACCGGGTCCATGGTTCTGGCCGTATACGGGGGGGACGGGGACGACTCCCATTAACCCCTGACTATACCGGGGATACGCTTATCACAATGCCTTTCTGGTCTGTGCTGAAGCAGGGCATTCTGGCAGCCAAGTGGCTTGACCTTTATTAGTGAGCCTGGTTACCCCCTCTCGGAACCACAGACTTAGAAATCGCCAGCTCATATACAGTGCATAAAATATATTTATATATATACCCTTATACACCATTTTAATAAAAAAGATCACAAAATTCTTCTAAGTCCCTCGGAAAGAGTGAAAGACGCGCACGTTCATTTTCAGAGCTCCTAGACCTTCCTATAAGAAGTTAGCCAAAAAGTAGCTTCGAAAAACGCTTAGGTTAAGTTTCAGAGTTGCTTCTAATGTACCAAAGCTGGACTTAGACATAATTTCACTCTCACAACATTATGGCTGGTTGGAGACAGTCCGAACCACAAGTACCGGGTCCATGGTTCTGGCCGTATACTGGGGGGACGGGGACGACTCCCATTAACCCCTGACTATACCGGGGATACGTTTATCACAATGCCTTTCTGGTCTGTGCTGAAGCAGGGCATTCTGGCAGCCAAGTGGCTTGACCTTTATTAGTGAGCCTGGTTACCCCCTCTCGGAACCACAGACTTAGAAATCGCCAGCTCATATACAGTGCATAAAATATATTTATATATATACCCTTATACACCATTTTAATAAAAAATATCACAAAATTCTTCTAAGTCCCTCGGGAAGAGTGAAAGACGCGTACGTTCATTTTCAGAGCTCCTAGACCTTCCTATAAGAAGTTAGCCAAAAAGTAGCTTCGAAAAACGCTTAGGTTAAGTTTCAGAGTTGCTTCTAATGTACCAAAGCTGGACTTAGACATAATTTCACTCTCACAACATTATGGCTGGTTGGAGAGGGTCCGAACCACAAGTACCGGGTCCATGGTTCTGGTCGTATACTGGGGGGACGGGGACGACTCCCATTAACCCCTGACTATACCGGGGATACGCTTATCACAATGCCTTTCTGGTCTGTGCTGAAGCAGGGCATTCTGGCAGCCAAGTGGCTTGACCTTTATTAGTGAGCCTGGTTACCCCCTCTCGGAACCACAGACTTAGAAATCGCCAGCTCATATACAGTGCATAAAATATATTTATATATATACCCTTATACACCATTTTAATAAAAAATATCACAAAATTCTTCTAAGTCCCTCGGGAAGAGTGAAAGACGCGTACGTTCATTTTCAGAGCTCCTAGACCTTCCTATAAGAAGTTAGCCAAAAAGTAGCTTCGAAAAACGTTTAGGTTAAGTTTCAGAGTTGCTTCTAATGTACCAAAGCTGGACCTAGACATAATTTCACTCACAACATTATGGCTGGTTGGAGACAGTCCGAACCACAAGTAACGGGTCCATGGTTCTGGCCGTATACTGGGGGGACGGGGACGACTCCCATTAACCCCTGACTATACCGGGGATACGCTTATCACAATGCCTTTCTGGTCTGTGCTGAAGCAGGGCATTCTGGCAGGCAAGTGGCTTGACCTTTATTAGTGAGCCTGGTTACCCCCTCTCGGAACCACAGACTTAGAAATCGCCAGCTCATATACAGTGCATAAAATATATTTATATATATACCCTTATACACCATTTTAATAAAAAATATCACAAAATTCTTCTAAGTCCCTCGGGAAGAGTGAAAGACGCGCACGTTCATTTTCAGAGCTCCTAGACCTTCCTATAAGAAGTTAGCCAAAAAGTTGCTTCGAAAAACGCTTAGGTTAAGTTTCAGAGTTGCTTCTAATGTACCAAAGCTGGACCTAGACATAATTTCACTCACAACATTATGGCTGGTTGGAGACAGTCCGAACCACAAGTAACGGGTCCATGGTTCTGGCCGTATACTGGGGGGACGGGGACGACTCCCATTAACCCCTGACTATACCGGGGATACGCTTATCACAATGCCTTTCTGGTCTGTGCTGAAGCAGGGCATTCTGGCAGGCAAGTGGCTTGACCTTTATTAGTGAGCCTGGTTACCCCCTCTCGGAACCACAGACTTAGAAATCGCCAGCTCATATACAGTGCATAAAATATATTTATATATATACCCTTATACACCATTTTAATAAAAAATATCACAAAATTCTTCTAAGTCCCTCGGAAAGAGTGAAAGACGCGCACGTTCATTTTCAGAGCTCCTAGACCTTCCTATAAGAAGTTAGCCAAAAAGTAGCTTCGAAAAACGCTTAGGTTAAGTTTCAGAGTTGCTTCTAATGTACCAAAGCTGGACTTAGACATAATTTCACTCTCACAACATTATGGCTGGTTGGAGACAGTCCGAACCACAAGTACCGGGTCCATGGTTCTGGCCGTATACTGGGGGGACGGGGACGACTCCCATTAACCCCTGACTATACCGGGGATACGTTTATCCAATGCCTTTCTGGTCTGTGCTGAAGCAGGGCATTCTGGCAGCCAAGTGGCTTGACCTTTATTAGTGAGCCTGGTTACCCCCTCTCGGAACCACAGACTTAGAAATCGCCAGCTCATATACAGTGCATAAAATATATTTATATATATACCCTTATACACCATTTTAATAAAAAATATCACAAAATTCTTCTAAGTCCCTCGGGAAGAGTGAAAGACGCGTACGTTCATTTTCAGAGCTCCTAGACCTTCCTATAAGAAGTTAGCCAAAAAGTAGCTTCGAAAAACGCTTAGGTTAAGTTTCAGAGTTGCTTCTAATGTACCAAAGCTGGACTTAGACATAATTTCACTCTCACAACATTATGGCTGGTTGGAGAGGGTCCGAACCACAAGTACCGGGTCCATGGTTCTGGCCGTATACTGGGGGGACGGGGACGACTCCCATTAACCCCTGACTATACCGGGGATACGCTTATCACAATGCCTTTCTGGTCTGTGCTGAAGCAGGGCATTCTGGCAGCCAAGTGGCTTGACCTTTATTAGTGAGCCTGGATACCCCCTCTCGGAACCACAGACTTAGAAATCGCCAGCTCATATACAGTGCATAAAATATATTTATATATATACCCTTATACACCATTTTAATAAAAAATATCACAAAATTCTTCTAAGTCCCTCGGGAAGAGTGAAAGACGCGTACGTTCATTTTCAGAGCTCCTAGACCTTCCTATAAGAAGTTAGCCAAAAAGTAGCTTCGAAAAACGCTTAGGTTAAGTTTCAGAGTTGCTTCTAATGTACCAAAGCTGGACCTAGACATAATTTCACTCACAACATTATGGCTGGTTGGAGACGGTCCGAACCACAAGTACCGGGTCCATGGTTCTGGCCGTATACTGGGGGGACGGGGACGACTCCCATTAACCCCTGACTATACCGGGGATACGCTTATCACAATGCCTTTCTGGTCTGTGCTGAAGGAGGGCATTCTGGCAGCCAAGTGGCTTGACCTTTACTAGTGAGCCTGGTTACCCCCTCTCGGAACCACAGACTTAGAAATCGCCAGCTCATATACAGTGCATAAAATATATTTATATATATACCCTTATACACCATTTTAATAAAAAATATCACAAAATTCTTCTAAGTCCCTCGGGAAGAGTGAAAGACGCGCACGTTCATTTTCAGCAACTTTTTTACACAAAGTTAACAACACATTTGAAGCTCAATATTTCATGGGCTGAAGCGGGGAAGATAGAAAACGTGTGCCCTGTAAAGGCGAAGTCTGTGGCATTAACAGGAAGGGAGAAAAAGTACTTTTTCCCATTTTTAGGTTCAGCGGTAAAATGGCAAGTTTCTATGGAACTGCATCTCGGCTTGTGACTGTGGTTTTCCCGGTCACACAAAAATGCTGAAATTCGACTTATACAGTGTTTTTGCTTATTAAACTTGATGAATTCTCTCCTCTTGACTGTAGAATAGTGTGTTAAGCAAAGCACAATACATTCCTATGTGTAGAAGAAAAGATATACGCGATTTCACAATGTGTTCCTAGAACAGCTGTGAGCAACTTTTTTACACAATGTTAACAACACATTTGAAGCTCAATATTTCATGGGCTGAAGTGGGGAAGATAGAAAACGTGTGCCCTGTAAAGGCCAAGTCTGTGGCATTAACAGGAAGGGAGAAAAAGTACTTTCTACCCATTTTTAGGTTCAGCGGTAAAATGGCAAGTTTCTATGGAACTGCATCTCGGCTTGTGACTGTGGTTTTCCCGGTCACACATAAATGCTGAAATTCGACTTATACAGTGTTTGTGCTTATTAAACTTGATGAATTCTCTCCTCTTGACTGTAGAATAGTGTGTAAAGCAAAGCACAATACATTGCTATGTGTAGAAGCAAAGATATACGCGATTTCACAATGTGTTCCTAGAACAGCTGTGAGCAACTTTTTTACACCACGTTAACAACAGATTTGAAGCTCAATATTTCATGGGCTGAAGCGGGGAAGATAGAAAACGTGTGCCCTGTAAAGGCGAAGTCTGTGGCATTAACAGGAAGGGAGAAAAAGTACTTTCTACCCATTTTTAGGTTCAGCGGTAAAATGGCAAGTTTCTATGGAACTGCATCTCGGCTTGTGACTGTGGTTTTCCCGGTCACACAAAAATGCTGAAATTCGACTTATACAGTGTTTTTGCTTATTAAACTTGATGAATTCTCTCCTCTTGACTGTAGAATAGTGTGTAAAGCAAAGCACAATACATTCCTATGTGTAGAAGCAAAGATATACGCGATTTCACAATGTGTTCCTAGAACAGCTGTGAGCAACTTTTTTACACAATGTTAACAACACATTTGAAGCTCAATATTTCATGGGCTGAAGCGGGGAAGATAGAAAACGTGTGCCCTGTAAAGGCGAAGTCTGTGGCATTAACAGGAAGGGAGAAAAAGTACTTTCTACCCATTTTTAGGTTCAGCGGTAAAACGGCAAGTTTCTATGGAACTGCATCTCGGCTTGTGACTGTGGTTTTCCCGGTCACACAAAAATGCTGAAATTCGACTTATACAGAGTTTTTGCTTATTAAACTTGATGAATTCTCTCCTCTTGACTGTAGAATAGTGTGTAAAGCAAAGCACAATACATTCCTATGTGTAGAAGAAAAGATATACAGTACGCGATTTCACAATGTGTTCCTAGAACAGCTGTGAGCAACTTTTTTACACAACGTTAACAACACATTTGAAGCTCAATATTTCATGGGCTGAAGCGGGGAAGATAGAAAACGTGTGCCCTGTAAAGGCGAAGTCTGTGGCATTAACAGGAAGGGAGAAAAAGTACTTTCTACCCATTTTTAGGTTCCGCGGTAAAATGGCAAGTTTCTATGGAACTGCATCTCGGCTTGTGACTGTGGTTTTCCCGGTCACACAAAAATGCTGAAATTCGACGTATACAGTGTTTTTGATTATTAAACTTGATGAATTCTCTCCTCTTGACTGTAGAATAGTGTGTAAAGCAAAGCACAATACATTGCTATGTGTAGAAGCAAAGATATACGCGATTTCACAATGTGTTCCTAGAACAGCTGTGAGCAACTTTTTTACACCACGTTAACAACAGATTTGAATCTCAATATTTCATGGGCTGAAGCGGGGAAGATAGAAAACGTGTGCCCTGTAAAGGCGAAGTCTGTGGCATTAACAGGAAGGGAGAAAAAGTACTTTCTACCCATTTTTAGGTTCCGCGGTAAAATGGCAAGTTTCTATGGAACTGCATCTCGGCTTGTGACTGTGGTTTTCCCGGTCACACAAAAATGCTGAAATTCGACTTATACAGTGTTTTTGCTTATTAAACTTGATGAATTCTCTCCTCTTGACTGTAGAATAGTGTGTAAAGCAAAGCACAATACATTCCTATGTGTAGAAGCAAAGATATACGCGATTTCACAATGTGTTCCTAGAACAGCTGTGAGCAACTTTTTTACACAACGTTAACAACACATTTGAAGCTCAATATTTCATGGGCTGAAGCGGGGAAGATAGAAAACGTGTGCCCTGTAAAGGCGAAGTCTGTGGCATTAACAGGAAGGGAGAAAAAGTACTTTCTACCCATTTTTAGGTTCAGCGGTAAAATGGCAAGTTTCTATGGAACTGCATCTCGACTTGTGACTGTGGTTTTCCCGGTCACACAAAAATGCTGAAATTCGACTTATACAGTGTTTTTGCTTATTAAACTTGATGAATTCTCTCCTCTTGACTGTAGAATAGTGTGTTAAGCAAAGCACAATACATTCCTATGTGTAGAAGAAAAGATATACGCGATTTCACAATGTGTTCCTAGAACAGCTGTGAGCAACTTTTTTACACAATGTTAACAACACATTTGAAGCTCAATATTTCATGGGCTGAAGCGGGGAAGATAGAAAACGTGTGCCCTGTAAAGGCGAAGTCTGTGGCATTAACAGGAAGGGAGAAAAAGTACTTTCTACCCATTTTTAGGTTCAGCGGTAAAATGGCAAGTTTCTATGGAACTGCATCTCGTCTTGTGACTGTGGTTTTCCCGGTCACACAAAAATGCTGAAATTCGACTTATACAGTGTTTTTGCTTATTAAACTTGATGAATTCTCTCCTCTTGACTGTAGAATAGTGTGTAAAGCAAAGCACAATACATTGCTATGTGTAGAAGCAAAGATATACGCGATTTCACAATGTGTTCCTAGAACAGCTGTGAGCAACTTTTTTACACAATGTTAACAACACATTTGAAGCTCAATATTTCATGGGCTGAAGCGGGGAAGATAGAAAACGTGTGCCCTGTAAAGGCGAAGTCTGTGGCATTAACAGGAAGGGAGAAAAAGTACTTTCTACCCATTTTTAGGTTCAGCGGTAAAACGGCAAGTTTCTATGGAACTGCATCTCGGCTTGTGACTGTGGTTTTCCCGGTCACACAAAAATGCTGAAATTCGACTTATACAGAGTTTTTGCTTATTAAACTTGATGAATTCTCTCCTCTTGACTGTAGAATAGTGTGTAAAGCAAAGCACAATACATTCCTATGTGTAGAAGAAAAGATATACAGTACGCGATTTCACAATGTGTTCCTAGAACAGCTGTGAGCAACTTTTTTACACAACGTTAACAACACATTTGAAGCTCAATATTTCATGGGCTGAAGCGGGGAAGATAGAAAACGTGTGCCCTGTAAAGGCGAAGTCTGTGGCATTAACAGGAAGGGAGAAAAAGTACTTTCTACCCATTTTTAGGTTCAGCGGTAAAACGGCAAGTTTCTATGGAACTGCATCTCGGCTTGTGACTGTGGTTTTCCCGGTCACACAAAAATGCTGAAATTCGACTTATACAGAGTTTTTGCTTATTAAACTTGATGAATTCTCTCCTCTTGACTGTAGAATAGTGTGTAAAGCAAAGCACAATACATTCCTATGTGTAGAAGAAAAGATATACAGTACGCGATTTCACAATGTGTTCCTTGAACAGCTGTGAGCAACTTTTTTACACAACGTTAACAACACATTTGAAGCTCAATATTTCATGGGCTGAAGCGGGGAAGATAGAAAACGTGTGCCCTGTAAAGGCGAAGTCTGTGGCATTAACAGGAAGGGAGAAAAAGTACTTTCTACCCATTTTTAGGTTCCGCGGTAAAATGGCAAGTTTCTATGGAACTGCATCTCGGCTTGTGACTGTGGTTTTCCCGGTCACACAAAAATGCTGAAATTCGACGTATACAGTGTTTTTGATTATTAAACTTGATGAATTCTCTCCTCTTGACTGTAGAATAGTGTGTAAAGCAAAGCACAATACATTGCTATGTGTAGAAGCAAAGATATACGCGATTTCACAATGTGTTCCTAGAACAGCTGTGAGCAACTTTTTTACACCACGTTAACAACAGATTTGAATCTCAATATTTCATGGGCTGAAGCGGGGAAGATAGAAAACGTGTGCCCTGTAAAGGCGAAGTCTGTGGCATTAACAGGAAGGGAGAAAAAGTACTTTCTACCCATTTTTAGGTTCCGCGGTAAAATGGCAAGTTTCTATGGAACTGCATCTCGGCTTGTGACTGTGGTTTTCCCGGTCACACAAAAATGCTGAAATTCGACTTATACAGTGTTTTTGCTTATTAAACTTGATGAATTCTCTCCTCTTGACTGTAGAATAGTGTGTAAAGCAAAGCACAATACATTCCTATGTGTAGAAGCAAAGATATACGCGATTTCACAATGTGTTCCTAGAACAGCTGTGAGCAACTTTTTTACACAACGTTAACAACACATTTGAAGCTCAATATTTCATGGGCTGAAGCGGGGAAGATAGAAAACGTGTGCCCTGTAAAGGCGAAGTCTGTGGCATTAACAGGAAGGGAGAAAAAGTACTTTCTACCCATTTTTAGGTTCAGCGGTAAAATGGCAAGTTTCTATGGAACTGCATCTCGACTTGTGACTGTGGTTTTCCCGGTCACACAAAAATGCTGAAATTCGACTTATACAGTGTTTTTGCTTATTAAACTTGATGAATTCTCTCCTCTTGACTGTAGAATAGTGTGTTAAGCAAAGCACAATACATTCCTATGTGTAGAAGAAAAGATATACGCGATTTCACAATGTGTTCCTAGAACAGCTGTGAGCAACTTTTTTACACAATGTTAACAACACATTTGAAGCTCAATATTTCATGGGCTGAAGCGGGGAAGATAGAAAACGTGTGCCCTGTAAAGGCGAAGTCTGTGGCATTAACAGGAAGGGAGAAAAAGTACTTTCTACCCATTTTTAGGTTCAGCGGTAAAATGGCAAGTTTCTATGGAACTGCATCTCGTCTTGTGACTGTGGTTTTCCCGGTCACACAAAAATGCTGAAATTCGACTTATACAGTGTTTTTGCTTATTAAACTTGATGAATTCTCTCCTCTTAACTGTAGAATAGTGTGTAAAGCAAAGCACAATACATTGCTATGTGTAGAAGCAAAGATATACGCGATTTCACAATGTGTTCCTAGAACAGCTGTGAGCAACTTTTTTACACAATGTTAACAACACATTTGAAGCTCAATATTTCATGGGCTGAAGCGGGGAAGATAGAAAACGTGTGCCCTGTAAAGGCGAAGTCTGTGGCATTAACAGGAAGGGAGAAAAAGTACTTTCTACCCATTTTTAGGTTCAGCGGTAAAACGGCAAGTTTCTATGGAACTGCATCTCGGCTTGTGACTGTGGTTTTCCCGGTCACACAAAAATGCTGAAATTCGACTTATACAGAGTTTTTGCTTATTAAACTTGATGAATTCTCTCCTCTTGACTGTAGAATAGTGTGTAAAGCAAAGCACAATACATTCCTATGTGTAGAAGAAAAGATATACAGTACGCGATTTCACAATGTGTTCCTAGAACAGCTGTGAGCAACTTTTTTACACAACGTTAACAACACATTTGAAGCTCAATATTTCATGGGCTGAAGCGGGGAAGATAGAAAACGTGTGCCCTGTAAAGGCGAAGTCTGTGGCATTAACAGGAAGGGAGAAAAAGTACTTTCTACCCATTTTTAGGTTCCGCGGTAAAATGGCAAGTTTCTATGGAACTGCATCTCGGCTTGTGACTGTGGTTTTCCCGGTCACACAAAAATGCTGAAATTCGACGTATACAGTGTTTTTGATTATTAAACTTGATGAATTCTCTCCTCTTGACTGTAGAATAGTGTGTAAAGCAAAGCACAATACATTGCTATGTGTAGAAGCAAAGATATACGCGATTTCACAATGTGTTCCTAGAACAGCTGTGAGCAACTTTTTTACACCACGTTAACAACAGATTTGAATCTCAATATTTCATGGGCTGAAGCGGGGAAGATAGAAAACGTGTGCCCTGTAAAGGCGAAGTCTGTGGCATTAACAGGAAGGGAGAAAAAGTACTTTCTACCCATTTTTAGGTTCCGCGGTAAAATGGCAAGTTTCTATGGAACTGCATCTCGGCTTGTGACTGTGGTTTTCCCGGTCACACAAAAATGCTGAAATTCGACTTATACAGTGTTTTTGCTTATTAAACTTGATGAATTCTCTCCTCTTGACTGTAGAATAGTGTGTAAAGCAAAGCACAATACATTCCTATGTGTAGAAGCAAAGATATACGCGATTTCACAATGTGTTCCTAGAACAGCTGTGAGCAACTTTTTTACACAACGTTAACAACACATTTGAAGCTCAATATTTCATGGGCTGAAGCGGGGAAGATAGAAAACGTGTGCCCTGTAAAGGCGAAGTCTGTGGCATTAACAGGAAGGGAGAAAAAGTACTTTCTACCCATTTTTAGGTTCAGCGGTAAAATGGCAAGTTTCTATGGAACTGCATCTCGACTTGTGACTGTGGTTTTCCCGGTCACACAAAAATGCTGAAATTCGACTTATACAGTGTTTTTGCTTATTAAACTTGATGAATTCTCTCCTCTTGACTGTAGAATAGTGTGTAAAGCAAAGCACAATACATTGCTATGTGTAGAAGCAAAGATATACGCGATTTCACAATGTGTTCCTAGAACAGCTGTGAGCAACTTTTTTACACCACGTTAACAACACATTTGAAGCTCAATATTTCATGGGCTGATGCGGGGAAGATAGAAAACGTGTGCCCTGTAAAGGCGAAGTCTGTGGCATTAACAGGAAGGGAGAAAAAGTACTTTCTACCCATTTTTAGGTTCCGCGGTAAAATGGCAAGTTCCTATGGAACTGAATCTCGGCTTGTGACTGTGGTTTTCCCGGTCACACAAAAATGCTGAAATTCGACTTATACAGTGTTTTTGCTTATTAAACTTGATGAATTCTCTCCTCTTGACTGTAGAATAGTGTGTTAAGCAAAGCACAATACATTCCTATGTGTAGAAGAAAAGATATACGCGATTTCACAATGTGTTCCTAGAACAGCTGTGAGCAACTTTTTTACACAATGTTAACAACACATTTGAAGCTCAATATTTCATGGGCTGAAGCGGGGAAGATAGAAAACGTGTGCCCTGTAAAGGCGAAGTCTGTGGCATTAACAGGAAGGGAGAAAAAGTACTTTCTACCCATTTTTAGGTTCAGCGGTAAAACGGCAAGTTTCTATGGAACTGCATCTCGGCTTGTGACTGTGGTTTTCCCGGTCACACAAAAATGCTGAAATTCGACTTATACAGAGTTTTTGCTTATTAAACTTGATGAATTCTCTCCTCTTGACTGTAGAATAGTGTGTAAAGCAAAGCACAATACATTCCTATGTGTAGAAGAAAAGATATACAGTACGCGATTTCACAATGTGTTCCTAGAACAGCTGTGAGCAACTTTTTTACACAACGTTAACAACACATTTGAAGCTCAATATTTCATGGGCTGAAGCGGGGAAGATAGAAAACGTGTGCCCTGTAAAGGCGAAGTCTGTGGCATTAACAGGAAGGGAGAAAAAGTACTTTCTACCCATTTTTAGGTTCAGCGGTAAAATGGCAAGTTTCTATGGAACTGCATCTCGGCTTGTGACTGTGGTTTTCCCGGTCACACAAAAATGCTGAAATTCGACTTATACAGTGTTTTTGCTTATTAAACTTGATGAATTCTCTCCTCTTGACTGTAGAATAGTGTGTAAAGCAAAGCACAATACATTGCTATGTGTAGAAGCAAAGATATACGCGATTTCACAATGTGTTCCTAGAACAGCTGTGAGCAACTTTTTTACACCACGTTAACAACAGATTTGAATCTCAATATTTCATGGGCTGAAGCGGGGAAGATAGAAAACGTGTGCCCTGTAAAGGCGAAGTCTGTGGCATTAACAGGAAGGGAGAAAAAGTACTTTCTACCCATTTTTAGGTTCAGCGGTAAAATGGCAAGTTTCTATGGAACTGCATCTCGGCTTGTGACTGTGGTTTTCCCGGTCACACAAAAATGCTGAAATTCGACTTATACAGTGTTTTTGCTTATTAAACTTGATGAATTCTCTCCTCTTGACTGTAGAATAGTGTGTAAAGCAAAGCACAATACATTCCTATGTGTAGAAGAAAAGATATACGCGATTTCACAATGTGTTCCTAGAACAGCTGTGAGCAACTTTTTTACACAACGTTAACAACACATTTGAAGCTCAATATTTCATGGGCTGAAGCGGGGAAGATAGAAAACGTGTGCCCTGTAAAGGCGAAGTCTGTGGCATTAACAGGAAGGGAGAAAAAGTACTTTCTACCCATTTTTAGGTTCAGCGGTAAAATGGCAAGTTTCTATGGAACTGCATCTCGGCTTGTGACTGTGGTTTTCCCGGTCACACAAAAATGCTGAAATTCGACTTATACAGTGTTTTTGCTTATTAAACTTGATGAATTCTCTCCTCTTGACTGTAGAATAGTGTGTAAAGCAAAGCACAATACATTGCTATGTGTAGAAGCAAAGATATACGCGATTTCACAATGTGTTCCTAGAACAGCTGTGAGCAACTTTTTTACACCACGTTAACAACACATTTGAAGCTCAATATTTCATGGGCTGATGCGGGGAAGATAGAAAACGTGTGCCCTGTAAAGGCGAAGTCTGTGGCATTAACAGGAAGGGAGAAAAAGTACTTTCTACCCATTTTTAGGTTCAGCGGTAAAATGGCAAGTTTCTATGGAACTGCATCTCGGCTTGTGACTGTGGTTTTCCCGGTCACACAAAAATGCTGAAATTCGACTTATACAGTGTTTTTGCTTATTAAACTTGATGAATTCTCTCCTCTTGACTGTAGAATAGTGTGTTAAGCAAAGCACAATACATTCCTATGTGTAGAAGAAAAGATATACGCGATTTCACAATGTGTTCCTAGAACAGCTGTGAGCAACTTTTTTACACAATGTTAACAACACATTTGAAGCTCAATATTTCATGGGCTGAAGCGGGGAAGATAGAAAACGTGTGCCCTGTAAAGGCGAAGTCTGTGGCATTAACAGGAAGGGAGAAAAAGTACTTTCTACCCATTTTTAGGTTCAGCGGTAAAATGGCAAGTTTCTATGGAACTGCATCTCGTCTTGTGACTGTGGTTTTCCCGGTCACACAAAAATGCTGAAATTCGACTTATACAGTGTTTTTGCTTATTAAACTTGATGAATTCTCTCCTCTTGACTGTAGAATAGTGTGTAAAGCAAAGCACAATACATTCCTATGTGTAGAAGCAAAGATATACGCGATTTCACAATGTGTTCCTAGAACAGCTGTGAGCAACTTTTTTACACAATGTTAACAACACATTTGAAGCTCATTATTTCATGGGCTGAAGCGGGGAAGATAGAAAACGTGTGCCCTGTAAAGGCGAAGTCTGTGGCATTAACAGGAAGGGAGAAAAAGTACTTTCTACCCATTTTTAGGTTCAGCGGTAAAATGGCAAGTTTCTATGGAACTGCATCTCGTCTTGTGACTGTGGTTTTCCCGGTCACACAAAAATGCTGAAATTCGACTTATACAGTGTTTTTGCTTATTAAACTTGATGAATTCTCTCCTTTTGACTGTAGAATAGTGTGTAAAGCAAAGCACAATACATTGCTATGTGTAGAAGCAAAGATATACGCGATTTCACAATGTGTTCCTAGAACAGCTGTGAGCAACTTTTTTACACCACGTTAACAACAGATTTGAAGCTCAATATTTCATGGGCTGAAGCGGGGAAGATAGAAAACGTGTGCCCTGTAAAGGCGAAGTCTGTGGCATTAACAGGAAGGGAGAAAAAGTACTTTCTACCCATTTTTAGGTTCAGCGGTAAAATGGCAAGTTTCTATGGAACTGCATCTCGGCTTGTGACTGTGGTTTTCCCGGTCACACAAAAATGCTGAAATTCGACTTATACAGTGTTTTTGCTTATTAAACTTGATGAATTCTCTCCTCTTGACTGTAGAATAGTGTGTAAAGCAAAGCACAATACATTCCTATGTGTAGAAGCAAAGATATACGCGATTTCACAATGTGTTCCTAGAACAGCTGTGAGCAACTTTTTTACACAATGTTAACAACACATCTGAAGCTCAATATTTCATGGGCTGAAGCGGGGAAGATAGAAAACGTGTGCCCTGTAAAGGCGAAGTCTGTGGCATTAACAGGAAGGGAGAAAAAGTACTTTCTACCCATTTTTAGGTTCAGCGGTAAAATGGCAAGTTTCTATGGAACTGCATCTCGTCTTGTGACTGTGGTTTTCCCGGTCACACAAAAATGCTGAAATTCGACTTATACAGAGTTTTTGCTTATTAAACTTGATGAATTCTCTCCTCTTGACTGTAGAATAGTGTGTAAAGCAAAGCACAATACATTCCTATGTGTAGAAGAAAAGATATACGCGATTTCACAATGTGTTCCTAGAACAGCTGTGAGCAACTTTTTTACACAACGTTAACAACACATTTGAAGCTCAATATTTCATGGGCTGAAGCGGGGAAGATAGAAAACGTGTGCCCTGTAAAGGCGAAGTCTGTGGCATTAACAGGAAGGGAGAAAAAGTACTTTCTACCCATTTTTAGGTTCAGCGGTAAAATGGCAAGTTTCTATGGAACTGCATCTCGTCTTGTGACTGTGGTTTTCCCGGTCACACAAAAATGCTGAAATTCGACTTATACAGAGTTTTTGCTTATTAAACTTGATGAATTCTCTCCTCTTGACTGTAGAATAGTGTGTAAAGCAAAGCACAATACATTCCTATGTGTAGAAGAAAAGATATACACGATTTCACAATGTGTTCCTAGAACAGCTGTGAGCAACTTTTTTACACAACGTTAACAACACATTTGAAGCTCAATATTTCATGGGCTGAAGCGGGGAAGATAGAAAACGTGTGCCCTGTAAAGGCGAAGTCTGTGGCATTAACAGGAAGGGAGAAAAAGTACTTTCTACCCATTTTTAGGTTCAGCGGTAAAATGGCAAGTTTCTATGGAACTGCATCTCGGCTTGTGACTGTGGTTTTCCCGGTCACACAAAAATGCTGAAATTCGACTTATACAGTGTTTTTGCTTATTAAACTTGATGAATTCTCTCCTCTTGACTGTAGAATAGTGTGTAAAGCAAAGCACAATACATTGCTATGTGTAGAAGCAAAGATATACGCGATTTCACAATGTGTTCCTAGAACAGCTGTGAGCAACTTTTTTACACCACGTTAACAACACATTTGAAGCTCAATATTTCATGGGCTGATGCGGGGAAGATAGAAAACGTGTGCCCTGTAAAGGCGAAGTCTGTGGCATTAACAGGAAGGGAGAAAAAGTACTTTCTACCCATTTTTAGGTTCAGCGGTAAAATGGCAAGTTTCTATGGAACTGCATCTCGGCTTGTGACTGTGGTTTTCCCGGTCACACAAAAATGCTGAAATTCGACTTATACAGTGTTTTTGCTTATTAAACTTGATGAATTCTCTCCTCTTGACTGTAGAATAGTGTGTAAAGCAAAGCACAATACATTCCTATGTGTAGAAGAAAAGATATACGCGATTTCACAATGTGTTCCTAGAACAGCTGTGAGCAACTTTTTTACACAATGTTAACAACACATTTGAAGCTCAATATTTCATGGGCTGAAGCGGGGAAGATAGAAAACGTGTGCCCTGTAAAGGCGAAGTCTGTGGCATTAACAGGAAGGGAGAAAAAGTACTTTCTACCCATTTTTAGGTTCAGCGGTAAAATGGCAAGTTTCTATGGAACTGCATCTCGTCTTGTGACTGTGGTTTTCCCGGTCACACAAAAATGCTGAAATTCGACTTATACAGTGTTTTTGCTTATTAAACTTGATGAATTCTCTCCTTTTGACTGTAGAATAGTGTGTAAAGCAAAGCACAATACATTGCTATGTGTAGAAGCAAAGATATACGCGATTTCACAATGTGTTCCTAGAACAGCTGTGAGCAACTTTTTTACACCACGTTAACAACAGATTTGAAGCTCAATATTTCATGGGCTGAAGCGGGGAAGATAGAAAACGTGTGCCCTGTAAAGGCGAAGTCTGTGGCATTAACAGGAAGGGAGAAAAAGTACTTTCTACCCATTTTTAGGTTCAGCGGTAAAATGGCAAGTTTCTATGGAACTGCATCTCGGCTTGTGACTGTGGTTTTCCCGGTCACACAAAAATGCTGAAATTCGACTTATACAGTGTTTTTGCTTATTAAACTTGATGAATTCTCTCCTCTTGACTGTAGAATAGTGTGTAAAGCAAAGCACAATACATTCCTATGTGTAGAAGCAAAGATATACGCGATTTCACAATGTGTTCCTAGAACAGCTGTGAGCAACTTTTTTACACAATGTTAACAACACATTTGAAGCTCAATATTTCATGGGCTGAAGCGGGGAAGATAGAAAACGTGTGCCCTGTAAAGGCGAAGTCTGTGGCATTAACAGGAAGGGAGAAAAAGTACTTTCTACCCATTTTTAGGTTCAGCGGTAAAATGGCAAGTTTCTATGGAACTGCATCTCGTCTTGTGACTGTGGTTTTCCCGGTCACACAAAAATGCTGAAATTCGACTTATACAGAGTTTTTGCTTATTAAACTTGATGAATTCTCTCCTCTTGACTGTAGAATAGTGTGTAAAGCAAAGCACAATACATTCCTATGTGTAGAAGAAAAGATATACGCGATTTCACAATGTGTTCCTAGAACAGCTGTGAGCAACTTTTTTACACAACGTTAACAACACATTTGAAGCTCAATATTTCATGGGCTGAAGCGGGGAAGATAGAAAACGTGTGCCCTGTAAAGGCGAAGTCTGTGGCATTAACAGGAAGGGAGAAAAAGTACTTTCTACCCATTTTTAGGTTCAGCGGTAAAATGGCAAGTTTCTATGGAACTGCATCTCGTCTTGTGACTGTGGTTTTCCCGGTCACACAAAAATGCTGAAATTCGACTTATACAGAGTTTTTGCTTATTAAACTTGATGAATTCTCTCCTCTTGACTGTAGAATAGTGTGTAAAGCAAAGCACAATACATTCCTATGTGTAGAAGAAAAGATATACGCGATTTCACAATGTGTTCCTAGAACAGCTGTGAGCAACTTTTTTACACAACGTTAACAACACATTTGAAGCTCAATATTTCATGGGCTGAAGCGGGGAAGATAGAAAACGTGTGCCCTGTAAAGGCGAAGTCTGTGGCATTAACAGGAAGGGAGAAAAAGTACTTTCTACCCATTTTTAGGTTCAGCGGTAAAATGGCAAGTTTCTATGGAACTGCATCTCGGCTTGTGACTGTGGTTTTCCCGGTCACACAAAAATGCTGAAATTCGACTTATACAGTGTTTTTGCTTATTAAACTTGATGAATTCTCTCCTCTTGACTGTAGAATAGTGTGTAAAGCAAAGCACAATACATTGCTATGTGTAGAAGCAAAGATATACGCGATTTCACAATGTGTTCCTAGAACAGCTGTGAGCAACTTTTTTACACCACGTTAACAACAGATTTGAAGCTCAATATTTCATGGGCTGAAGCGGGGAAGATAGAAAACGTGTGCCCTGTAAAGGCGAAGTCTGTGGCATTAACAGGAAGGGAGAAAAAGTACTTTCTACCCATTTTTAGGTTCAGCGGTAAAACGGCAAGTTTCTATGGAACTGCATATCTTCTTGTGACTGTGGTTTTCCCGGTCACACAAAAATGCTGAAATTCGACTTATACAGAGTTTTTGCTTATTAAACTTGATGAATTCTCTCCTCTTGACTGTAGAATAGTGTGTAAAGCAAAGCACAATACATTCCTATGTGTAGAAGAAAAGATATACGCGATTTCACAATGTGTTCCTAGAACAGCTGTGAGCAACTTTTTTACACAACGTTAACAACACATTTGAAGCTCAATATTTCATGGGCTGAAGCGGGGAAGATAGAAAACGTGTGCCCTGTAAAGGCGAAGTCTGTGGCATTAACATGAAGGGAGAAAAAGTACTTTCTACCCATTTTTAGGTTCAGCGGTAAAATGGCAAGTTTCTATGGAACTGCATCTCGGCTTGTGACTGTGGTTTTCCCGGTCACACAAAAATGCTGAAATTCGACTTATACAGTGTTTTTGCTTATTAAACTTGATGAATTCTCTCCTCTTGACTGTAGAATAGTGTGTAAAGCAAAGCACAATACATTCCTATGTGTAGAAGAAAAGATATACGCGATTTCACAATGTGTTCCTAGAACAGCTGTGAGCAACTTTTTTACACAATGTTAACAACAGATTTGAAGCTCAATATTTCATGGGCTGAAGCGGGGAAGATAGAAAACGTGTGCCCTGTAAAGGCGAAATCTGTGGCATTAACAGGAAGGGAGAAAAAGTACTTTCTACCCATTTTTAGGTTCAGCGGTAAAACGGCAAGTTTCTATGGAACTGCATCTCGGCTTGTGACTGTGGTTTTCCCGGTCACACAAAAATGCTGAAATTCGACTTATACAGAGTTTTTGCTTATTAAACTTGATGAATTCTCTCCTCTTGACTGTAGAATAGTGTGTAAAGCAAAGCACAATACATTCCTATGTGTAGAAGAAAAGATATACGCGATTTCACAATGTGTTCCTAGAACAGCTGTGAGCAACTTTTTTACACAACGTTAACAACACATTTGAAGCTCAATATTTCATGGGCTGAAGCGGGGAAGATAGAAAACGTGTGCCCTGTAAAGGCGAAGTCTGTGGCATTAACAGGAAGGGAGAAAAAGTACTTTCTACCCATTTTTAGGTTCAGCGGTAAAATGGCAAGTTTCTATGGAACTGCATCTCGGCTTGTGACTGTGGTTTTCCCGGTCACACAAAAATGCTGAAATTGGCCCCTGTAATGAGATGCGCCGTGTAAAGGCCCCTGTAATGAGATGCGCCATGTAAAGGCCCCTGTAATGAGATAAAGCAAAGCACAATACTTTCCAATGTGTAGAAGAAAAGATATACGCGATTTCACAATGTGTTCCAAGAACAGCTATGAGCAACTTTTTTACACAATGTTAACAACACATTTGAAGCTCAATATTTCATGGGCTGAAGCGGGGAAGATAGAAAACGTGTGCCCTGTAAAGGCGAAGTCTGTGGCATTAACAGGAAGGGAGAAAAAGTACTTTCTACCCATTTTTAGGTTCAGCGGTAAAATGGCAAGTTTCTATGGAACTGCATCTCGGCTTGTGACTGTGGTTTTCCCGGTCACACAAAAATGCTGAAATTCGACTTATACAGTGTTTTTGCTTATTAAACTTGATGAATTCTCTCCTCTTGACTGTAGAATAGTGTGTAAAGCAAAGCACAATACATTGCTATGTGTAGAAGCAAAGATATACGCGATTTCACAATGTGTTCCTAGAACAGCTGTGAGCAACTTTTTTACACCACGTTAACAACAGATTTGAAGCTCAATATTTCATGGGCTGAAGCGGGGAAGATAGAAAACGTGTGCCCTGTAAAGGCCAAGTCTGTGGCATTAACAGGAAGGGAGAAAAAGTACTTTCTACCCATTTTTAGGTTCAGAGGTAAAATGGCAAGTTTCTATGGAACTGCATCTCGGCTTGTGACTGTGGTTTTCCCGGTCACACAAAAATGCTGAAATTCGACTTATACAGTGTTTTTGCTTATTAAACTTGATGAATTCTCTCCTCTTGACTGTAGAATAGTGTGTAAAGCAAAGCACAATACATTCCTATGTGTAGAAGAAAAGATATACGCGATTTCACAATGTGTTCCAAGAACAGCTGTGAGCAACTTTTTTACACAATGTTAACAACACATTTGAAGCTCAATATTTCATGGGCTGAAGCGGGGAAGATAGAAAACGTGTGCCCTGTAAAGGCGAAGTCTGTGGCATTAACAGGAAGGGAGAAAAAGTACTTTCTACCCATTTTTAGGTTCAGCGGTAAAATGGCAAGTTTCTATCTTCCCCGCTTCAGCCCATGAAATATTGAGCTTCAAATGTGTTGTTAACATTGTGTAAAAAAAGTTGCTCACAGCTGTTCTAGGAACACATTGTGAAATCGCGTATATCTTTGCTTCTACACAAAGGAATGTATTGTGCTTTGCTTTACACACTATTCTACAGTCAAGAGGAGAGAATTCATCAAGTTTAATAAGCAAAAACACTCTATAAGTCGATTTTCAGCATTATTGTGTGACCGGGAAAACCACAGTCACAAGCCGAGATGCAGTTCCATAGAAACTTGCCATTTTACCGCTGAACCTAAAAATGGGTAGAAAGTACTTTTTCTCCCTTCCTGTTAATGCCACAGACTTCGCCTTTACAGGGCACACGTTTTCTATCTTCCCCGCTTCAGCCCATGAAATATTGAGCTTCAAATGTGTTGTTAACATTGTGTAAAAAAGTTGCTCACAGCTGTTCTAGGAACACATTGTGAAATCGCGTATATCTTTTCTTCTACACATAGGAATGTATTGTGCTTTGCTTTACACACTATTCTACAGTCAAGAGGAGAGAATTGATCAAGTTTAATAAGCAAAAACACTGTATAAGTCGAATTTCAGCATTTTTGTGTGACCGGGAAAACCACAGTCACAAGACGAGATGCAGTTCCATAGAAACTTGCCATTTTACCGCTGAACCTAAAAATGGGATGAAAGTACTTTTTCTCCCTTCCTGTTAATGCCACAGACTTCGCCTTTACAGGGCACACGTTTTCTATCTTCCCCGCTTCAGCCCATGAAATATTGAGCTTCAAATGTGTTGTTAACATTGTGTAAAAAAAGTTGCTCACAGCTGTTCTAGGAACACATTGTGAAATCGCGTATATCTTTGCTTCTACACATAGCAATGTATTGTGCTTTGCTTTACACACTATTCTACAGTCAAGAGGAGAGAATTCATCAAGTTTAATAAGCAAAAACACTGTATAAGTCGATTTTCAGCATTATTGTGTGACCGGGAAAACCACAGTCACAAGCCGAGATGCAGTTCCATAGAAACTTGCCATTTTACCGCTGAACCTAAAAATGGGTAGAAAGTACTTTTTCTCCCTTCCTGTTAATGCCACAGACTTCGCCTTTACAGGGCACACGTTTTCTATCTTTCCCGCTTCAGCCCATGAAATATTGAGCTTCAAATGTGTTGTTAACATTGTGTAAAAAAGTTGCTCACAGCTGTTCTTGGAACACATTGTGAAATCGCGTATATCTTTTCTTCTACACATAGGAATGTATTGTGCTTTGCTTTACACACTATTCTACAGTCAAGAAGAGAGAATTGATCAAGTTTAATAAGCAAAAACACTGTATAAGTCGAATTTCAGCATTTTTGTGTGACCGGGAAAACCACAGTCACAAGACAAGATGCAGTTCCATAGAAACTTGCCATTTTACCGCTGAACCTAAAAATGGATAGAAAGTACTTTTTCTCCCTTCCTGTTAATGCCACAGACTTCGCCTTTACAGGGCACACGTTTTCTATCTTCCCCGCTTCAGCCCATGAAATATTGAGCTTCAAATGTGTTGTTAACATTGTGTAAAAAAGTTGCTCACAGCTGTTCTAGGAACACATTGTGAAATCGCGTATATCTTTGCTTCTACACAAAGGAATGTATTGTGCTTTGCTTTACACACTATTCTACAGTCAAGAGGAGAGAATTCATCAAGTTTAATAAGCACAAACACTGTATAAGTCGAATTTCAGCATTTTTGTGTGACCGGGAAAACCACAGTCACAAGCCGAGATGCAGTTCCATAGAAACTTGCTATTTTACCGCTGAACCTAAAAATGGGTAGAAAGTACTTTTTCTCCCTTCCTGTTAATGCCACAGACTTGGCCTTTACAGGGCACACGTTTTCTATCTTCCCCGCTTCAGCCCATGAAATATTGAGCTTCAAATGTGTTGTTAACATTGTGTAAAAAAGTTGCTCACAGCTGTTCTAGGAACACATTGTGAAATCGCGTATATCTTTTCTTCTACACATAGGAATGTATTGTGCTTTGCTTTACACACTATTCTACAGTCAAGAGGAGAGAATTCATCAAGTTTAATAAGCAAATATACTGTATAAGTCGAATTTCAGCATTTTTGTGTGACCGGGAAAACCACAGTCACAAGCCGAGATGCAGTTCCATAGAAACTTGCCATTTTACCGCTGAACCTAAAAATGGGTAGAAAGTACTTTTTCTCCCTTCCTGTTAATGCCACAGACTTCGCCTTTACAGGGCACACGTTTTCTATCTTCCCCGCTTCAGCCCATGAAATATTGAGCTTCAAATGTGTTGTTAACATTGTGTAAAAAAGTTGCTCACAGCTGTTCTAGGAACACATTGTGAAATCGCGTATATCTTTTCTTCTACACATAGGAATGTATTGTGCTTTGCTTTACACACTATTCTACAGTCAAGAGGAGAGAATTCATCAAGTTTAATAAGCAAATATACTGTATAAGTCGAATTTCAGCATTTTTGTGTGACCGGGAAAACCACAGTCACAAGACGAGATGCAGTTCCATAGAAACTTGCCATTTTACCGCTGAACCTAAAAATGGGTAGAAAGTACTTTTTCTCCCTTCCTGTTAATGCCACAGACTTCGCCTTTACAGGGCACACGTTTTCTATCTTCCCCGCTTCAGCCCATGAAATATTGAGCTTCAAATGTGTTGTTAACATTGTGTAAAAAAGTTGCTCACAGCTGTTCTAGGAACACATTGTGAAATCGCGTATATCTTTTCTTCTACACATAGGAATGTATTGTGCTTTGCTTTACACACTATTCTACAGTCAAGAGGAGAGAATTCATCAAGTTTAATAAGCAAAAACACTGTATAAGTCGAATTTCAGCATTTTTGTGTGACCGGGAAAACCACAGTCACAAGCCGAGATGCAGTTCCATAGAAACTTGCCATTTTACCGCTGAACCTAAAAATGGGTAGAAAGTACTTTTTCTCCCTTCCTGTTAATGCCACAGACTTCGCCTTTACAGGGCACACGTTTTCTATCTTCCCCGCTTCAGCCCATGAAAAATTGAGCTTCAAATGTGTTGTTAACATTGTGTAAAAAAGTTGCTCACAGCTGTTCTAGGAACACATTGTGAAATCGCGTATATCTTTGCTTCTACACATAGGAATGTATTGTGCTTTGCTTTACACACTATTCTACAGTCAAGAGGAGAGAATTCATCAAGTTTAATAAGCAAAAACACTGTATAAGTCGAATTTCAGCATTTTTGTGTGACCGGGAAAACCACAGTCACAAGCCGAGATGCAGTTCCATAGAAACTTGCCATTTTACCGCTGAACCTAAAAATGGGTAGAAAGTACTTTTTCTCCCTTCCTGTTAATGCCACAGACTTCGCCTTTACAGGGCACACGTTTTCTATCTTCCCCGCTTCAGCCTATGAAATATTGAGCTTCAAATCTGTTGTTAACGTGGTGTAAAAAAGTTGCTCACAGCTGTTCTAGGAACACATTGTGAAATCGCGTATATCTTTGCTTCTACACATAGCAATGTATTGTGATTTGCTTTACACACTATTCTACAGTCAAGAGGAGAGAATTCATCAAGTTTAATAAGCAAAAACACTGTATAAGTCGATTTTCAGCATTATTGTGTGACCGGGAAAACCACAGTCACAAGCCGAGATGCAGTTCCATAGAAACTTGCCATTTTACCGCTGAACCTAAAAATGGGTAGAAAGTACTTTTTCTCCCTTCCTGTTAATGCCACAGACTTCGCCTTTACAGGGCACACGTTTTCTATCTTCCCCGCTTCAGCCCATGAAATATTGAGCTTCAAATGTGTTGTTAACATTGTGTAAAAAAGTTGCTCACAGCTGTTCTAGGAACACATTGTGAAATCGCGTATATCTTTGCTTCTACACATAGGAATGTATTGTGCTTTGCTTTACACACTATTCTACAGTCAAGAGGAGAGAATTCATCAAGTTTAATAAGCACAAACACTGTATAAGTCGAATTTCAGCATTTTTGTGTGACCGGGAAAACCACAGTCACAAGCCGAGATGCAGTTCCATAGAAACTTGCCATTTTACCGCTGAACCTAAAAATGGGTAGAAAGTACTTTTTCTCCCTTCCTGTTAATGCCACAGACTTGGCCTTTACAGGGCACACGTTTTCTATCTTCCCCGCTTCAGCCCATGAAATATTGAGCTTCAAATGTGTTGTTAACATTGTGTAAAAAAGTTGCTCACAGCTGTTCTAGGAACACATTGTGAAATCGCTTATATCTTTTCTTCTACACATAGGAATGTATTGTGCTTTGCTTAACACACTATTCTACAGTCAAGAGGAGAGAATTCATCAAGTTTAATAAGCAAAAACACTGTATAAGTCGAATTTCAGCATTTTTGTGTGACCGGGAAAACCACAGTCACAAGCCGAGATGCAGTTCCATAGAAACTTGCCATTTTACCGCTGAACCTAAAAATGGGTAGAAAGTACTTTTTCTCCCTTCCTGTTAATGCCACAGACTTGGCCTTTACAGGGCACACGTTTTCTATCTTCCCCGCTTCAGCCCATGAAATATTGAGCTTCAAATGTGTTGTTAACATTGTGTAAAAAAGTTGCTCACAGCTGTTCTAGGAACACATTGTGAAATCGCGTATATCTTTGCTTCTACACATAGGAATGTATTGTGCTTTGCTTTACACACTATTCTACAGTCAAGAGGAGAGAATTCATCAAGTTTAATAAGCACAAACACTGTATAAGTCGAATTTCAGCATTTTTGTGTGACCGGGAAACCACAGTCACAAGCCGAGATGCAGTTCCATAGAAACTTGCCATTTTACCGCTGAACCTAAAAATGGGTAGAAAGTACTTTTTCTCCCTTCCTGTTAATGCCACAGACTTGGCCTTTACAGGGCACACGTTTTCTATCTTCCCCGCTTCAGCCCATGAAATATTGAGCTTCAAATGTGTTGTTAACATTGTGTAAAAAAGTTGCTCACAGCTGTTCTAGGAACACATTGTGAAATCGCGTATATCTTTGCTTCTACACATAGGAATGTATTGTGCTTTGCTTTACACACTATTCTACAGTCAAGAGGAGAGAATTCATCAAGTTTAATAAGCACAAACACTGTATAAGTCGAATTTCAGCATTTTTGTGTGACCGGGAAAACCACAGTCACAAGCCGAGATGCAGTTCCATAGAAACTTGCCATTTTACCGCTGAACCTAAAAATGGGTAGAAAGTACTTTTTCTCCCTTCCTGTTAATGCCACAGACTTGGCCTTTACAGGGCACACGTTTTCTATCTTCCCCGCTTCAGCCCATGAAATATTGAGCTTCAAATGTGTTGTTAACATTGTGTAAAAAAGTTGCTCACAGCTGTTCTAGGAACACATTGTGAAATCGCTTATATCTTTTCTTCTACACATAGGAATGTATTGTGCTTTGCTTAACACACTATTCTACAGTCAAGAGGAGAGAATTCATCAAGTTTAATAAGCAAAAACACTGTATAAGTCGAATTTCAGCATTTTTGTGTGACCGGGAAAACCACAGTCACAAGCCGAGATGCAGTTCCATAGAAACTTGCCATTTTACCGCTGAACCTAAAAATGGGTAGAAAGTACTTTTTCTCCCTTCCTGTTAATGCCACAGACTTGGCCTTTACAGGGCACACGTTTTCTATCTTCCCCGCTTCAGCCCATGAAATATTGAGCTTCAAATGTGTTGTTAACATTGTGTAAAAAAGTTGCTCACAGCTGTTCTAGGAACACATTGTGAAAACGCGTATATCTTTGCTTCTACACATAGGAATGTATTGTGCTTTGCTTTACACACTATTCTACAGTCAAGAGGAGAGAATTCATCAAGTTTAATAAGCACAAACACTGTATAAGTCGAATTTCAGCATT
The DNA here is from genome assembly GCF_040206685.1 of Ascaphus truei. Taxonomy (NCBI): domain Eukaryota; kingdom Metazoa; phylum Chordata; class Amphibia; order Anura; family Ascaphidae; genus Ascaphus; species Ascaphus truei. The sequence continues at coordinate 1,013,548 of NW_027453986.1, forward strand.
TTTGTGTGACCGGGAAACCACAGTCACAAGCCGAGATGCAGTTCCATAGAAACTTGCCATTTTACCGCTGAACCTAAAAATGGGTAGAAAGTACTTTTTCTCCCTTCCTGTTAATGCCACAGACTTGGCCTTTACAGGGCACACGTTTTCTATCTTCCCCGCTTCAGCCCATGAAATATTGAGCTTCAAATGTGTTGTTAACATTGTGTAAAAAAGTTGCTCACAGCTGTTCTAGGAACACATTGTGAAATCGCGTATATCTTTTCTTCTACACATAGGAATGTATTGTGCTTTGCTTAACACACTATTCTACAGTCAAGAGGAGAGAATTCATCAAGTTTAATAAGCAAAAACACTGTATAAGTCGAATTTCAGCATTTTTGTGTGACCGGGAAAACCACAGTCACAAGCCGAGATGCAGTTCCATAGAAACTTGCCATTTTACCGCTGAACCTAAAAATGGGTAGAAAGTACCTTTTCTCCCTTCCTGTTAATGCCACAGACTTCGCCTTTACAGGGCACACGTTTTCTATCTTCCCCGCTTCAGCCCATGAAATATTGAGCTTCAAATGTGTTGTTAACTTTGTGTAAAAAAGTTGCTCACAGCTGTTCTAGGAACACATTGTGAAATCGCGTATATCTTTTCTTCTACACATAGGAATGTATTGTGCTTTGCTTTACACACTATTCTACAGTCAAGAGGAGAGAATTCATCAAGTTTAATAAGCAAATACACTGTATAAGTCGAATTTCAGCATTTTTGTGTGACCGGGAAAACCACAGTCACAAGCGGAGATGCAGATCCATAGAAACTTGCCATTTTACCGCTGAACCTAAAAATGGGTAGAAAGTACTTTTTCTCCCTTCCTGTTAATGCCACAGACTTCGCCTTTACAGGGCACACGTTTTCTATCTTCCCCGCTTCAGCCCATGAAATATTGAGCTTCAAATGTGTTGTTAACGTGGTGTAAAAAAGTTGCTCACAGCTGTTCTAGGAACACATTGTGAAATCGCGTATATCTTTTCTTCTACACAAAGGAATGTATTGTGCTTTGCTTTACACACTATTCTACAGTCAAGAGGAGAGAATTCATCAATTTTAATAAGCAAAAACACTGTATAAGTCGAATTTCAGCATTTTTGTGTGACCGGGAAAACCACAGTCACAAGCTGAGATGCAGTTCCATAGAAACTTGCCATTTTACCGCTGAACCTAGAAATGGGTAGAAAGTACTTTTTCTCCCTTCCTGTTAATGCCACAGACTTGGCCTTTACAGGGCACACGTTTTCTATCTTCCCCGCTTCAGCCCATGAAATATTGAGCTTCAAATGTGTTGTTAACATTGTGTAAAAAAGTTGCTCACAGCTGTTCTAGGAACACATTGTGAAATCGCGTATATCTTTGCTTCTACACATAGGAATGTATTGTGCTTTGCTTTACACACTATTCTACAGTCAAGAGGAGAGAATTCATCAAGTTTAATAAGCACAAACACTGTATAAGTCGAATTTCAGCATTTTTGTGTGACCGGGAAACCACAGTCACAAGCCGAGATGCAGTTCCATAGAAACTTGCCATTTTACCGCTGAACCTAAAAATGGGTAGAAAGTACTTTTTCTCCCTTCCTGTTAATGCCACAGACTTGGCCTTTACAGGGCACACGTTTTCTATCTTGCCCGCTTCAGCCCATGAAATATTGAGCTTCAAATGTGTTGTTAACATTGTGTAAAAAAGTTGCTCACAGCTGTTCTAGGAACACATTGTGAAATCGCGTATATCTTTTCTTCTACACATAGGAATGTATTGTGCTTTGCTTTACACACTATTCTACAGTCAAGAGGAGAGAATTCATCAAGTTTAATAAGCAAATACACTGTATAAGTCGAATTTCAGCATTTTTGTGTGACCGGGAAAACCACAGTCACAAGCCGAGATGCAGATCCATAGAAACTTGCCATTTTACCGCTGAACCTAAAAATGGGTAGAAAGTACTTTTTCTCCCTTCCTGTTAATGCCACAGACTTCGCCTTTACAGGGCACACGTTTTCTATCTTCCCCGCTTCAGCCCATGAAATATTGAGCTTCAAATGTGTTGTTAACATTGTGTAAAAAAGTTGCTCACAGCTGTTCTAGGAACACATTGTGAAATCGCGTATATCTTTGCTTCTACACATAGGAATGTATTGTGCTTTGCTTTACACACTATTCTACAGTCAAGAGGAGAGAATTCATCAAGTTTAATAAGCACAAACACTGTATAAGTCGAATTTCAGCATTTTTGTGTGACCGGGAAACCACAGTCACAAGCCGAGATGCAGTTCCATAGAAACTTGCCATTTTACCGCTGAACCTAAAAATGGGTAGAAAGTACTTTTTCTCCCTTCCTGTTAATGCCACAGACTTGGCCTTTACAGGGCACACGTTTTCTATCTTGCCCGCTTCAGCCCATGAAATATTGAGCTTCAAATGTGTTGTTAACATTGTGTAAAAAAGTTGCTCACAGCTGTTCTAGGAACACATTGTGAAATCGCGTATATCTTTTCTTCTACACATAGGAATGTATTGTGCTTTGCTTTACACACTATTCTACAGTCAAGAGGAGAGAATTCATCAAGTTTAATAAGCAAATACACTGTATAAGTCGAATTTCAGCATTTTTGTGTGACCGGGAAAACCACAGTCACAAGCCGAGATGCAGATCCATAGAAACTTGCCATTTTACCGCTGAACCTAAAAATGGGTAGAAAGTACTTTTTCTCCCTTCCTGTTAATGCCACAGACTTCGCCTTTACAGGGCACACGTTTTCTATCTTCCCCGCTTCAGCCCATGAAATATTGAGCTTCAAATGTGTTGTTAACGTGGTGTAAAAAAGTTGCTCACAGCTGTTCTAGGAACACATTGTGAAATCGCGTATATCTTTGCTTCTACACATAGCAATGTATTGTGCTTTGCTTTACACACTATTCTACAGCCAAGAGGAGAGAATTCATCAAGTTTAATAAGCAAAAACACTGTATAAGTCGATTTTCAGCATTATTGTGTGACCGGGAAAACCACAGTCACAAGCCGAGATGCAGTTCCATAGAAACTTGCCATTTTACCGCTGAACCTAAAAATGGGTAGAAAGTACTTTTTCTCCCTTCCTGTTAATGCCACAGACTTCGCCTTTACAGGGCACACGTTTTCAATCTTCCCCGCTTCAGCCCATGAAATATTGAGCTTCAAATGTGTTGTTAACATTGTGTAAAAAAGTTGCTCACAGCTGTTCTAGGAACACATTGTGAAATCGCGTATATCTTTTCTTCTACACAAAGGAATGTATTGTGCTTTGCTTTACACACTATTCTACAGTCAAGAGGAGAGAATTCATCAATTTTAATAAGCAAAAACACTGTATAAGTCGAATTTCAGCATTTTTGTGTGACCGGGAAAACCACAGTCACAAGACGAGATGCAGTTCCATAGAAACTTGCCATTTTACCTCTGAACCTAAAAATGGGTAGAAAGTACTTTTTCTCCCTTCCTGTTAATGCCACAGACTTCGCCTTTACAGGGCACACGTTTTCTATCTTCCCCGCTTCAGAACATGAAATATTGAGCTTCAAATGTGTTGTTAACATTGTGTAAAAAAGTTGCTCACAGCTGTTCTAGGAACACATTGTGAAATCGCGTATATCTTTTCTTCTACACATAGGAATGTATTGTGCTTTGCTTAACACACTATTCTACAGTCAAGAGGAGAGAATTCATCAAGTTTAATAAGCAAAAACACTGTATAAGTCGAATTTCAGCATTTTTGTGTGACCGGGAAAACCCCAGTCACAAGACGAGATTCAGTTCCATAGGAACTTGCCATTTTACCGCGGAACCTAAAAATGGGTAGAAAGTACTTTTTCTCCCTTCCTGTTAATGCCACAGACTTCGCCTTTACAGGGCACACGTTTTCTATCTTCCCCGCTTCAGCCCATGAAATATTGAGCTTCAAATGTGTTGTTAACATTGTGTAAAAAAGTTGCTCACAGCTGTTCTAGGAACACATTGTGAAATCGCGTATATCTTTGCTTCTACACATAGGAATGTATTGTGCTTTGCTTTACACACTATTCTACAGTCAAGAGGAGAGAATTCATCAAGTTTAATAAGCACAAACACTGTATAAGTCGAATTTCAGCATTTTTGTGTGACCGGGAAAACCACAGTCACAAGCCGAGATGCAGTTCCATAGAAACTTGCCATTTTACCGCTGAACCTAAAAATGGGTAGAAAGTACTTTTTCTCCCTTCCTGTTAATGCCACAGACTTGGCCTTTACAGGGCACACGTTTTCTATCTTCCCCGCTTCAGCCCATGAAATATTGAGCTTCAAATGTGTTGTTAACATTGTGTAAAAAAGTTGCTCACAGCTGTTCTAGGAACACATTGTGAAATCGCGTATATCTTTTCTTCTACACATAGGAATGTATTGTGCTTTGCTAAACACACTATTCTACAGTCAAGAGGAGAGAATTCATCAAGTTTAATAAGCAAAAACACTGTATAAGTCGAATTTCAGCATTTTTGTGTGACCGGGAAAACCACAGTCACAAGACGAGATGCAGTTCCATAGAAACTTGCCATTTTACCGCTGAACCTAAAAATGGGTAGAAAGTACTTTTTCTCCCTTCCTGTTAATGCCACAGACTTCGCCTTTACAGGGCACACGTTTTCTATCTTCCCCGCTTCAGCCCATGAAATATTGAGCTTCAAATCTGTTGTTAACGTGGTGTAAAAAAGTTGCTCACAGCTGTTCTAGGAACACATTGTGAAATCGCGTATATCTTTGCTTCTACACATAGCAATGTATTGTGATTTGCTTTACACACTATTCTACAGTCAAGAGGAGAGAATTCATCAAGTTTAATAAGCAAAAACACTGTATAAGTCGATTTTCAGCATTATTGTGTGACCGGGAAAACCACAGTCACAAGACGAGATGCAGTTCCATAGAAACTTGCCATTTTACCGCTGAACCTAAAAATGGGTAGAAAGTACTTTTTCTCCCTTCCTGTTAATGCCACAGACTTCGCCTTTACAGGGCACACGTTTTCTATCTTCCCCGCTTCAGCCCATGAAATATTGAGCTTCAAATGTGTTGTTAACATTGTGTAAAAAAGTTGCTCACAGCTGTTCTAGGAACACATTGTGAAATCGCGTATATCTTTGCTTCTACACATAGGAATGTATTGTGTTTTGCTTTACACACTATTCTACAGTCAAGAGGAGAGAATTCATCAAGTTTAATAAGCAAAAACACTGTATAAGTCGATTTTCAGCATTATTGTGTGACCGGGAAAACCACAGTCACAAGCCGAGATGCAGTTCCATAGAAACTTGCCATTTTACCGCTGAACCTAAAAATGGGTAGAAAGTACTTTTTCTCCCTTCCTGTTAATGCCACAGACTTGGCCTTTACAGGGCACACGTTTTCTATCTTCCCCGCTTCAGCCCATGAAATATTGAGCTTCAAATGTGTTGTTAACTTTGTGTAAAAAAGTTGCTCACAGCTGTTCTAGGAACACATTGTGAAATCCCGTATATCTTTTCTTCTACACATAGGAATGTATTGTGCTTTGCTTTACACACTATTCTACAGTCAAGAGGAGAGAATTCATCAAGTTTAATAAGCAAATACACTGTATAAGTCGATTTTCAGCATTATTGTGTGACCGGGAAAACCACAGTCACAAGCCGAGATGCAGTTCCATAGAAACTTGCCATTTTACCGCTGAACCTAAAAATGGGTAGAAAGTACTTTTTCTCCCTTCCTGTTAATGCCACAGACTTCGCCTTTACAGGGCACACGTTTACTATCTTCCCCGCTTCAGCCCATGAAATATTGAGCTTCAAATGTGTTGTTAACATTGTGTAAAAAAGTTGCTCACAGCTGTTCTAGGAACACATTGTGAAATCGCGTATATCTTTTCTTCTACACATAGGAATGTATTGTGCTTTGCTTTACACACTATTCTACAGTCAAGAGGAGAGAATTCATCAATTTTAATAATCAAAAACACTGTATAAGTCGAATTTCAGCATTTTTGTGTGACCGGGAAAACCACAGTCACAAGCCGAGATGCAGATCCATAGAAACTTGCCATTTTACCGCTGAACCTAAAAATGGGTAGAAAGTACTTTTTCTCCCTTCCTGTTAATGCCACAGACTTCGCCTTTACAGGGCACACGTTTTCTATCTTCCCCGCTTCAGCCCATGAAATATTGAGCTTCAAATGTGTTGTTAACATTGTGTAAAAAAGTTGCTCACAGCTGTTCTAGGAACACATTGTGAAATCGCGTATATCTTTGCTTCTACACATAGCAATGTATTGTGCTTTGCTTTACACACTATTCTACAGCCAAGAGGAGAGAATTCATCAAGTTTAATAAGCAAAAACACTGTATAAGTCGATTTTCAGCATTATTGTGTGACCGGGAAAACCACAGTCACAAGCCGAGATGCAGTTCCATAGAAACTTGCCATTTTACCGCTGAACCTAAAAATGGGTAGAAAGTACTTTTTCTCCCTTCCTGTTAATGCCACAGACTTCGCCTTTACAGGGCACACGTTTTCTATCTTCCCCGCTTCAGCCCATGAAATATTGAGCTTCAAATGTGTTGTTAACATTGTGTAAAAAAGTTGCTCACAGCTGTTCTAGGAACACATTGTGAAATCGCGTATATCTTTTCTTCTACACATAGGAATGTATTGTGCTTTGCTTTACACACTATTCTACAGTCAAGAGGAGAGAATTCATCAATTTTAATAAGCAAAAACACTGTATAAGTCGAATTTCAGCATTTTTGTGTGACCGGGAAAACCACAGTCACAAGACGAGATTCAGTTCCATAGGAACTTGCCATTTTACCGCGGAACCTAAAAATGGGTAGAAAGTACTTTTTCTCCCTTCCTGTTAATGCCACAGACTTCGCCTTTACAGGGCACACGTTTTCTATCTTCCCCGCTTCAGCCCATGAAATATTGAGCTTCAAATGTGTTGTTAACATTGTGTAAAAAAGTTGCTCACAGCTGTTCTAGGAACACATTGTGAAATCGCGTATATCTTTGCTTCTACACATAGGAATGTATTGTGCTTTGCTTTACACACTATTCTACAGTCAAGAGGAGAGAATTCATCAAGTTTAATAAGCACAAACACTGTATAAGTCGAATTTCAGCATTTTTGTGTGACCGGGAAAACCACAGTCACAAGCCGAGATGCAGTTCCATAGAAACTTGCCATTTTACCGCTGAACCTAAAAATGGGTAGAAAGTACTTTTTCTCCCTTCCTGTTAATGCCACAGACTTGGCCTTTACAGGGCACACGTTTTCTATCTTCCCCGCTTCAGCCCATGAAATATTGAGCTTCAAATGTGTTGTTAACATTGTGTAAAAAAGTTGCTCACAGCTGTTCTAGGAACACATTGTGAAATCGCATATATCTTTTCTTCTACACATAGGAATGTATTGTGCTTTGCTAAACACACTATTCTACAGTCAAGAGGAGAGAATTCATCAAGTTTAATAAGCAAAAACACTGTATAAGTCGAATTTCAGCATTTTTGTGTGACCGGGAAAACCACAGTCACAAGACGAGATGCAGTTCCATAGAAACTTGCCATTTTACCGCTGAACCTAAAAATGGGTAGAAAGTACTTTTTCTCCCTTCCTGTTAATGCCACAGACTTCGCCTTTACAGGGCACACGTTTTCTATCTTCCCCGCTTCAGCCCATGAAATATTGAGCTTCAAATGTGTTGTTAACTTTGTGTAAAAAAGTTGCTCACAGCTGTTCTAGGAACACATTGTGAAATCGCGTATATCTTTTCTTCTACACATAGGAATGTATTGTGCTTTGCTTTACACACTATTCTACAGTCAAGAGGAGAGAATTCATCAAGTTTAATAAGCAAATACACTGTATAAGTCGAATTTCAGCATTTTTGTGTGACCGGGAAAACCACAGTCACAAGCCGAGATGCAGATCCATAGAAACTTGCCATTTTACCGCTGAACCTAAAAATGGGTAGAAAGTACTTTTTCTCCCTTCCTGTTAATGCCACAGACTTCGCCTTTACAGGGCACACGTTTTCTATCTTCCCCGCTTCAGCCCATGAAATATTGAGCTTCAAATGTGTTGTTAACTTTGTGTAAAAAAGTTGCTCACAGCTGTTCTAGGAACACATTGTGAAATCGCGTATATCTTTTCTTCTACACATAGGAATGTATTGTGCTTTGCTTTACACACTATTCTACAGCCAAGAGGAGAGAATTCATCAAGTTTAATAAGCAAAAACACTGTATAAGTCGATTTTCAGCATTATTGTGTGACCGGGAAAACCACAGTCACAAGCCGAGATGCAGTTCCATAGAAACTTGCCATTTTACCGCTGAACCTAAAAATGGGTAGAAAGTACTTTTTCTCCCTTCCTGTTAATGCCACAGACTTCGCCTTTACAGGGCACACGTTTTCAATCTTCCCCGCTTCAGCCCATGAAATATTGAGCTTCAAATGTGTTGTTAACATTGTGTAAAAAAGTTGCTCACAGCTGTTCTAGGAACACATTGTGAAATCGCGTATATCTTTTCTTCTACACAAAGGAATGTATTGTGCTTTGCTTTACACACTATTCTACAGTCAAGAGGAGAGAATTCATCAATTTTAATAAGCAAAAACACTGTATAAGTCGAATTTCAGCATTTTTGTGTGACCGGGAAAACCACAGTCACAAGACGAGATGCAGTTCCATAGAAACTTGCCATTTTACCTCTGAACCTAAAAATGGGTAGAAAGTACTTTTTCTCCCTTCCTGTTAATGCCACAGACTTCGCCTTTACAGGGCACACGTTTTCTATCTTCCCCGCTTCAGAACATGAAATATTGAGCTTCAAATGTGTTGTTAACATTGTGTAAAAAAGTTGCTCACAGCTGTTCTAGGAACACATTGTGAAATCGCGTATATCTTTTCTTCTACACATAGGAATGTATTGTGCTTTGCTTAACACACTATTCTACAGTCAAGAGGAGAGAATTCATCAAGTTTAATAAGCAAAAACACTGTATAAGTCGAATTTCAGCATTTTTGTGTGACCGGGAAAACCACAGTCACAAGACGAGATTCAGTTCCATAGGAACTTGCCATTTTACCGCGGAACCTAAAAATGGGTAGAAAGTACTTTTTCTCCCTTCCTGTTAATGCCACAGACTTCGCCTTTACAGGGCACACGTTTTCTATCTTCCCCGCTTCAGCCCATGAAATATTGAGCTTCAAATGTGTTGTTAACATTGTGTAAAAAAGTTGCTCACAGCTGTTCTAGGAACACATTGTGAAATCGCGTATATCTTTGCTTCTACACATAGGAATGTATTGTGCTTTGCTTTACACACTATTCTACAGTCAAGAGGAGAGAATTCATCAAGTTTAATAAGCACAAACACTGTATAAGTCGAATTTCAGCATTTTTGTGTGACCGGGAAAACCACAGTCACAAGCCGAGATGCAGTTCCATAGAAACTTGCCATTTTACCGCTGAACCTAAAAATGGGTAGAAAGTACTTTTTCTCCCTTCCTGTTAATGCCACAGACTTGGCCTTTACAGGGCACACGTTTTCTATCTTCCCCGCTTCAGCCCATGAAATATTGAGCTTCAAATGTGTTGTTAACATTGTGTAAAAAAGTTGCTCACAGCTGTTCTAGGAACACATTGTGAAATCGCGTATATCTTTTCTTCTACACATAGGAATGTATTGTGCTTTGCTAAACACACTATTCTACAGTCAAGAGGAGAGAATTCATCAAGTTTAAATAAGCAAAAACACTGTATAAGTCGAATTTCAGCATTTTTGTGTGACCGGGAAAACCACAGTCACAAGACGAGATGCAGTTCCATAGAAACTTGCCATTTTACCGCTGAACCTAAAAATGGGTAGAAAGTACTTTTTCTCCCTTCCTGTTAATGCCACAGACTTCGCCTTTACAGGGCACACGTTTTCTATCTTCCCCGCTTCAGCCCATGAAATATTGAGCTTCAAATCTGTTGTTAACGTGGTGTAAAAAAGTTGCTCACAGCTGTTCTAGGAACACATTGTGAAATCGCGTATATCTTTGCTTCTACACATAGGAATGTATTGTGTTTTGCTTTACACACTATTCTACAGTCAAGAGGAGAGAATTCATCAAGTTTAATAAGCAAAAACACTGTATAAGTCGATTTTCAGCATTATTGTGTGACCGGGAAAACCACAGTCACAAGCCGAGATGCAGTTCCATAGAAACTTGCCATTTTACCGCTGAACCTAAAAATGGGTAGAAAGTACTTTTTCTCCCTTCCTGTTAATGCCACAGACTTGGCCTTTACAGGGCACACGTTTTCTATCTTCCCCGCTTCAGCCCATGAAATATTGAGCTTCAAATGTGTTGTTAACTTTGTGTAAAAAAGTTGCTCACAGCTGTTCTAGGAACACATTGTGAAATCCCGTATATCTTTTCTTCTACACATAGGAATGTATTGTGCTTTGCTTTACACACTATTCTACAGTCAAGAGGAGAGAATTCATCAAGTTTAATAAGCAAATACACTGTATAAGTCGATTTTCAGCATTATTGTGTGACCGGGAAAACCACAGTCACAAGCCGAGATGCAGTTCCATAGAAACTTGCCATTTTACCGCTGAACCTAAAAATGGGTAGAAAGTACTTTTTCTCCCTTCCTGTTAATGCCACAGACTTCGCCTTTACAGGGCACACGTTTACTATCTTCCCCGCTTCAGCCCATGAAATATTGAGCTTCAAATGTGTTGTTAACATTGTGTAAAAAAGTTGCTCACAGCTGTTCTAGGAACACATTGTGAAATCGCGTATATCTTTTCTTCTACACATAGGAATGTATTGTGCTTTGCTTTACACACTATTCTACAGTCAAGAGGAGAGAATTCATCAATTTTAATAATCAAAAACACTGTATAAGTCGAATTTCAGCATTTTTGTGTGACCGGGAAAACCACAGTCACAAGCCGAGATGCAGATCCATAGAAACTTGCCATTTTACCGCTGAACCTAAAAATGGGTAGAAAGTACTTTTTCTCCCTTCCTGTTAATGCCACAGACTTCGCCTTTACAGGGCACACGTTTTCTATCTTCCCCGCTTCAGCCCATGAAATATTGAGCTTCAAATGTGTTGTTAACATTGTGTAAAAAAGTTGCTCACAGCTGTTCTAGGAACACATTGTGAAATCGCGTATATCTTTGCTTCTACACATAGCAATGTATTGTGCTTTGCTTTACACACTATTCTACAGCCAAGAGGAGAGAATTCATCAAGTTTAATAAGCAAAAACACTGTATAAGTCGATTTTCAGCATTATTGTGTGACCGGGAAAACCACAGTCACAAGCCGAGATGCAGTTCCATAGAAACTTGCCATTTTACCGCTGAACCTAAAAATGGGTAGAAAGTACTTTTTCTCCCTTCCTGTTAATGCCACAGACTTCGCCTTTACAGGGCACACGTTTTCTATCTTCCCCGCTTCAGCCCATGAAATATTGAGCTTCAAATGTGTTGTTAACATTGTGTAAAAAAGTTGCTCACAGCTGTTCTAGGAACACATTGTGAAATCGCGTATATCTTTTCTTCTACACATAGGAATGTATTGTGCTTTGCTTTACACACTATTCTACAGTCAAGAGGAGAGAATTCATCAATTTTAATAAGCAAAAACACTGTATAAGTCGAATTTCAGCATTTTTGTGTGACCGGGAAAACCACAGTCACAAGACGAGATTCAGTTCCATAGGAACTTGCCATTTTACCGCGGAACCTAAAAATGGGTAGAAAGTACTTTTTCTCCCTTCCTGTTAATGCCACAGACTTCGCCTTTACAGGGCACACGTTTTCTATCTTCCCCGCTTCAGCCCATGAAATATTGAGCTTCAAATGTGTTGTTAACATTGTGTAAAAAAGTTGCTCACAGCTGTTCTAGGAACACATTGTGAAATCGCGTATATCTTTTCTTCTACACAAAGGAATGTATTGTGCTTTGCTTTACACACTATTCTACAGTCAAGAGGAGAGAATTCATCAATTTTAATAAGCAAAAACACTGTATAAGTCGAATTTCAGCATTTTTGTGTGACCGGGAAAACCACAGTCACAAGACGAGATGCAGTTCCATAGAAACTTGCCATTTTACCTCTGAACCTAAAAATGGGTAGAAAGTACTTTTTCTCCCTTCCTGTTAATGCCACAGACTTCGCCTTTACAGGGCACACGTTTTCTATCTTCCCCGCTTCAGAACATGAAATATTGAGCTTCAAATGTGTTGTTAACATTGTGTAAAAAAGTTGCTCACAGCTGTTCTAGGAACACATTGTGAAATCGCGTATATCTTTTCTTCTACACATAGAAATGTATTGTGCTTTGCTTAACACACTATTCTACAGTCAAGAGGAGAGAATTCATCAAGTTTAATAAGCAAAAACACTGTATAAGTCGAATTTCAGCATTTTTGTGTGACCGGGAAAACCCCAGTCACAAGACGAGATTCAGTTCCATAGGAACTTGCCATTTTACCGCGGAACCTAAAAATGGGTAGAAAGTACTTTTTCTCCCTTCCTGTTAATGCCACAGACTTCGCCTTTACAGGGCACACGTTTTCTATCTTCCCCGCTTCAGCCCATGAAATATTGAGCTTCAAATGTGTTGTTAACATTGTGTAAAAAAGTTGCTCACAGCTGTTCTAGGAACACATTGTGAAATCGCGTATATCTTTGCTTCTACACATAGGAATGTATTGTGCTTTGCTTTACACACTATTCTACAGTCAAGAGGAGAGAATTCATCAAGTTTAATAAGCACAAACACTGTATAAGTCGAATTTCAGCATTTTTGTGTGACCGGGAAAACCACAGTCACAAGCCGAGATGCAGTTCCATAGAAACTTGCCATTTTACCGCTGAACCTAAAAATGGGTAGAAAGTACTTTTTCTCCCTTCCTGTTAATGCCACAGACTTGGCCTTTACAGGGCACACGTTTTCTATCTTCCCCGCTTCAGCCCATGAAATATTGAGCTTCAAATGTGTTGTTAACATTGTGTAAAAAAGTTGCTCACAGCTGTTCTAGGAACACATTGTGAAATCGCGTATATCTTTTCTTCTACACATAGGAATGTATTGTGCTTTGCTAAACACACTATTCTACAGTCAAGAGGAGAGAATTCATCAAGTTTAAATAAGCAAAAACACTGTATAAGTCGAATTTCAGCATTTTTGTGTGACCGGGAAAACCACAGTCACAAGACGAGATGCAGTTCCATAGAAACTTGCCATTTTACCGCTGAACCTAAAAATGGGTAGAAAGTACTTTTTCTCCCTTCCTGTTAATGCCACAGACTTCGCCTTTACAGGGCACACGTTTTCTATCTTCCCCGCTTCAGCCCATGAAATATTGAGCTTCAAATCTGTTGTTAACGTGGTGTAAAAAAGTTGCTCACAGCTGTTCTAGGAACACATTGTGAAATCGCGTATATCTTTGCTTCTACACATAGGAATGTATTGTGTTTTGCTTTACACACTATTCTACAGTCAAGAGGAGAGAATTCATCAAGTTTAATAAGCAAAAACACTGTATAAGTCGATTTTCAGCATTATTGTGTGACCGGGAAAACCACAGTCACAAGCCGAGATGCAGTTCCATAGAAACTTGCCATTTTACCGCTGAACCTAAAAATGGGTAGAAAGTACTTTTTCTCCCTTCCTGTTAATGCCACAGACTTGGCCTTTACAGGGCACACGTTTTCTATCTTCCCCGCTTCAGCCCATGAAATATTGAGCTTCAAATGTGTTGTTAACTTTGTGTAAAAAAGTTGCTCACAGCTGTTCTAGGAACACATTGTGAAATCCCGTATATCTTTTCTTCTACACATAGGAATGTATTGTGCTTTGCTTTACACACTATTCTACAGTCAAGAGGAGAGAATTCATCAAGTTTAATAAGCAAATACACTGTATAAGTCGATTTTCAGCATTATTGTGTGACCGGGAAAACCACAGTCACAAGCCGAGATGCAGTTCCATAGAAACTTGCCATTTTACCGCTGAACCTAAAAATGGGTAGAAAGTACTTTTTCTCCCTTCCTGTTAATGCCACAGACTTCGCCTTTACAGGGCACACGTTTACTATCTTCCCCGCTTCAGCCCATGAAATATTGAGCTTCAAATGTGTTGTTAACATTGTGTAAAAAAGTTGCTCACAGCTGTTCTAGGAACACATTGTGAAATCGCGTATATCTTTTCTTCTACACATAGGAATGTATTGTGCTTTGCTTTACACACTATTCTACAGTCAAGAGGAGAGAATTCATCAATTTTAATAATCAAAAACACTGTATAAGTCGAATTTCAGCATTTTTGTGTGACCGGGAAAACCACAGTCACAAGCCGAGATGCAGATCCATAGAAACTTGCCATTTTACCGCTGAACCTAAAAATGGGTAGAAAGTACTTTTTCTCCCTTCCTGTTAATGCCACAGACTTCGCCTTTACAGGGCACACGTTTTCTATCTTCCCCGCTTCAGCCCATGAAATATTGAGCTTCAAATGTGTTGTTAACATTGTGTAAAAAAGTTGCTCACAGCTGTTCTAGGAACACATTGTGAAATCGCGTATATCTTTGCTTCTACACATAGCAATGTATTGTGCTTTGCTTTACACACTATTCTACAGCCAAGAGGAGAGAATTCATCAAGTTTAATAAGCAAAAACACTGTATAAGTCGATTTTCAGCATTATTGTGTGACCGGGAAAACCACAGTCACAAGCCGAGATGCAGTTCCATAGAAACTTGCCATTTTACCGCTGAACCTAAAAATGGGTAGAAAGTACTTTTTCTCCCTTCCTGTTAATGCCACAGACTTCGCCTTTACAGGGCACACGTTTTCTATCTTCCCCGCTTCAGCCCATGAAATATTGAGCTTCAAATCTGTTGTTAACGTGGTGTAAAAAAGTTGCTCACAGCTGTTCTAGGAACACATTGTGAAATCGCGTATATCTTTGCTTCTACACATAGGAATGTATTGTGTTTTGCTTTACACACTATTCTACAGTCAAGAGGAGAGAATTCATCAAGTTTAATAAGCAAAAACACTGTATAAGTCGATTTTCAGCATTATTGTGTGACCGGGAAAACCACAGTCACAAGCCGAGATGCAGTTCCATAGAAACTTGCCATTTTACCGCTGAACCTAAAAATGGGTAGAAAGTACTTTTTCTCCCTTCCTGTTAATGCCACAGACTTGGCCTTTACAGGGCACACGTTTTCTATCTTCCCCGCTTCAGCCCATGAAATATTGAGCTTCAAATGTGTTGTTAACTTTGTGTAAAAAAGTTGCTCACAGCTGTTCTAGGAACACATTGTGAAATCCCGTATATCTTTTCTTCTACACATAGGAATGTATTGTGCTTTGCTTTACACACTATTCTACAGTCAAGAGGAGAGAATTCATCAAGTTTAATAAGCAAATACACTGTATAAGTCGATTTTCAGCATTATTGTGTGACCGGGAAAACCACAGTCACAAGCCGAGATGCAGTTCCATAGAAACTTGCCATTTTACCGCTGAACCTAAAAATGGGTAGAAAGTACTTTTTCTCCCTTCCTGTTAATGCCACAGACTTCGCCTTTACAGGGCACACGTTTACTATCTTCCCCGCTTCAGCCCATGAAATATTGAGCTTCAAATGTGTTGTTAACATTGTGTAAAAAAGTTGCTCACAGCTGTTCTAGGAACACATTGTGAAATCGCGTATATCTTTTCTTCTACACATAGGAATGTATTGTGCTTTGCTTTACACACTATTCTACAGTCAAGAGGAGAGAATTCATCAATTTTAATAATCAAAAACACTGTATAAGTCGAATTTCAGCATTTTTGTGTGACCGGGAAAACCACAGTCACAAGCCGAGATGCAGATCCATAGAAACTTGCCATTTTACCGCTGAACCTAAAAATGGGTAGAAAGTACTTTTTCTCCCTTCCTGTTAATGCCACAGACTTCGCCTTTACAGGGCACACGTTTTCTATCTTCCCCGCTTCAGCCCATGAAATATTGAGCTTCAAATGTGTTGTTAACATTGTGTAAAAAAGTTGCTCACAGCTGTTCTAGGAACACATTGTGAAATCGCGTATATCTTTGCTTCTACACATAGCAATGTATTGTGCTTTGCTTTACACACTATTCTACAGCCAAGAGGAGAGAATTCATCAAGTTTAATAAGCAAAAACACTGTATAAGTCGATTTTCAGCATTATTGTGTGACCGGGAAAACCACAGTCACAAGCCGAGATGCAGTTCCATAGAAACTTGCCATTTTACCGCTGAACCTAAAAATGGGTAGAAAGTACTTTTTCTCCCTTCCTGTTAATGCCACAGACTTCGCCTTTACAGGGCACACGTTTTCTATCTTCCCCGCTTCAGCCCATGAAATATTGAGCTTCAAATGTGTTGTTAACATTGTGTAAAAAAGTTGCTCACAGCTGTTCTAGGAACACATTGTGAAATCGCGTATATCTTTTCTTCTACACATAGGAATGTATTGTGCTTTGCTTTACACACTATTCTACAGTCAAGAGGAGAGAATTCATCAATTTTAATAAGCAAAAACACTGTATAAGTCGAATTTCAGCATTTTTGTGTGACCGGGAAAACCACAGTCACAAGACGAGATTCAGTTCCATAGGAACTTGCCATTTTACCGTGGAACCTAAAAATGGGTAGAAAGTACTTTTTCTCCCTTCCTGTTAATGCCACAGACTTCGCCTTTACAGGGCACACGTTTTCTATCTTCCCCGCTTCAGCCCATGAAATATTGAGCTTCAAATGTGTTGTTAACATTGTGTAAAAAAGTTGCTCACAGCTGTTCTAGGAACACATTGTGAAATCGCGTATATCTTTGCTTCTACACATAGGAATGTATTGTGCTTTGCTTTACACACTATTCTACAGTCAAGAGGAGAGAATTCATCAAGTTTAATAAGCACAAACACTGTATAAGTCGAATTTCAGCATTTTTGTGTGACCGGGAAAACCACAGTCACAAGACGAGATGCAGTTCCATAGAAACTTGCCATTTTACCGCTGAACCTAAAAATGGGTAGAAAGTACTTTTTCTCCCTTCCTGTTAATGCCACAGACTTGGCCTTTACAGGGCACACGTTTTCTATCTTCCCCGCTTCAGCCCATGAAATATTGAGCTTCAAATGTGTTGTTAACATTGTGTAAAAAAGTTGCTCACAGCTGTTCTAGGAACACATTGTGAAATCGCGTATATCTTTGCTTCTACACATAGCAATGTATTGTGCTTTGCTTTACACACTATTCTACAGTCAAGAGGAGAGAATTCATCAAGTTTAATAAGCAAAAACACTGTATAAGTCGAATTTCAGCATTATTGTGTGACCGGGAAAACCACAGTCACAAGCCGAGATGCAGTTCCATAGAAACTTGCCATTTTACCGCTGAACCTAAAAATGGGTAGAAAGTACTTTTTCTCCCTTCCTGTTAATGCCACAGACTTCGCCTTTACAGGGCACACGTTTACTATCTTCCCCGCTTCAGCCCATGAAATATTGAGCTTCAAATGTGTTGTTAACATTGTGTAAAAAAGTTGCTCACAGCTGTTCTAGGAACACATTGTGAAATCGCGTATATCTTTTCTTCTACACATAGGAATGTATTGTGCTTTGCTTTACACACTATTCTACAGTCAAGAGGAGAGAATTCATCAATTTTAATAATCAAAAACACTGTATAAGTCGAATTTCAGCATTTTTGTGTGACCGGGAAAACCACAGTCACAAGACGAGATGCAGTTCCATAGAAACTTGCCATTTTACCTCTGAACCTAAAAATGGGTAGAAAGTACTTTTTCTCCCTTCCTGTTAATGCCACAGACTTCGCCTTTACAGGGCACACGTTTTCTATCTTCCCCGCTTCAGCCCATGAAATATTGAGCTTCAAATGTGTTGTTAACATTGTGTAAAAAAGTTGCTCACAGCTGTTCTAGGAACACATTGTGAAATCGCGTATATCTTTTCTTCTACACATAGGAATGTATTGTGCTTTGCTTAACACACTATTCTACAGTCAAGAGGAGAGAATTCATCAAGTTTAATAAGCAAAAACACTGTATAAGTCGAATTTCAGCATTTTTGTGTGACCGGGAAAACCCCAGTCACAAGACGAGATTCAGTTCCATAGGAACTTGCCATTTTACCGCGGAACCTAAAAATGGGTAGAAAGTACTTTTTCTCCCTTCCTGTTAATGCCACAGACTTCGCCTTTACAGGGCACACGTTTTCTATCTTCCCCGCTTCAGCCCATGAAATATTGAGCTTCAAATGTGTTGTTAACATTGTGTAAAAAAGTTGCTCACAGCTGTTCTAGGAACACATTGTGAAATCGCGTATATCTTTTCTTCTACACATAGGAATGTATTGTGCTTTGCTTTACACACTATTCTACAGTCAAGAGGAGAGAATTCATCAAGTTTAATAAGCACAAACACTGTATAAGTCGAATTTCAGCATTTTTGTGTGACCGAGAAAACCACAGTCACAAGCCGAGATGCAGTTCCATAGAAACTTGCCATTTTACCGCTGAACCTAAAAATGGGTAGAAAGTACTTTTTCTCCCTTCCTGTTAATGCCACAGACTTCGCCTTTACAGGGCACACGTTTTCTATCTTCCCCGCTTCAGCCCATGAAATATTGAGCTTCAAATCTGTTGTTAACGTGGTGTAAAAAAGTTGCTCACAGCTGTTCTAGGAACACATTGTGAAATCGCGTATATCTTTGCTTCTACACATAGGAATGTATTGTGTTTTGCTTTACACACTATTCTACAGTCAAGAGGAGAGAATTCATCAAGTTTAATAAGCACAAACACTGTATAAGTCGAATTTCAGCATTTTTGTGTGACCGGGAAAACCACAGTCACAAGCCGAGATGCAGTTCCATAGAAACTTGCCATTTTACCGCTGAACCTAAAAATGGGTAGAAAGTACTTTTTCTCCCTTCCTGTTAATGCCACAGACTTGGCCTTTACAGGGCACACGTTTTCTATCTTCCCCGCTTCAGCCCATGAAATATTGAGCTTCAAATGTGTTGTTAACTTTGTGTAAAAAAGTTGCTCACAGCTGTTCTAGGAACACATTGTGAAATCCCGTATATCTTTTCTTCTACACATAGGAATGTATTGTGCTTTGCTTTACACACTATTCTACAGTCAAGAGGAGAGAATTCATCAAGTTTAATAAGCAAATACACTGTATAAGTCGATTTTCAGCATTATTGTGTGACCGGGAAAACCACAGTCACAAGCCGAGATGCAGTTCCATAGAAACTTGCCATTTTACCGCTGAACCTAAAAATGGGTAGAAAGTACTTTTTCTCCCTTCCTGTTAATGCCACAGACTTCGCCTTTACAGGGCACACGTTTACTATCTTCCCCGCTTCAGCCCATGAAATATTGAGCTTCAAATGTGTTGTTAACATTGTGTAAAAAAGTTGCTCACAGCTGTTCTAGGAACACATTGTGAAATCGCGTATATCTTTTCTTCTACACATAGGAATGTATTGTGCTTTGCTTTACACACTATTCTACAGTCAAGAGGAGAGAATTCATCAATTTTAATAATCAAAAACACTGTATAAGTCGAATTTCAGCATTTTTGTGTGACCGGGAAAACCACAGTCACAAGCCGAGATGCAGATCCATAGAAACTTGCCATTTTACCGCTGAACCTAAAAATGGGTAGAAAGTACTTTTTCTCCCTTCCTGTTAATGCCACAGACTTCGTCTTTACAGGGCACACGTTTTCTATCTTCCCCGCTTCAGCCCATGAAATATTGAGCTTCAAATGTGTTGTTAACATTGTGTAAAAAAGTTGCTCACAGCTGTTCTAGGAACACATTGTGAAATCGCGTACAGTATATCTTTGCTTCTACACATAGCAATGTATTGTGCTTTGCTTTACACACTATTCTACAGCCAAGAGGAGAGAATTCATCAAGTTTAATAAGCAAAAACACTGTATAAGTCGATTTTCAGCATTATTGTGTGACCGGGAAAACCACAGTCACAAGCCGAGATGCAGTTCCATAGAAACTTGCCATTTTACCGCTGAACCTAAAAATGGGTAGAAAGTACTTTTTCTCCCTTCCTGTTAATGCCACAGACTTCGCCTTTACAGGGCACACGTTTTCTATCTTCCCCGCTTCAGCCCATGAAATATTGAGCTTCAAATGTGTTGTTAACATTGTGTAAAAAAGTTGCTCACAGCTGTTCTAGGAACACATTGTGAAATCGCGTATATCTTTTCTTCTACACATAGGAATGTATTGTGCTTTGCTTTACACACTATTCTACAGTCAAGAGGAGAGAATTCATCAATTTTAATAAGCAAAAACACTGTATAAGTCGAATTTCAGCATTTTTGTGTGACCGGGAAAACCACAGTCACAAGACGAGATTCAGTTCCATAGGAACTTGCCATTTTACCGCGGAACCTAAAAATGGGTAGAAAGTACTTTTTCTCCCTTCCTGTTAATGCCACAGACTTCGCCTTTACAGGGCACACGTTTTCTATCTTCCCCGCTTCAGCCCATGAAATATTGAGCTTCAAATGTGTTGTTAACATTGTGTAAAAAAGTTGCTCACAGCTGTTCTAGGAACACATTGTGAAATCGCATATATCTTTTCTTCTACACATAGGAATGTATTGTGCTTTGCTAAACACACTATTCTACAGTCAAGAGGAGAGAATTCATCAAGTTTAATAAGCAAAAACACTGTATAAGTCGAATTTCAGCATTTTTGTGTGACCGGGAAAACCACAGTCACAAGACGAGATGCAGTTCCATAGAAACTTGCCATTTTACCGCTGAACCTAAAAATGGGTAGAAAGTACTTTTTCTCCCTTCCTGTTAATGCCACAGACTTCGCCTTTACAGGGCACACGTTTTCTATCTTCCCCGCTTCAGCCCATGAAATATTGAGCTTCAAATGTGTTGTTAACTTTGTGTAAAAAAGTTGCTCACAGCTGTTCTAGGAACACATTTTGAAATCGCGTATATCTTTTCTTCTACACATAGGAATGTATTGTGCTTTGCTTTACACACTATTCTACAGTCAAGAGGAGAGAATTCATCAAGTTTAATAAGCAAATACACTGTATAAGTCGAATTTCAGCATTTTTGTGTGACCGGGAAAACCACAGTCACAAGCCGAGATGCAGATCCATAGAAACTTGCCATTTTACCGCTGAACCTAAAAATGGGTAGAAAGTACTTTTTCTCCCTTCCTGTTAATGCCACAGACTTCGCCTTTACAGGGCACACGTTTTCTATCTTCCCCGCTTCAGCCCATGAAATATTGAGCTTCAAATGTGTTGTTAACATTGTGTAAAAAAGTTGCTTACAGCTGTTCAAGGAACACATTGTGAAATCGCGTATATCTTTTCTTCTACACATAGGAATGTATTGTGCTTTGCTTTACACACTATTCTACAGTCAAGAGGAGAGAATTCATCAAGTTTAATAAGCAAAAACTCTGTATAAGTCGAGTTTCAGCATTTTTGTGTGACCGGGAAAACCACAGTCACAAGACGAGATGCAGTTCCATAGAAACTTGCCATTTTACCGCTGAACCTAAAAATGGGTAGAAAGTACTTTTTCTCCCTTCCTGTTAATGCCACAGACTTCGCCTTTACAGGGCACACGTTTTCTATCTTCCCCGCTTCAGCCCATGAAATATTGAGCTTCAAATGTGTTGTTAACATTGTGTAAAAAAGTTGCTCACAGCTGTTCTAGGAACACATTGTGAAATCGCGTATATCTTTGCTTCTACACATAGCAATGTATTGTGCTTTGCTTTACACACTATTCTACAGTCAAGAGGAGAGAATTCATCAAGTTTAATAAGCAAAAACACTGTATAAGTCGAATTTCAGCATTATTGTGTGACCGGGAAAACCACAGTCACAAGCCGAGATGCAGTTCCATAGAAACTTGCCATTTTACCGCTGAACCTAAAAATGGGTAGAAAGTACTTTTTCTCCCTTCCTGTTAATGCCACAGACTTCGCCTTTACAGGGCACACGTTTACTATCTTCCCCGCTTCAGCCCATGAAATATTGAGCTTCAAATGTGTTGTTAACATTGTGTAAAAAAGTTGCTCACAGCTGTTCTAGGAACACATTGTGAAATCGCGTATATCTTTTCTTCTACACATAGGAATGTATTGTGCTTTGCTTTACACACTATTCTACAGTCAAGAGGAGAGAATTCATCAATTTTAATAATCAAAAACACTGTATAAGTCGAATTTCAGCATTTTTGTGTGACCGGGAAAACCACAGTCACAAGACGAGATGCAGTTCCATAGAAACTTGCCATTTTACCTCTGAACCTAAAAATGGGTAGAAAGTACTTTTTCTCCCTTCCTGTTAATGCCACAGACTTCGCCTTTACAGGGCACACGTTTTCTATCTTCCCCGCTTCAGCCCATGAAATATTGAGCTTCAAATCTGTTGTTAACATTGTGTAAAAAAGTTGCTCACAGCTGTTCTAGGAACACATTGTGAAATCGCGTATATCTTTTCTTCTACACATAGGAATGTATTGTGCTTTGCTTAACACACTATTCTACAGTCAAGAGGAGAGAATTCATCAAGTTTAATAAGCAAAAACACTGTATAAGTCGAATTTCAGCATTTTTGTGTGACCGGGAAAACCCCAGTCACAAGACGAGATTCAGTTCCATAGGAACTTGCCATTTTACCGCGGAACCTAAAAATGGGTAGAAAGTACTTTTTCTCCCTTCCTGTTAATGCCACAGACTTCGCCTTTACAGGGCACACGTTTTCTATCTTCCCCGCTTCAGCCCATGAAATATTGAGCTTCAAATGTGTTGTTAACATTGTGTAAAAAAGTTGCTCACAGCTGTTCTAGGAACACATTGTGAAATCGCGTATATCTTTCCTTCTACACATAGGAATGTATTGTGCTTTGCTTTACACACTATTCTACAGTCAAGAGGAGAGAATTCATCAAGTTTAATAAGCACAAACACTGTATAAGTCGAATTTCAGCATTTTTGTGTGACCGGGAAAACCACAGTCACAAGCCGAGATGCAGTTCCATAGAAACTTGCCATTTTACCGCTGAACCTAAAAATGGGTAGAAAGTACTTTTTCTCCCTTCCTTTTAATGCCACAGACTTGGCCTTTACAGGGCACACGTTTTCTATCTTCCCCGCTTCAGCCCATGAAATATTGAGCTTCAAATGTGTTGTTAACATTGTGTAAAAAAGTTGCTCACAGCTGTTCTAGGAACACATTGTGAAATCGCGTATATCTTTTCTTCTACACATAGGAATGTATTGTGCTTTGCTAAACACACTATTCTACAGTCAAGAGGAGAGAATTCATCAAGTTTAAATAAGCAAAAACACTGTATAAGTCGAATTTCAGCATTTTTGTGTGACCGGGAAAACCACAGTCACAAGACGAGATGCAGTTCCATAGAAACTTCCCATTTTACCGCTGAACCTAAAAATGGGTAGAAAGTACTTTTTCTCCCTTCCTGTTAATGCCACAGACTTCGCCTTTACAGGGCACACGTTTTCTATCTTCCCCGCTTCAGCCCATGAAATATTGAGCTTCAAATCTGTTGTTAACGTGGTGTAAAAAAGTTGCTCACAGCTGTTCTAGGAACACATTGTGAAATCGCGTATATCTTTGCTTCTACACATAGGAATGTATTGTGTTTTGCTTTACACACTATTCTACAGTCAAGAGGAGAGAATTCATCAAGTTTAATAAGCACAAACACTGTATAAGTCGAATTTCGGCATTTTTGTGTGACCGGGAAAACCACAGTCACAAGCCGAGATGCAGTTCCATAGAAACTTGCCATTTTACCGCTGAACCTAAAAATGGGTAGAAAGTACTTTTTCTCCCTTCCTGTTAATGCCACAGACTTGGCCTTTACAGGGCACACGTTTTCTATCTTCCCCGCTTCAGCCCATGAAATATTGAGCTTCAAATGTGTTGTTAACTTTGTGTAAAAAAGTTGCTCACAGCTGTTCTAGGAACACATTGTGAAATCCCGTATATCTTTTCTTCTACACATAGGAATGTATTGTGCTTTGCTTTACACACTATTCTACAGTCAAGAGGAGAGAATTCATCAAGTTTAATAAGCAAATACACTGTATAAGTCGATTTTCAGCATTATTGTGTGACCGGGAAAACCACAGTCACAAGCCGAGATGCAGTTCCATAGAAACTTGCCATTTTACCGCTGAACCTAAAAATGGGTAGAAAGTACTTTTTCTCCCTTCCTGTTAATGCCACAGACTTCGCCTTTACAGGGCACACGTTTACTATCTTCCCCGCTTCAGCCCATGAAATATTGAGCTTCAAATGTGTTGTTAACATTGTGTAAAAAAGTTGCTCACAGCTGTTCTAGGAACACATTGTGAAATCGCGTATATCTTTTCTTCTACACATAGGAATGTATTGTGCTTTGCTTTACACACTATTCTACAGTCAAGAGGAGAGAATTCATCAAGTTTAATAAGCAAATACACTGTATAAGTCGAATTTCAGCATTTTTGTGTGACCGGGAAAACCACAGTCACAAGCCGAGATGCAGATCCATAGAAACTTGCCATTTTACCGCTGAACCTAAAAATGGGTAGAAAGTACTTTTTCTCCCTTCCTGTTAATGCCACAGACTTCGCCTTTACAGGGCACACGTTTTCTATCTTCCCCGCTTCAGCCCATGAAATATTGAGCTTCAAATGTGTTGTTAACATTGTGTAAAAAAGTTGCTCACAGCTGTTCTAGGAACACATTGTGAAATCGCGTATATCTTTGCTTCTACACATAGCAATGTATTGTGCTTTGCTTTACACACTATTCTACAGCCAAGAGGAGAGAATTCATCAAGTTTAATAAGCAAAAACACTGTATAAGTCGATTTTCAGCATTATTGTGTGACCGGGAAAACCACAGTCACAAGCCGAGATGCAGTTCCATAGAAACTTGCCATTTTACCGCTGAACCTAAAAATGGGTAGAAAGTACTTTTTCTCCCTTCCTGTTAATGCCACAGACTTCGCCTTTACAGGGCACACGTTTTCTATCTTCCCCGCTTCAGCCCATGAAATATTGAGCTTCAAATGTGTTGTTAACATTGTGTAAAAAAGTTGCTCACAGCTGTTCTAGGAACACATTGTGAAATCGCGTATATCTTTTCTTCTACACATAGGAATGTATTGTGCTTTGCTTTACACACTATTCTACAGTCAAGAGGAGAGAATTCATCAATTTTAATAAGCAAAAACACTGTATAAGTCGAATTTCAGCATTTTTGTGTGACCGGGAAAACCACAGTCACAAGACGAGATTCAGTTCCATAGGAACTTGCCATTTTACCGCGGAACCTAAAAATGGGTAGAAAGTACTTTTTCTCCCTTCCTGTTAATGCCACAGACTTCGCCTTTACAGGGCACACGTTTTCTATCTTCCCCGCTTCAGCCCATGAAATATTGAGCTTCAAATGTGTTGTTAACATTGTGTAAAAAAGTTGCTCACAGCTGTTCTAGGAACACATTGTGAAATCGCGTATATCTTTGCTTCTACACATAGGAATGTATTGTGCTTTGCTTTACACACTATTCTACAGTCAAGAGGAGAGAATTCATCAAGTTTAATAAGCACAAACACTGTATAAGTCGAATTTCAGCATTTTTGTGTGACCGGGAAAACCACAGTCACAAGCCGAGATGCAGTTCCATAGAAACTTGCCATTTTACCGCTGAACCTAAAAATGGGTAGAAAGTACTTTTTCTCCCTTCCTGTTAATGCCACAGACTTGGCCTTTACAGGGCACACGTTTTCTATCTTCCCCGCTTCAGCCCATGAAATATTGAGCTTCAAATGTGTTGTTAACATTGTGTAAAAAAGTTGCTCACAGCTGTTCTAGGAACACATTGTGAAATCGCATATATCTTTTCTTCTACACATAGGAATGTATTGTGCTTTGCTAAACACACTATTCTACAGTCAAGAGGAGAGAATTCATCAAGTTTAATAAGCAAAAACACTGTATAAGTCGAATTTCAGCATTTTTGTGTGACCGGGAAAACCACAGTCACAAGACGAGATGCAGTTCCATAGAAACTTGCCATTTTACCGCTGAACCTAAAAATGGGTAGAAAGTACTTTTTCTCCCTTCCTGTTAATGCCACAGACTTCGCCTTTACAGGGCACACGTTTTCTATCTTCCCCGCTTCAGCCCATGAAATATTGAGCTTCAAATGTGTTGTTAACTTTGTGTAAAAAAGTTGCTCACAGCTGTTCTAGGAACACATTTTGAAATCGCGTATATCTTTTCTTCTACACATAGGAATGTATTGTGCTTTGCTTTACACACTATTCTACAGTCAAGAGGAGAGAATTCATCAAGTTTAATAAGCAAATACACTGTATAAGTCGAATTTCAGCATTTTTGTGTGACCGGGAAAACCACAGTCACAAGCCGAGATGCAGATCCATAGAAACTTGCCATTTTACCGCTGAACCTAAAAATGGGTAGAAAGTACTTTTTCTCCCTTCCTGTTAATGCCACAGACTTCGCCTTTACAGGGCACACGTTTTCTATCTTCCCCGCTTCAGCCCATGAAATATTGAGCTTCAAATGTGTTGTTAACATTGTGTAAAAAAGTTGCTCACAGCTGTTCTAGGAACACATTGTGAAATCGCGTATATCTTTGCTTCTACACATAGCAATGTATTGTGTTTTGCTTTACACACTATTCTACAGTCAAGAGGAGAGAATTCATCAAGTTTAATAAGCAAAAACACTGTATAAGTCGATTTTCAGCATTATTGTGTGACCGGGAAAACCACAGTCACAAGCCGAGATGCAGTTCCATAGAAACTTGCCATTTTACCGCTGAACCTAAAAATGGGTAGAAAGTACTTTTTCTCCCTTCCTGTTAATGCCACAGACTTCGCCTTTACAGGGCACACGTTTACTATCTTCCCCGCTTCAGCCCATGAAATATTGAGCTTCAAATGTGTTGTTAACATTGTGTAAAAAAGTTGCTCACAGCTGTTCTAGGAACACATTGTGAAATCGCGTATATCTTTTCTTCTACACATAGGAATGTATTGTGCTTTGCTTTACACACTATTCTACAGTCAAGAGGAGAGAATTCATCAATTTTAATAATCAAAAACACTGTATAAGTCGAATTTCAGCATTTTTGTGTGACCGGGAAAACCACAGTCACAAGACGAGATGCAGTTCCATAGAAACTTGCCATTTTACCTCTGAACCTAAAAATGGGTAGAAAGTACTTTTTCTCCCTTCCTGTTAATGCCACAGACTTCGCCTTTACAGGGCACACGTTTTCTATCTTCCCCGCTTCAGAACATGAAATATTGAGCTTCAAATGTGTTGTTAACATTGTGTAAAAAAGTTGCTCACAGCTGTTCTAGGAACACATTGTGAAATCGCGTATATCTTTTTTTCTACACATAGGAATGTATTGTGCTTTGCTTAACACACTATTCTACAGTCAAGAGGAGAGAATTCATCAAGTTTAATAAGCAAAAACACTGTATAAGTCGAATTTCAGCATTTTTGTGTGACCGGGAAAACCACAGTCACAAGACGAGATTCAGTTCCATAGGAACTTGCCATTTTACCGCGGAACCTAAAAATGGGTAGAAAGTACTTTTTCTCCCTTCCTGTTAATGCCACAGACTTCGCCTTTACAGGGCACACGTTTTCTATCTTCCCCGCTTCAGCCCATGAAATATTGAGCTTCAAATGTGTTGTTAACATTGTGTAAAAAAGTTGCTTACAGCTGTTCAAGGAACACATTGTGAAATCGCGTATATCTTTTCTTCTACACATAGGAATGTATTGTGCTTTGCTTTACACACTATTCTACAGTCAAGAGGAGAGAATTCATCAAGTTTAATAAGCAAAAACTCTGTATAAGTCGAGTTTCAGCATTTTTGTGTGACCGGGAAAACCACAGTCACAAGACGAGATGCAGTTCCATAGAAACTTGCCATTTTACCGCTGAACCTAAAAATGGGTAGAAAGTACTTTTTCTCCCTTCCTGTTAATGCCACAGACTTCGCCTTTACAGGGCACACGTTTTCTATCTTCCCCGCTTCAGCCCATGAAATATTGAGCTTCAAATGTGTTGTTAACATTGTGTAAAAAAGTTGCTCACAGCTGTTCTAGGAACACATTGTGAAATCGCGTATATCTTTGCTTCTACACATAGCAATGTATTGTGCTTTGCTTTACACACTATTCTACAGTCAAGAGGAGAGAATTCATCAAGTTTAATAAGCAAAAACACTGTATAAGTCGAATTTCAGCATTATTGTGTGACCGGGAAAACCACAGTCACAAGCCGAGATGCAGTTCCATAGAAACTTGCCATTTTACCGCTGAACCTAAAAATGGGTAGAAAGTACTTTTTCTCCCTTCCTGTTAATGCCACAGACTTCGCCTTTACAGGGCACACGTTTACTATCTTCCCCGCTTCAGCCCATGAAATATTGAGCTTCAAATGTGTTGTTAACATTGTGTAAAAAAGTTGCTCACAGCTGTTCTAGGAACACATTGTGAAATCGCGTATATCTTTTCTTCTACACATAGGAATGTATTGTGCTTTGCTTTACACACTATTCTACAGTCAAGAGGAGAGAATTCATCAATTTTAATAATCAAAAACACTGTATAAGTCGAATTTCAGCATTTTTGTGTGACCGGGAAAACCACAGTCACAAGACGAGATGCAGTTCCATAGAAACTTGCCATTTTACCTCTGAACCTAAAAATGGGTAGAAAGTACTTTTTCTCCCTTCCTGTTAATGCCACAGACTTCGCCTTTACAGGGCACACGTTTTCTATCTTCCCCGCTTCAGCCCATGAAATATTGAGCTTCAAATGTGTTGTTAACATTGTGTAAAAAAGTTGCTCACAGCTGTTCTAGGAACACATTGTGAAATCGCGTATATCTTTGCTTCTACACATAGCAATGTATTGTGTTTTGCTTTACACACTATTCTACAGTCAAGAGGAGAGAATTCATCAAGTTTAATAAGCAAAAACACTGTATAAGTCGATTTTCAGCATTATTGTGTGACCGGGAAAACCACAGTCACAAGCCGAGATGCAGTTCCATAGAAACTTGCCATTTTACCGCTGAACCTAAAAATGGGTAGAAAGTACTTTTTCTCCCTTCCTGTTAATGCCACAGACTTCGCCTTTACAGGGCACACGTTTACTATCTTCCCCGCTTCAGCCCATGAAATATTGAGCTTCAAATGTGTTGTTAACATTGTGTAAAAAAGTTGCTCACAGCTGTTCTAGGAACACATTGTGAAATCGCGTATATCTTTTCTTCTACACATAGGAATGTATTGTGCTTTGCTTTACACACTATTCTACAGTCAAGAGGAGAGAATTCATCAATTTTAATAATCAAAAACACTGTATAAGTCGAATTTCAGCATTTTTGTGTGACCGGGAAAACCACAGTCACAAGACGAGATGCAGTTCCATAGAAACTTGCCATTTTACCTCTGAACCTAAAAATGGGTAGAAAGTACTTTTTCTCCCTTCCTGTTAATGCCACAGACTTCGCCTTTACAGGGCACACGTTTTCTATCTTCCCCGCTTCAGAACATGAAATATTGAGCTTCAAATGTGTTGTTAACATTGTGTAAAAAAGTTGCTCACAGCTGTTCTAGGAACACATTGTGAAATCGCGTATATCTTTTTTTCTACACATAGGAATGTATTGTGCTTTGCTTAACACACTATTCTACAGTCAAGAGGAGAGAATTCATCAAGTTTAATAAGCAAAAACACTGTATAAGTCGAATTTCAGCATTTTTGTGTGACCGGGAAAACCACAGTCACAAGACGAGATTCAGTTCCATAGGAACTTGCCATTTTACCGCGGAACCTAAAAATGGGTAGAAAGTACTTTTTCTCCCTTCCTGTTAATGCCACAGACTTCGCCTTTACAAGGCACACGTTTTCTATCTTCCCCGCTTCAGCCCATGAAATATTGAGCTTCAAATGTGTTGTTAACATTGTGTAAAAAAGTTGCTTACAGCTGTTCAAGGAACACATTGTGAAATCGCGTATATCTTTTCTTCTACACATAGGAATGTATTGTGCTTTGCTTTACACACTATTCTACAGTCAAGAGGAGAGAATTCATCAAGTTTAATAAGCAAAAACTCTGTATAAGTCGAGTTTCAGCATTTTTGTGTGACCGGGAAAACCACAGTCACAAGACGAGATGCAGTTCCATAGAAACTTGCCATTTTACCGCTGAACCTAAAAATGGGTAGAAAGTACTTTTTCTCCCTTCCTGTTAATGCCACAGACTTCGCCTTTACAGGGCACACGTTTTCTATCTTCCCCGCTTCAGCCCATGAAATATTGAGCTTCAAATGTGTTGTTAACATTGTGTAAAAAAGTTGCTCACAGCTGTTCTAGGAACACATTGTGAAATCGCGTATATCTTTGCTTCTACACATAGCAATGTATTGTGCTTTGCTTTACACACTATTCTACAGTCAAGAGGAGAGAATTCATCAAGTTTAATAAGCAAAAACACTGTATAAGTCGAATTTCAGCATTATTGTGTGACCGGGAAAACCACAGTCACAAGCCGAGATGCAGTTCCATAGAAACTTGCCATTTTACCGCTGAACCTAAAAATGGGTAGAAAGTACTTTTTCTCCCTTCCTGTTAATGCCACAGACTTCGCCTTTACAGGGCACACGTTTACTATCTTCCCCGCTTCAGCCCATGAAATATTGAGCTTCAAATGTGTTGTTAACATTGTGTAAAAAAGTTGCTCACAGCTGTTCTAGGAACACATTGTGAAATCGCGTATATCTTTTCTTCTACACATAGGAATGTATTGTGCTTTGCTTTACACACTATTCTACAGTCAAGAGGAGAGAATTCATCAATTTTAATAATCAAAAACACTGTATAAGTCGAATTTCAGCATTTTTGTGTGACCGGGAAAACCACAGTCACAAGACGAGATGCAGTTCCATAGAAACTTGCCATTTTACCTCTGAACCTAAAAATGGGTAGAAAGTACTTTTTCTCCCTTCCTGTTAATGCCACAGACTTCGCCTTTACAGGGCACACGTTTTCTATCTTCCCCGCTTCAGCCCATGAAATATTGAGCTTCAAATGTGTTGTTAACATTGTGTAAAAAAGTTGCTCACAGCTGTTCTAGGAACACATTGTGAAATCGCGTATATCTTTGCTTCTACACATAGGAATGTATTGTGCTTTGCTTTACACACTATTCTACAGTCAAGAGGAGAGAATTCATCAAGTTTAATAAGCACAAACACTGTATAAGTCGAATTTCAGCATTTTTGTGTGACCGGGAAAACCACAGTCACAAGCCGAGATGCAGTTCCATAGAAACTTGCCATTTTACCGCTGAACCTAAAAATGGGTAGAAAGTACTTTTTCTCCCTTCCTGTTAATGCCACAGACTTGGCCTTTACAGGGCACACGTTTTCTATCTTCCCCGCTTCAGCCCATGAAATATTGAGCTTCAAATGTGTTGTTAACATTGTGTAAAAAAGTTGCTCACAGCTGTTCTAGGAACACATTGTGAAATCGCGTATATCTTTTCTTCTACACATAGGAATGTATTGTGCTTTGCTTAACACACTATTCTACAGTCAAGAGGAGAGAATTCATCAAGTTTAATAAGCAAAAACACTGTATAAGTCGAATTTAGCATTTTTGTGTGACCGGGAAAACCACAGTCACAAGAAGAGATGCAGTTCCATAGAAACTTGCCATTTTACCGCTGAACCTAAAAATGGGTAGAAAGTACTTTTTCTCCCTTCCTGTTAATGCCACAGACTTCGCCTTTACAGGGCACACGTTTTCTATCTTCCCCGCTTCAGCCCATGAAATATTGAGCTTCAAATGTGTTGTTAACATTGTGTAAAAAAGTTGCTCACAGCTGTTCTAGGAACACATTGTGAAATCGCGTATATCTTTGCTTCTACACATAGCAATGTATTGTGCTTTGCTTTACACACTATTCTACAGTCAAGAGGAGAGAATTCATCAAGTTTAATAAGCACAAACACTGTATAAGTCGAATTTCAGCATTTTTGTGTGACCGGGAAAACCACAGTCACAAGCCGAGATGCAGTTCCATAGAAACTTGCCATTTTACCGCTGAACCTAAAAATGGGTAGAAAGTACTTTTTCTCCCTTCCTGTTAATGCCACAGACTTGGCCTTTACAGGGCACACGTTTTCTATCTTCCCCGCTTCAGCCCATGAAATATTGAGCTTCAAATGTGTTGTTAACATTGTGTAAAAAAGTTGCTCACAGCTGTTCTAGGAACACATTGTGAAATCGCGTATATCTTTTCTTCTACACATAGGAATGTATTGTGCTTTGCTTAACACACTATTCTACAGTCAAGAGGAGAGAATTCATCAAGTTTAATAAGCAAAAACACTGTATAAGTCGAATTTTGCATTTTTGTGTGACCGGGAAAACCACAGTCACAAGAAGAGATGCAGTTCCATAGAAACTTGCCATTTTACCGCTGAACCTAAAAATGGGTAGAAAGTACTTTTTCTCCCTTCCTGTTAATGCCACAGACTTCGCCTTTACAGGGCACACGTTTTCTATCTTCCCCGCTTCAGCCCATGAAATATTGAGCTTCAAATGTGTTGTTAACATTGTGTAAAAAAGTTGCTCACAGCTGTTCTAGGAACACATTGTGAAATCGCGTATATCTTTGCTTCTACACATAGCAATGTATTGTGCTTTGCTTTACACACTATTCTACAGTCAAGAGGAGAGAATTCATCAAGTTTAATAAGCAAAAACACTGTATAAGTCGAATTTCAGCATTTTTGTGTGACCGGGAAAACCACAGTCACAAGACGAGATGCAGTTCCATAGAAACTTGCCATTTTACCGCTGAACCTAAAAATGGGTAGAAAGTACTTTTTCTCCCTTCCTGTTAATGCCACAGACTTCGCCTTTACAGGGCACACGTTTTCTATCTTCCCCGCTCCAGCCCATGAAATATTGAGCTTCAAATGTGTTGTTAACGTTGTGTAAAAAAGTTGCTTACAGCTGTTCAAGGAACACATTGTGAAATCGCGTATATCTTTTCTTCTACACATAGGAATGTATTGTGCTTTGCTTTACACACTATTCTACAGTCAAGAGGAGAGAATTCATCAAGTTTAATAAGCAAAAACTCTGTATAAGTCGAATTTCAGCATTTTTGTGTGACCGGGAAAACCACAGTCACAAGACGAGATGCAGTTCCATAGAAACTTGCCATTTTACCGCTGAACCTAAAAATGGGTAGAAAGTACTTTTTCTCCCTTCCTGTTAATGCCACAGACTTCGCCTTTACAGGGCACACGTTTTCTATCTTCCCCGCTTCAGCCCATGAAATATTGAGCTTCAAATGTGTTGTTAACATTGTGTAAAAAAGTTGCTCACAGCTGTTCTAGGAACACATTGTGAAATCGCGTATATCTTTGCTTCTACACATAGCAATGTATTGTGCTTTGCTTTACACACTATTCTACAGTCAAGAGGAGAGAATTCATCAAGTTTAATAAGCAAAAACACTGTATAAGTCGAATTTCAGCATTATTGTGTGACCGGGAAAACCACAGTCACAAGCCGAGATGCAGTTCCATAGAAACTTGCCATTTTACCGCTGAACCTAAAAATGGGTAGAAAGTACTTTTTCTCCCTTCCTGTTAATGCCACAGACTTCGCCTTTACAGGGCACACGTTTACTATCTTCCCCGCTTCAGCCCATGAAATATTGAGCTTCAAATGTGTTGTTAACATTGTGTAAAAAAGTTGCTCACAGCTGTTCTAGGAACACATTGTGAAATCGCGTATATCTTTTCTTCTACACATAGGAATGTATTGTGCTTTGCTTTACACACTATTCTACAGTCAAGAGGAGAGAATTCATCAATTTTAATAATCAAAAACACTGTATAAGTCGAATTTCAGCATTTTTGTGTGACCGGGAAAACCACAGTCACAAGACGAGATGCAGTTCCATAGAAACTTGCCATTTTACCTCTGAACCTAAAAATGGGTAGAAAGTACTTTTTCTCCCTTCCTGTTAATGCCACAGACTTCGCCTTTACAGGGCACACGTTTTCTATCTTCCCCGCTTCAGCCCATGAAATATTGAGCTTCAAATGTGTTGTTAACATTGTGTAAAAAAGTTGCTCACAGCTGTTCTAGGAACACATTGTGAAATCGCGTATATCTTTGCTTCTACACATAGGAATGTATTGTGCTTTGCTTTACACACTATTCTACAGTCAAGAGGAGAGAATTCATCAAGTTTAATAAGCACAAACACTGTATAAGTCGAATTTCAGCATTTTTGTGTGACCGGGAAAACCACAGTCACAAGCCGAGATGCAGTTCCATAGAAACTTGCCATTTTACCGCTGAACCTAAAAATGGGTAGAAAGTACTTTTTCTCCCTTCCTGTTAATGCCACAGACTTGGCCTTTACAGGGCACACGTTTTCTATCTTCCCCGCTTCAGCCCATGAAATATTGAGCTTCAAATGTGTTGTTAACATTGTGTAAAAAAGTTGCTCACAGCTGTTCTAGGAACACATTGTGAAATCGCGTATATCTTTTCTTCTACACATAGGAATGTATTGTGCTTTGCTTAACACACTATTCTACAGTCAAGAGGAGAGAATTCATCAAGTTTAATAAGCAAAAACACTGTATAAGTCGAATTTAGCATTTTTGTGTGACCGGGAAAACCACAGTCACAAGAAGAGATGCAGTTCCATAGAAACTTGCCATTTTACCGCTGAACCTAAAAATGGGTAGAAAGTACTTTTTCTCCCTTCCTGTTAATGCCACAGACTTCGCCTTTACAGGGCACACGTTTTCTATCTTCCCCGCTTCAGCCCATGAAATATTGAGCTTCAAATGTGTTGTTAACATTGTGTAAAAAAGTTGCTCACAGCTGTTCTAGGAACACATTGTGAAATCGCGTATATCTTTGCTTCTACACATAGCAATGTATTGTGCTTTGCTTTACACACTATTCTACAGTCAAGAGGAGAGAATTCATCAAGTTTAATAAGCACAAACACTGTATAAGTCGAATTTCAGCATTTTTGTGTGACCGGGAAAACCACAGTCACAAGCCGAGATGCAGTTCCATAGAAACTTGCCATTTTACCGCTGAACCTAAAAATGGGTAGAAAGTACTTTTTCTCCCTTCCTGTTAATGCCACAGACTTGGCCTTTACAGGGCACACGTTTTCTATCTTCCCCGCTTCAGCCCATGAAATATTGAGCTTCAAATGTGTTGTTAACATTGTGTAAAAAAGTTGCTCACAGCTGTTCTAGGAACACATTGTGAAATCGCGTATATCTTTTCTTCTACACATAGGAATGTATTGTGCTTTGCTTAACACACTATTCTACAGTCAAGAGGAGAGAATTCATCAAGTTTAATAAGCAAAAACACTGTATAAGTCGAATTTTGCATTTTTGTGTGACCGGGAAAACCACAGTCACAAGAAGAGATGCAGTTCCATAGAAACTTGCCATTTTACCGCTGAACCTAAAAATGGGTAGAAAGTACTTTTTCTCCCTTCCTGTTAATGCCACAGACTTCGCCTTTACAGGGCACACGTTTTCTATCTTCCCCGCTTCAGCCCATGAAATATTGAGCTTCAAATGTGTTGTTAACATTGTGTAAAAAAGTTGCTCACAGCTGTTCTAGGAACACATTGTGAAATCGCGTATATCTTTGCTTCTACACATAGCAATGTATTGTGCTTTGCTTTACACACTATTCTACAGTCAAGAGGAGAGAATTCATCAAGTTTAATAAGCAAAAACACTGTATAAGTCGAATTTCAGCATTTTTGTGTGACCGGGAAAACCACAGTCACAAGACGAGATGCAGTTCCATAGAAACTTGCCATTTTACCGCTGAACCTAAAAATGGGTAGAAAGTACTTTTTCTCCCTTCCTGTTAATGCCACAGACTTCGCCTTTACAGGGCACACGTTTTCTATCTTCCCCGCTCCAGCCCATGAAATATTGAGCTTCAAATGTGTTGTTAACGTTGTGTAAAAAAGTTGCTTACAGCTGTTCAAGGAACACATTGTGAAATCGCGTATATCTTTTCTTCTACACATAGGAATGTATTGTGCTTTGCTTTACACACTATTCTACAGTCAAGAGGAGAGAATTCATCAAGTTTAATAAGCAAAAACTCTGTATAAGTCGAATTTCAGCATTTTTGTGTGACCGGGAAAACCACAGTCACAAGACGAGATGCAGTTCCATAGAAACTTGCCATTTTACCGCTGAACCTAAAAATGGGTAGAAAGTACTTTTTCTCCCTTCCTGTTAATGCCACAGACTTCGCCTTTACAGGGCACACGTTTTCTATCTTCCCCGCTTCAGCCCATGAAATATTGAGCTTCAAATGTGTTGTTAACATTGTGTAAAAAAGTTGCTCACAGCTGTTCTAGGAACACATTGTGAAATCGCGTATATCTTTGCTTCTACACATAGCAATGTATTGTGCTTTGCTTTACACACTATTCTACAGTCAAGAGGAGAGAATTCATCAAGTTTAATAAGCAAAAACACTGTATAAGTCGAATTTCAGCATTTTTGTGTGACCGGGAAAACCACAGTCACAAGCCGAGATGCAGTTCCATAGAAACTTGCCATTTTACCGCTGAACCTAAAAATGGGTAGAAAGTACTTTTTCTCCCTTCCTGTTAATGCCACAGACTTCGCCTTTACAGGGCACACGTTTTCTATCTTCCCCGCTTCAGCCCATGAAATATTGAGCTTCAAATGTGTTGTTAACATTGTGTAAAAAAGTTGCTCACAGCTGTTCTAGGAACACATTGTGAAATCGCGTATATCTTTGCTTCTACACATAGCAATGTATTGTGCTTTGCTTTACACACTATTCTACAGCCAAGAGGAGAGAATTCATCAAGTTTAATAAGCAAAAAAACTGTATATGTCGATTTTCAGCATTATTGTGTGACCGGGAAAACCACAGTCACAAGCCGAGATGCAGTTCCATAGAAACTTGCCATTTTACCGCTGAACCTAAAAATGGGTAGAAAGTACTTTTTCTCCCTTCCTGTTAATGCCACAGACTTCGCCTTTACAGGGCACACGTTTTCTATCTTCCCCGCTTCAGCCCATGAAATATTGAGCTTCAAATGTGTTGTTAACATTGTGTAAAAAAGTTGCTCACAGCTGTTCTAGGAACACATTGTGAAATCGCGTATATCTTTTCTTCTACACATAGGAATGTATTGTGCTTTGCTTAACACACTATTCTACAGTCAAGAGGAGAGAATTCATCAAGTTTAATAAGCAAAAACACTGTATAAGTCGAATTTCAGCATTTTTGTGTGACCGGGAAAACCACAGTCACAAGACGAGATGCAGTTCCATAGAAACTTGCCATTTTACCGCTGAACCTAAAAATGGGTAGAAAGTACTTTTTCTCCCTTCCTGTTAATGCCACAGACTTCGCCTTTACAGGGCACACGTTTTCTATCTTCCCCGCTTCAGCCCATGAAATATTGAGCTTCAAATGTGTTGTTAACTTTGTGTAAAAAAGTTGCTCACAGCTGTTCTAGGAACACATTGTGAAATCGCGTATATCTTTTCTTCTACACATAGGAATGTATTGTGCTTTGCTTTACACACTATTCTACAGTCAAGAGGAGAGAATTCATCAAGTTTAATAAGCAAATACACTGTATAAGTCGAATTTCAGCATTTTTGTGTGACCGGGAAAACCACAGTCACAAGCCGAGATGCAGATCCATAGAAACTTGCCATTTTACCGCTGAACCTAAAAATGGGTAGAAAGTACTTTTTCTCCCTTCCTGTTAATGCCACAGACTTCGCCTTTACAGGGCACACGTTTTCTATCTTCCCCGCTTCAGCCCATGAAATATTGAGCTTCAAATGTGTTGTTAACATTGTGTAAAAAAGTTGCTCACAGCTGTTCTAGGAACACATTGTGAAATCGCGTATATCTTTGCTTCTACACATAGCAATGTATTGTGCTTTGCTTTACACACTATTCTACAGCCAAGAGGAGAGAATTCATCAAGTTTAATAAGCAAAAACACTGTATATGTCGATTTTCAGCATTATTGTGTGACCGGGAAAACCACAGTCACAAGCCGAGATGCAGTTCCATAGAAACTTGCCATTTTACCGCTGAACCTAAAAATGGGTAGAAAGTACTTTTTCTCCCTTCCTGTTAATGCCACAGACTTGGCCTTTACAGGGCACACGTTTTCTATCTTCCCCGCTTCAGCCCATGAAATATTGAGCTTCAAATGTGTTGTTAACATTGTGTAAAAAAGTTGCTCACAGCTGTTCTAGGAACACATTGTGAAATCGCGTATATCTT
The DNA here is from genome assembly GCF_040206685.1 of Ascaphus truei. NCBI lineage: Eukaryota > Metazoa > Chordata > Amphibia > Anura > Ascaphidae > Ascaphus > Ascaphus truei. The sequence goes on from NW_027453986.1 coordinate 1,052,193, forward strand.
TGCTTCTACACATAGCAATGTATTGTGCTTTGCTTTACACACTATTCTACAGTCAAGAGGAGAGAATTCATCAAGTTTAATAAGCAAAAACACTGTATAAGTCGAATTTCAGCATTTTTGTGTGACCGGGAAAACCACAGTCACAAGACGAGATGCAGTTCCATAGAAACTTGCCATTTTACCGCTGAACCTAAAAATGGGTAGAAAGTACTTTTTCTCCCTTCCTGTTAATGCCACAGACTTCGCCTTTACAGGGCACGCGTTTTCTATCTTCCCCGCTTCAGCCCATGAAATATTGAGCTTCAAATGTGTTGTTAACTTTGTGTAAAAAAGTTGCTCACAGCTGTTCTAGGAACACATTGTGAAATCGCGTATATCTTTTCTTCTACACATAGAAATGTATTGTGCTTTGCTTTACACACTATTCTACAGTCAAGAGGAGAGAATTCATCAAGTTTAATAAGCAAATACACTGTATAAGTCGAATTTCAGCATTTTTGTGTGACCGGGAAAACCACAGTCACAAGCCGAGATGCAGATCCATAGAAACTTGCCATTTTACCGCTGAACCTAAAAATGGGTAGAAAGTACTTTTTCTCCCTTCCTGTTAATGCCACAGACTTCGCCTTTACAGGGCACACGTTTTCTATCTTCCCCGCTTCAGCCCATGAAATATTGAGCTTCAAATGTGTTGTTAACATTGTGTAAAAAAGTTGCTCACAGCTGTTCTAGGAACACATTGTGAAATCGCGTATATCTTTGCTTCTACACATAGGAATGTATTGTGCTTTGCTTAACACACTATTCTACAGTCAAGAGGAGAGAATTCATCAAGTTTAATAAGCAAAAACACTGTATAAGTCGAATTTCAGCATTTTTGTGTGACCGGGAAAACCACAGTCACAAGACGAGATGCAGTTCCATAGAAACTTGCCATTTTACCGCTGAACCTAAAAATGGGTAGAAAGTACTTTTTCTCCCTTCCTGTTAATGCCACAGACTTCGCCTTTACAGGGCACACGTTTTCTATCTTCCCCGCTTCAGCCCATGAAATATTGAGCTTCAAATCTGTTGTTAACGTGGTGTAAAAAAGTTGCTCACAGCTGTTCTAGGAACACATTGTGAAATCGCGTATATCTTTTCTTCTACACATAGGAATGTATTGTGCTTTGCTTTACACACTATTCTACAGTCAAGAGGAGAGAATTCATCAAGTTTAATAAGCAAATACACTGTATAAGTCGAATTTCAGCATTTTTGTGTGACCGGGAAAACCACAGTCACAAGCCGAGATGCAGATCCATAGAAACTTGCCATTTTACCGCTGAACCTAAAAATGGGTAGAAAGTACTTTTTCTCCCTTCCTGTTAATGCCACAGACTTCGCCTTTACAGGGCACACGTTTTCTATCTTCCCCGCTTCAGCCCATGAAATATTGAGCTTCAAATGTGTTGTTAACATTGTGTAAAAAAGTTGCTCACAGCTGTTCTAGGAACACATTGTGAAATCGCGTATATCTTTGCTTCTACACATAGCAATGTATTGTGCTTTGCTTTACACACTATTCTACAGCCAAGAGGAGAGAATTCATCAAGTTTAATAAGCAAAAACACTGTATATGTCGATTTTCAGCATTATTGTGTGACCGGGAAAACCACAGTCACAAGCCGAGATGCAGTTCCATAGAAACTTGCCATTTTACCGCTGAACCTAAAAATGGGTAGAAAGTACTTTTTCTCCCTTCCTGTTAATGCCACAGACTTCGCCTTTACAGGGCACACGTTTTCTATCTTCCCCGCTTCAGCCCATGAAATATTGAGCTTCAAATCTGTTGTTAACGTGGTGTAAAAAAGTTGCTCACAGCTGTTCTAGGAACACATTGTGAAATCGCGTATATCTTTTCTTCTACACATAGGAATGTATTGTGCTTTGCTTTACACACTATTCTACAGAAAAGAGGAGAGAATTCATCAAGTTTAATAAGCAAATACACTGTATAAGTCGAATTTCAGCATTTTTGTGTGACCGGGAAAACCACAGTCACAAGCCGAGATGCAGATCCATAGAAACTTGCCATTTTACCGCTGAACCTAAAAATGGGTAGAAAGTACTTTTTCTCCCTTCCTGTTAATGCCACAGACTTGGCCTTTACAGGGCACACGTTTTCTATCTTCCCCGCTTCAGCCCATGAAATATTGAGCTTCAAATGTGTTGTTAACATTGTGTAAAAAAGTTGCTCACAGCTGTTCTAGGAACACATTGTGAAATCGCGTATATCTTTGCTTCTACACATAGCAATGTATTGTGCTTTGCTTTACACACTATTCTACAGTCAAGAGGAGAGAATTCATCAAGTTTAATAAGCAAAAACACTGTATAAGTCGAATTTCAGCATTTTTGTGTGACCGGGAAAACCACAGTCACAAGACGAGATGCAGTTCCATAGAAACTTGCCATTTTACCGCTGAACCTAAAAATGGGTAGAAAGTACTTTTTCTCCCTTCCTGTTAATGCCACAGACTTCGCCTTTACAGGGCACACGTTTTCTATCTTCCCCGCTTCAGCCCATGAAATATTGAGCTTCAAATGTGTTGTTAACTTTGTGTAAAAAAGTTGCTCACAGCTGTTCTAGGAACACATTGTGAAATCGCGTATATCTTTTCTTCTACACATAGGAATGTATTGTGCTTTGCTTTACACACTATTCTACAGTCAAGAGGAGAGAATTCATCAAGTTTAATAAGCAAATACACTGTATAAGTCGAATTTCAGCATTTTTGTGTGACCGGGAAAACCACAGTCACAAGCCGAGATGCAGTTCCATAGAAACTTGCCATTTTACCGCTGAACCTAAAAATGGGTAGAAAGTACTTTTTCTCCCTTCCTGTTAATGCCACAGACTTGGCCTTTACAGGGCACACGTTTTCTATCTTCCCCGCTTCAGCCCATGAAATATTGAGCTTCAAATGTGTTGTTAACATTGTGTAAAAAAGTTGCTCACAGCTGTTCTAGGAACACATTGTGAAATCGCGTATATCTTTGCTTCTACACATAGCAATGTATTGTGCTTTGCTTTACACACTATTCTACAGTCAAGAGGAGAGAATTCATCAAGTTTAATAAGCAAAAACACTGTATAAGTCGAATTTCAGCATTTTTGTGTGACCGGGAAAACCACAGTCACAAGACGAGATGCAGTTCCATAGAAACTTGCCATTTTACCGCTGAACCTAAAAATGGGTAGAAAGTACTTTTTCTCCCTTCCTGTTAATGCCACAGACTTCGCCTTTACAGGGCACGCGTTTTCTATCTTCCCCGCTTCAGCCCATGAAATATTGAGCTTCAAATGTGTTGTTAACTTTGTGTAAAAAAGTTGCTCACAGCTGTTCTAGGAACACATTGTGAAATCGCGTATATCTTTTCTTCTACACATAGAAATGTATTGTGCTTTGCTTTACACACTATTCTACAGTCAAGAGGAGAGAATTCATCAAGTTTAATAAGCAAATACACTGTATAAGTCGAATTTCAGCATTTTTGTGTGACCGGGAAAACCACAGTCACAAGACGAGATGCAGATCCATAGAAACTTGCCATTTTACCGCTGAACCTAAAAATGGGTAGAAAGTACTTTTTCTCCCTTCCTGTTAATGCCACAGACTTCGCCTTTACAGGGCACACGTTTTCTATCTTCCCCGCTTCAGCCCATGAAATATTGAGCTTCAAATGTGTTGTTAACATTGTGTAAAAAAGTTGCTCACAGCTGTTCTAGGAACACATTGTGAAATCGCGTATATCTTTGCTTCTACACATAGGAATGTATTGTGCTTTGCTTAACACACTATTCTACAGTCAAGAGGAGAGAATTCATCAAGTTTAATAAGCAAAAACACTGTATAAGTCGAATTTCAGCATTTTTGTGTGACCGGGAAAACCACAGTCACAAGACGAGATGCAGTTCCATAGAAACTTGCCATTTTACCGCTGAACCTAAAAATGGGTAGAAAGTACTTTTTCTCCCTTCCTGTTAATGCCACAGACTTCGCCTTTACAGGGCACACGTTTTCTATCTTCCCCGCTTCAGCCCATGAAATATTGAGCTTCAAATCTGTTGTTAACGTGGTGTAAAAAAGTTGCTCACAGCTGTTCTAGGAACACATTGTGAAATCGCGTATATCTTTTCTTCTACACATAGGAATGTATTGTGCTTTGCTTTACACACTATTCTACAGTCAAGAGGAGAGAATTCATCAAGTTTAATAAGCAAATACACTGTATAAGTCGAATTTCAGCATTTTTGTGTGACCGGGAAAACCACAGTCACAAGCCGAGATGCAGATCCATAGAAACTTGCCATTTTACCGCTGAACCTAAAAATGGGTAGAAAGTACTTTTTCTCCCTTCCTGTTAATGCCACAGACTTCGCCTTTACAGGGCACACGTTTTCTATCTTCCCCGCTTCAGCCCATGAAATATTGAGCTTCAAATCTGTTGTTAACGTGGTGTAAAAAAGTTGCTCACAGCTGTTCTAGGAACACATTGTGAAATCGCGTATATCTTTTCTTCTACACATAGGAATGTATTGTGCTTTGCTTTACACACTATTCTACAGAAAAGAGGAGAGAATTCATCAAGTTTAATAAGCAAATACACTGTATAAGTCGAATTTCAGCATTTTTGTGTGACCGGGAAAACCACAGTCACAAGCCGAGATGCAGATCCATAGAAACTTGCCATTTTACCGCTGAACCTAAAAATGGGTAGAAAGTACTTTTTCTCCCTTCCTGTTAATGCCACAGACTTGGCCTTTACAGGGCACACGTTTTCTATCTTCCCCGCTTCAGCCCATGAAATATTGAGCTTCAAATGTGTTGTTAACATTGTGTAAAAAAGTTGCTCACAGCTGTTCTAGGAACACATTGTGAAATCGCGTATATCTTTGCTTCTACACATAGCAATGTATTGTGCTTTGCTTTACACACTATTCTACAGTCAAGAGGAGAGAATTCATCAAGTTTAATAAGCAAAAACACTGTATAAGTCGAATTTCAGCATTTTTGTGTGACCGGGAAAACCACAGTCACAAGACGAGATGCAGTTCCATAGAAACTTGCCATTTTACCGCTGAACCTAAAAATGGGTAGAAAGTACTTTTTCTCCCTTCCTGTTAATGCCACAGACTTCGCCTTTACAGGGCACACGTTTTCTATCTTCCCCGCTTCAGCCCATGAAATATTGAGCTTCAAATGTGTTGTTAACTTTGTGTAAAAAAGTTGCTCACAGCTGTTCTAGGAACACATTGTGAAATCGCGTATATCTTTTCTTCTACACATAGGAATGTATTGTGCTTTGCTTTACACACTATTCTACAGTCAAGAGGAGAGAATTCATCAAGTTTAATAAGCAAATACACTGTATAAGTCGAATTTCAGCATTTTTGTGTGACCGGGAAAACCACAGTCACAAGCCGAGATGCAGATCCATAGAAACTTGCCATTTTACCGCTGAACCTAAAAATGGGTAGAAAGTACTTTTTCTCCCTTCCTGTTAATGCCACAGACTTCGCCTTTACAGGGCACACGTTTTCTATCTTCCCCGCTTCAGCCCATGAAATATTGAGCTTCAAATGTGTTGTTAACATTGTGTAAAAAAGTTGCTCACAGCTGTTCTAGGAACACATTGTGAAATCGCGTATATCTTTGCTTCTACACATAGGAATGTATTGTGCTTTGCTTAACACACTATTCTACAGTCAAGAGGAGAGAATTCATCAAGTTTAATAAGCAAAAACACTGTATAAGTCGAATTTCAGCATTTTTGTGTGACCGGGAAAACCACAGTCACAAGACGAGATGCAGTTCCATAGAAACTTGCCATTTTACCGCTGAACCTAAAAATGGGTAGAAAGTACTTTTTCTCCCTTCCTGTTAATGCCACAGACTTCGCCTTTACAGGGCACACGTTTTCTATCTTCCCCGCTTCAGCCCATGAAATATTGAGCTTCAAATGTGTTGTTAACATTGTGTAAAAAAGTTGCTCACAGCTGTTCTAGGAACACATTGTGAAATCGCGTATATCTTTGCTTCTACACATAGCAATGTATTGTGCTTTGCTTTACACACTATTCTACAGCCAAGAGGAGAGAATTCATCAAGTTTAATAAGCAAAAACACTGTATATGTCGATTTTCAGCATTATTGTGTGACCGGGAAAACCACAGTCACAAGACGAGATGCAGTTCCATAGAAACTTGCCATTTTACCGCTGAACCTAAAAATGGGTAGAAAGTACTTTTTCTCCCTTCCTGTTAATGCCACAGACTTCGCCTTTACAGGGCACACGTTTTCTATCTTCCCCGCTTCAGCCCATGAAATATTGAGCTTCAAATCTGTTGTTAACGTGGTGTAAAAAAGTTGCTCACAGCTGTTCTAGGAACACATTGTGAAATCGCGTATATCTTTTCTTCTACACATAGGAATGTATTGTGCTTTGCTTTACACACTATTCTACAGTCAAGAGGAGAGAATTCATCAAGTTTAATAAGCAAATACACTGTATAAGTCGAATTTCAGCATTTTTGTGTGACCGGGAAAACCACAGTCACAAGCCGAGATGCAGATCCATAGAAACTTGCCATTTTACCGCTGAACCTAAAAATGGGTAGAAAGTACTTTTTCTCCCTTCCTGTTAATGCCACAGACTTCGCCTTTACAGGGCACACGTTTTCTATCTTCCCCGCTTCAGCCCATGAAATATTGAGCTTCAAATGTGTTGTTAACATTGTGTAAAAAAGTTGCTCACAGCTGTTCTAGGAACACATTGTGAAATCGCGTATATCTTTGCTTCTACACATAGCAATGTATTGTGCTTTGCTTTACACACTATTCTACAGCCAAGAGGAGAGAATTCATCAAGTTTAATAAGCAAAAACACTGTATATGTCGATTTTCAGCATTATTGTGTGACCGGGAAAACCACAGTCACAAGCCGAGATGCAGTTCCATAGAAACTTGCCATTTTACCGCTGAACCTAAAAATGGGTAGAAAGTACTTTTTCTCCCTTCCTGTTAATGCCACAGACTTCGCCTTTACAGGGCACACGTTTTCTATCTTCCCCGCTTCAGCCCATGAAATATTGAGCTTCAAATGTGTTGTTAACATTGTGTAAAAAAGTTGCTCACAGCTGTTCTAGGAACACATTGTGAAATCGCGTATATCTTTTCTTCTACACATAGGAATGTATTGTGCTTTGCTTAACACACTATTCTACAGTCAAGAGGAGAGAATTCATCAAGTTTAATAAGCAAAAACACTGTATAAGTCGAATTTCAGCATTTTTGTGTGACCGGGAAAACCACAGTCACAAGCCGAGATGCAGTTCCATAGAAACTTGCCATTTTACCGCTGAACCTAAAAATGGGTAGAAAGTACTTTTTCTCCCTTCCTGTTAATGCCACAGACTTGGCCTTTACAGGGCACACGTTTTCTATCTTCCCCGCTTCAGCCCATGAAATATTGAGCTTCAAATGTGTTGTTAACATTGTGTAAAAAAGTTGCTCACAGCTGTTCTAGGAACACATTGTGAAATCGCGTATATCTTTGCTTCTACACATAGCAATGTATTGTGCTTTGCTTTACACACTATTCTACAGTCAAGAGGAGAGAATTCATCAAGTTTAATAAGCAAAAACACTGTATAAGTCGATTTTCAGCATTATTGTGTGACCGGGAAAACCACAGTCACAAGCCGAGATGCAGTTCCATAGAAACTTGCCATTTTACCGCTGAACCTAAAAATGGGTAGAAAGTACTTTTTCTCCCTTCCTGTTAATGCCACAGACTTCGCCTTTACAGGGCACACGTTTACTATCTTCCCCGCTTCAGCCCATGAAATATTGAGCTTCAAATGTGTTGTTAACATTGTGTAAAAAAGTTGCTCACAGCTGTTCTAGGAACACATTGTGAAATCGCGTATATCTTTTCTTCTACACATAGGAATGTATTGTGCTTTGCTTTACACACTATTCTACAGTCAAGAGGAGAGAATTCATCAAGTTTAATAAGCAAAAACACTGTATAAGTCGAATTTCAGCATTTTTGTGTGACCGGGAAAACCACAGTCACAAGCCGAGATGCAGATCCATAGAAACTTGCCATTTTACCGCTGAACCTAAAAATGGGTAGAAAGTACTTTTTCTCCCTTCCTGTTAATGCCACAGACTTCGCCTTTACAGGGCACACGTTTTCTATCTTCCCCGCTTCAGCCCATGAAATATTGAGCTTCAAATGTGTTGTTAACATTGTGTAAAAATGTTGCTCACAGCTGTTCTAGGAACACATTGTGAAATCGCGTATATCTTTGCTTCTACACATAGCAATGTATTGTGCTTTGCTTTACACACTATTCTACAGTCAAGAGGAGAGAATTCATCAAGTTTAATAAGCAAAAACACTGTATAAGTCGAATTTCAGCATTTTTGTGTGACCGGGAAAACCACAGTCACAAGACGAGATGCAGTTCCATAGAAACTTGCCATTTTACCGCTGAACCTAAAAATGGGTAGAAAGTACTTTTTCTCCCTTCCTGTTAATGCCACAGACTTCGCCTTTACAGGGCACACGTTTTCTATCTTCCCCGCTTCAGCCCATGAAATATTGAGCTTCAAATGTGGGTTTAACATTGTGTAAAAAAGTTGCTCACAGCTGTTCTAGGAACACATTGTGAAATCGCGTATATCTTTGCTTCTACACATAGCAATGTATTGTGCTTTGCTTTACACACTATTCTACAGTCAAGAGGAGAGAATTCATCAAGTTTAATAAGCAAAAACACTGTATAAGTCGATTTTCAGCATTATTGTGTGACCGGGAAAACCACAGTCACAAGCCGAGATGCAGTTCCATAGAAACTTGCCATTTTACCGCTGAACCTAAAAATGGGTAGAAAGTACTTTTTCTCCCTTCTTGTTAATGCCACAGACTTCGCCTTTACAGGGCACACGTTTACTATCTTCCCCGCTTCAGCCCATGAAATATTGAGCTTCAAATGTGTTGTTAACATTGTGTAAAAAAGTTGCTCACAGCTGTTCTAGGAACACATTGTGAAATCGCGTATATCTTTTCTTCTACACATAGGAATGTATTGTGCTTTGCTTTACACACTATTCTACAGTCAAGAGGAGAGAATTCATCAAGTTTAATAAGCAAAAACACTGTATAAGTCGAATTTCAGCATTTTTGTGTGACCGGGAAAACCACAGTCACAAGCCGAGATGCAGTTCCATAGGAACTTGCCATTTTACCGCGGAACCTAAAAATGGGTAGAAAGTACTTTTTCTCCCTTCCTGTTAATGCCACAGACTTCGCCTTTACAGGGCACACGTTTTCTATCTTCCCCGCTTCAGCCCATGAAATATTGAGCTTCAAATGTGTTGTTAACATTGTGTAAAAAAGTTGCTCACAGCTGTTCTAGGAACACATTGTGAAATCGCGTATATCTTTGCTTCTACACATAGGAATGTATTGTGCTTTGCTTTACACACTATTCTACAGTCAAGAGGAGAGAATTCATCAAGTTTAATAAGCACAAACACTGTATAAGTCGAATTTCAGCATTTTTGTGTGACCGGGAAAACCACAGTCACAAGAAGAGATGCAGTTCCATAGAAACTTGCCATTTTACCGCTGAACCTAAAAATGGGTAGAAAGTACTTTTTCTCCCTTCCTGTTAATGCCACAGACTTGGCCTTTACAGGGCACACGTTTTCTATCTTCCCCGCTTCAGCCCATGAAATATTGAGCTTCAAATGTGTTGTTAACATTGTGTAAAAAAGTTGCTCACAGCTGTTCTAGGAACACATTGTGAAATCGCGTATATCTTTTCTTCTACACATAGGAATGTATTGTGCTTTGCTTAACACACTATTCTACAGTCAAGAGGAGAGAATTCATCAAGTTTAATAAGCAAAAACACTGTATAAGTCGAATTTAGCATTTTTGTGTGACCGGGAAAACCACAGTCACAAGAAGAGATGCAGTTCCATAGAAACTTGCCATTTTACCGCTGAACCTAAAAATGGGTAGAAAGTACTTTTTCTCCCTTCCTGTTAATGCCACAGACTTCGCCTTTACAGGGCACACGTTTTCTATCTTCCCCGCTTCTCCGCTTCAGCCCATGAAATATTGAGCTTCAAATGTGTTGTTAACATTGTGTAAAAAAGTTGCTCACAGCTGTTCTAGGAACACATTGTGAAATCGCGTATATCTTTTCTTCTACACATAGGAATGTATTGTGCTTTGCTTTACACACTATTCTACAGTCAAGAGGAGAGAATTCATCAAGTTTAATAAGCAAAAACACTGTATAAGTCGAATTTCAGCATTTTTGTGTGACCGGGAAAACCACAGTCACAAGCCGAGATGCAGTTCCATAGAAACTTGCCATTTTACCGCTGAACCTAAAAATGGGTAGAAAGTACTTTTTCTCCCTTCCTGTTAATGCCACAGACTTCGCCTTTACAGGGCACACGTTTTCTATCTTCCCCGCTTCAGCCCATGAAATATTGAGCTTCAAATGTGTTGTTAACGTGGTGTAAAAAAGTTGCTCACAGCTGTTCTAGGAACACATTGTGAAATCGCGTATATCTTTGCTTCTACACATAGCAATGTATTGTGCTTTGCTTTACACACTATTCTACAGTCAAGAGGAGAGAATTCATCAAGTTTAATAAGCAAAAACACTGTATAAGTCGAATTTCAGCATTTTTGTGTGACCGGGAAAACCACAGTCACAAGCCGAGATGCAGTTCCATAGAAACTTGCCATTTTACCGCTGAACCTAAAAATGGGTAGAAAGTACTTTTTCTCCCTTCCTGTTAATGCCACAGACTTCGCCTTTACAGGGCACACGTTTTCTATCTTCCCCGCTTCAGCCCATGAAATATTGAGCTTCAAATGTGTTGTTAACTTTGTGTAAAAAAGTTGCTCACAGCTGTTCTAGGAACACATTGTGAAATCGCGTATATCTTTGCTTCTACACATAGCAATGTATTGTGCTTTGCTTTACACACTATTCTACAGTCAAGAGGAGAGAATTCATCAAGTTTAATAAGCAAAAACACTGTATAAGTCGAATTTCAGCATTTTTGTGTGACCGGGAAAACCACAGTCACAAGCCGAGATGCAGTTCCATAGAAACTTGCCATTTTACCGCTGAACCTAAAAATGGGTAGAAAGTACTTTTTCTCCCTTCCTGTTAATGCCACAGACTTCGCCTTTACAGGGCACACGTTTTCTATCTTCCCCGCTCCAGCCCATGAAATATTGAGCTTCAAATGTGTTGTTAACGTTGTGTAAAAAAGTTGCTTACAGCTGTTCAAGGAACACATTGTGAAATCGCGTATATCTTTTCTTCTACACATAGGAATGTATTGTGCTTTGCTTTACACACTATTCTACAGTCAAGAGGAGAGAATTCATCAAGTTTAATAAGCAAAAACTCTGTATAAGTCGAATTTCAGCATTTTTGTGTGACCGGGAAAACCACAGTCACAAGCCGAGATGCAGTTCCATAGAAACTTGCCGTTTTACCGCTGAACCTAAAAATGGGTAGAAAGTACTTTTTCTCCCTTCCTGTTAATGCCACAGACTTCGCCTTTACAGGGTACACGTTTTCTATCTTCCCCGCTTCAGCCCATGAAATATTGAGCTTCAAATGTGTTGTTAACATTGTGTAAAAAAGTTGCTCACAGCTGTTCTAGGAACACATTGTGAAATCGCGTATATCTTTTCTTCTACACATAGGAATGTATTGTGCTTTGCTTTACACACTATTCTACAGTCAAGAGGAGAGAATTCATCAAGTTTAATAAGCAAAAACACTGTATAAGTCGAATTTCAGCATTTTTGTGTGACCGGGAAAACCACAGTCACATGCCGAGATGCAGTTCCATAGAAACTTGCCATTTTACCGCTGAACCTAAAAATGGGTAGAAAGTACTTTTTCTCCCTTCCTGTTAATGCCACAGACTTGGCCTTTACAGGGCACACGTTTTCTATCTTCCCCGCTTCAGCCCATGAAATATTGAGCTTCAAATGTGTTGTTAACATTGTGTAAAAAAGTTGCTCACAGCTGTTCTAGGAACACATTGTGAAATCGCGTATATCTTTTCTTCTACACATAGGAATGTATTGTGCTTTGCTTAACACACTATTCTAGAGTCAAGAGGAGAGAATTCATCAAGTTTAATAAGCAAAAACACTGTATAAGTCGAATTTAGCATTTTTGTGTGACCGGGAAAACCACAGTCACAAGAAGAGATGCAGTTCCATAGAAACTTGCCATTTTACCGCTGAACCTAAAAATGGGTAGAAAGTACTTTTTCTCCCTTCCTGTTAATGCCACAGACTTCGCCTTTACAGGGCACACGTTTTCTATCTTCCCCGCTTCAGCCCATGAAATATTGAGCTTCAAATGTGTTGTTAACATTGTGTAAAAAAGTTGCTCACAGCTGTTCTAGGAACACATTGTGAAATCGCGTATATCTTTTCTTCTACACATAGGAATGTATTGTGCTTTGCTTTACACACTATTCTACAGTCAAGAGGAGAGAATTCATCAAGTTTAATAAGCAAAAACTCTGTATAATTCGAATTTCAGCATTTTTGTGTGACCGGGAAAACCACAGTCACAAGCCGAGATGCAGTTCCATAGAAACTTGCCGTTTTACCGCTGAACCTAAAAATGGGTAGAAAGTACTTTTTCTCCCTTCCTGTTAATGCCACAGACTTCGCCTTTACAGGGTACACGTTTTCTATCTTCCCCGCTTCAGCCCATGAAATATTGAGCTTCAAATGTGTTGTTAACATTGTGTAAAAAAGTTGCTCACAGCTGTTCTAGGAACACATTGTGAAATCGCGTATATCTTTGCTTCTACACATAGGAATGTATTGTGCTTTGCTTTACACACTATTCTACAGTCAAGAGGAGAGAATTCATCAAGTTTAATAAGCAAAAACACTGTATAAGTCGAATTTCAGCATTTTTGTGTGACCGGGAAAACCACAGTCACAAGCCGAGATGCAGTTCCATAGAAACTTGCCATTTTACCGCTGAACCTAAAAATGGGTAGAAAGTACTTTTTCTCCCTTCCTGTTAATGCCACAGACTTGGCCTTTACAGGGCACACGTTTTCTATCTTCCCCGCTTCAGCCCATGAAATATTGAGCTTCAAATGTGTTGTTAACATTGTGTAAAAAAGTTGCTCACAGCTGTTCTAGGAACACATTGTGAAATCGCGTATATCTTTTCTTCTACACATAGGAATGTATTGTGCTTTGCTTAACACACTATTCTAGAGTCAAGAGGAGAGAATTCATCAAGTTTAATAAGCAAAAACACTGTATAAGTCGAATTTAGCATTTTTGTGTGACCGGGAAAACCACAGTCACAAGAAGAGATGCAGTTCCATAGAAACTTGCCATTTTACCGCTGAACCTAAAAATGGGTAGAAAGTACTTTTTCTCCCTTCCTGTTAATGCCACAGACTTCGCCTTTACAGGGCACACGTTTTCTATCTTCCCCGCTTCAGCCCATGAAATATTGAGCTTCAAATGTGTTGTTAACATTGTGTAAAAAAGTTGCTCACAGCTGTTCTAGGAACACATTGTGAAATCGCGTATATCTTTTCTTCTACACATAGGAATGTATTGTGCTTTGCTTTACACACTATTCTACAGTCAAGAGGAGAGAATTCATCAAGTTTAATAAGCAAAAACACTGTATAATTTGAATTTCAGCATTTTTGTGTGACCGGGAAAACCACAGTCACAAGCCGAGATGCAGTTCCATAGAAACTTGCCATTTTACCGCTGAACCTAAAAATGGGTAGAAAGTACTTTTTCTCCCTTCCTGTTAATGCCACAGACTTCGCCTTTACAGGGCACACGTTTTCTATCTTCCCCGCTTCAGCCCATGAAATATTGAGCTTCAAATGTGTTGTTAACGTGGTGTAAAAAAGTTGCTCACAGCTGTTCTAGGAACACATTGTGAAATCGCGTATATCTTTGCTTCTACACATAGCAATGTATTGTGCTTTGCTTTACACACTATTCTACAGTCAAGAGGAGAGAATTCATCAAGTTTAATAAGCAAAAACACTGTATAAGTCGAATTTCAGCATTTTTGTGTGACCGGGAAAACCACAGTCACAAGTCGAGATGCAGTTCCATAGAAACTTGCCATTTTACCGCTGAACCTAAAAATGGGTAGAAAGTACTTTTTCTCCCTTCCTGTTAATGCCACAGACTTCGCCTTTACAGGGCACACGTTTTCTATCTTCCCCGCTTCAGCCCATGAAATATTGAGCTTCAAATGTGTTGTTAACATTGTGTAAAAAAGTTGCTCACAGCTGTTCTAGGAACACATTGTGAAATCGCGTATATCTTTGCTTCTACACATAGCAATGTATTGTGCTTTGCTTTACACACTATTCTACAGTCAAGAGGAGAGAATTCATCAAGTTTAATAAGCAAAAACACTGTATAAGTCGAATTTCAGCATTTTTGTGTGACCGGGAAAACCACAGTCACAAGCCGAGATGCAGTTCCATAGAAACTTGCCATTTTACCGCTGAACCTAAAAATGGGTAGAAAGTACTTTTTCTCCCTTCCTGTTAATGCCACAGACTTCGCCTTTACAGGGCACACGTTTTCTATCTTCCCCGCTCCAGCCCATGAAATATTGAGCTTCAAATGTGTTGTTAACGTTGTGTAAAAAAGTTGCTTACAGCTGTTCAAGGAACACATTGTGAAATCGCGTATATCTTTTCTTCTACACATAGGAATGTATTGTGCTTTGCTTTACACACTATTCTACAGTCAAGAGGAGAGAATTCATCAAGTTTAATAAGCAAAAACTCTGTATAAGTCGAATTTCAGCATTTTTGTGTGACCGGGAAAACCACAGTCACAAGCCGAGATGCAGTTCCATAGAAACTTGCCGTTTTACCGCTGAACCTAAAAATGGGTAGAAAGTACTTTTTCTCCCTTTCTGTTAATGCCACAGACTTCGCCTTTACAGGGCACACGTTTTCTATCTTCCCCGCTTCAGCCCATGAAATATTGAGCTTCAAATGTGTTGTTAACGTGGTGTAAAAAAGTTGTTCACAGCTGTTCTAGGAACACATTGTGAAATCGCGTATATCTTTGCTTCTACACATAGCAATGTATTGTGCTTTGCTTTACACACTATTCTACAGTCAAGAGGAGAGAATTCATCAAGTTTAATAAGCAAAAACACTGTATAATTTGAATTTCAGCATTTTTGTGTGACCGGGAAAACCACAGTCACAAGCCGAGATGCAGTTCCATAGAAACTTGCCATTTTACCGCTGAACCTAAAAATGGGTAGAAAGTACTTTTTCTCCCTTCCTGTTAATGCCACAGACTTCGCCTTTACAGGGCACACGTTTTCTATCTTCCCCGCTTCAGCCCATGAAATATTGAGCTTCAAATGTGTTGTTAACGTGGTGTAAAAAAGTTGCTCACAGCTGTTCTAGGAACACATTGTGAAATCGCGTATATCTTTGCTTCTACACATAGCAATGTATTGTGCTTTGCTTTACACACTATTCTACAGTCAAGAGGAGAGAATTCATCAAGTTTAATAAGCAAAAACACTGTATAAGTCGAATTTCAGCATTTTTGTGTGACCGGGAAAACCACAGTCACAAGTCGAGATGCAGTTCCATAGAAACTTGCCATTTTACCGCTGAACCTAAAAATGGGTAGAAAGTACTTTTTCTCCCTTCCTGTTAATGCCACAGACTTCGCCTTTACAGGGCACACGTTTTCTATCTTCCCCGCTTCAGCCCATGAAATATTGAGCTTCAAATGTGTTGTTAACATTGTGTAAAAAAGTTGCTCACAGCTGTTCTAGGAACACATTGTGAAATCGCGTATATCTTTGCTTCTACACATAGCAATGTATTGTGCTTTGCTTTACACACTATTCTACAGTCAAGAGGAGAGAATTCATCAAGTTTAATAAGCAAAAACACTGTATAAGTCGAATTTCAGCATTTTTGTGTGACCGGGAAAACCACAGTCACAAGCCGAGATGCAGTTCCATAGAAACTTGCCATTTTACCGCTGAACCTAAAAATGGGTAGAAAGTACTTTTTCTCCCTTCCTGTTAATGCCACAGACTTCGCCTTTACAGGGCACACGTTTTCTATCTTCCCCGCTCCAGCCCATGAAATATTGAGCTTCAAATGTGTTGTTAACGTTGTGTAAAAAAGTTGCTTACAGCTGTTCAAGGAACACATTGTGAAATCGCGTATATCTTTTCTTCTACACATAGGAATGTATTGTGCTTTGCTTTACACACTATTCTACAGTCAAGAGGAGAGAATTCATCAAGTTTAATAAGCAAAAACTCTGTATAAGTCGAATTTCAGCATTTTTGTGTGACCGGGAAAACCACAGTCACAAGCCGAGATGCAGTTCCATAGAAACTTGCCGTTTTACCGCTGAACCTAAAAATGGGTAGAAAGTACTTTTTCTCCCTTCCTGTTAATGCCACAGACTTCGCCTTTACAGGGCACACGTTTTCTATCTTCCCCGCTTCAGCCCATGAAATATTGAGCTTCAAATGTGTTGTTAACGTGGTGTAAAAAAGTTGTTCACAGCTGTTCTAGGAACACATTGTGAAATCGCGTATATCTTTGCTTCTACACATAGCAATGTATTGTGCTTTGCTTTACACACTATTCTACAGTCAAGAGGAGAGAATTCATCAAGTTTAATAAGCAAAAACACTGTATAAGTCGAATTTCAGCATTTTTGTGTGACCGGGAAAACCACAGTCACAAGCCGAGATGCAGTTCCATAGAAACTTGCCATTTTACCGCTGAACCTAAAAATGGGTAGAAAGTACTTTTTCTCCCTTCCTGTTAATGCCACAGACTTCGCCTTTACAGGGCACACGTTTTCTATCTTCCCCGCTCCAGCCCATGAAATATTGAGCTTCAAATGTGTTGTTAACGTTGTGTAAAAAAGTTGCTTACAGCTGTTCAAGGAACACATTGTGAAATCGCGTATATCTTTTCTTCTACACATAGGAATGTATTGTGCTTTGCTTTACACACTATTCTACAGTCAAGAGGAGAGAAATCATCAAGTTTAATAAGCAAAAACTCTGTATAAGTCGAATTTCAGCATTTTTGTGTGACCGGGAAAACCACAGTCACAAGCCGAGATGCAGTTCCATAGAAACTTGCCGTTTTACCGCTGAACCTAAAAATGGGTAGAAAGTACTTTTTCTCCCTTCCTGTTAATGCCACAGACTTCGCCTTTACAGGGCACACGTTTTCTATCTTCCCCGCTTCAGCCCATGAAATATTGAGCTTCAAATGTGTTGTTAACGTGGTGTAAAAAAGTTGTTCACAGCTGTTCTAGGAACACATTGTGAAATCGCGTATATCTTTGCTTCTACACATAGCAATGTATTGTGCTTTGCTTTACACACTATTCTACAGTCAAGAGGAGAGAATTCATCAAGTTTAATAAGCAAAAACACTGTATAAGTCGAATTTCAGCATTTTTGTGTGACCGGGAAAACCACAGTCACAAGCCGAGATGCAGTTCCATAGAAACTTGCCATTTTACCGCTGAACCTAAAAATGGGTAGAAAGTACTTTTTCTCCCTTCCTGTTAATGCCACAGACTTCGCCTTTACAGGGCACACGTTTTCTATCTTCCCCGCTTCAGCCCATGAAATATTGAGCTTCAAATGTGTTGTTAACATTGTGTAAAAAAGTTGCTCACAGCTGTTCTAGGAACACATTGTGAAATCGCGTATATCTTTGCTTCTACACATAGGAATGTATTGTGCTTTGCTTTACACACTATTCTACAGTCAAGAGGAGAGAATTCATCAAGTTTAATAAGCAAAAACACTGTATAAGTCGAATTTCAGCATTTTTGTGTGACCGGGAAAACCACAGTCACAAGCCGAGATGCAGTTCCATAGAAACTTGCCATTTTACCGCTGAACCTAAAAATGGGTAGAAAGTACTTTTTCTCCCTTCCTGTTAATGCCACAGACTTCGCCTTTACAGGGCACACGTTTTCTATCTTCCCCGCTCCAGCCCATGAAATATTGAGCTTCAAATGTGTTGTTAACGTTGTGTAAAAAAGTTGCTTACAGCTGTTCAAGGAACACATTGTGAAATCGCGTATATCTTTTCTTCTACACATAGGAATGTATTGTGCTTTGCTTTACACACTATTCTACAGTCAAGAGGAGAGAATTCATCAAGTTTAATAAGCAAAAACTCTGTATAAGTCGAATTTCAGCATTTTTGTGTGACCGGGAAAACCACAGTCACAAGCCGAGATGCAGTTCCATAGAAACTTGCCGTTTTACCGCTGAACCTAAAAATGGGTAGAAAGTACTTTTTCTCCCTTCCTGTTAATGCCACAGACTTCGCCTTTACAGGGTACACGTTTTCTATCTTCCCCGCTTCAGCCCATGAAATATTGAGCTTCAAATGTGTTGTTAACATTGTGTAAAAAAGTTGCTCACAGCTGTTCTAGGAACACATTGTGAAATCGCGTATATCTTTGCTTCTACACATAGCAATGTATTGTGCTTTGCTTTACACACTATTCTACAGTCAAGAGGAGAGAATTCATCAAGTTTAATAAGCAAAAACACTGTATAAGTCGAATTTCAGCATTTTTGTGTGACCGGGAAAACCACAGTCACAAGCCGAGATGCAGTTCCATAGAAACTTGCCATTTTACCGCTGAACCTAAAAATGGGTAGAAAGTACTTTTTCTCCCTTCCTGTTAATGCCACAGACTTCGCCTTTACAGGGCACACGTTTTCTATCTTCCCCGCTCCAGCCCATGAAATATTGAGCTTCAAATGTGTTGTTAACGTTGTGTAAAAAAGTTGCTTACAGCTGTTCAAGGAACACATTGTGAAATCGCGTATATCTTTTCTTCTACACATAGGAATGTATTGTGCTTTGCTTTACACACTATTCTACAGTCAAGAGGAGAGAATTCATCAAGTTTAATAAGCAAAAACTCTGTATAAGTCGAATTTCAGCATTTTTGTGTGACCGGGAAAACCACAGTCACAAGCCGAGATGCAGTTCCATAGAAACTTGCCATTTTACCGCTGAACCTAAAAATGGGTAGAAAGTACTTTTTCTCCCTTCCTGTTAATGCCACAGACTTCACCTTTACAGGGCACACGTTTTCTATCTTCCCCGCTTCAGCCCATGAAATATTGAGCTTCAAATCTGTTGTTAACGTGGTGTAAAAAAGTTGCTCACAGCTGTTCTAGGAACACATTGTGAAATCGCGTATATCTTTGCTTCTACACATAGCAATGTATTGTGCTTTGCTTTACACACTATTCTACAGTCAAGAGGAGAGAATTCTTCAAGTTTAATAAGCAAAAACACTGTATAAGTCGAATTTCAGCATTTTTGTGTGACCGGGAAAACCACAGTCACAAGCCGAGATGCAGTTCCATAGAAACTTGCCATTTTACCGCTGAACCTAAAAATGGGTAGAAAGTACTTTTTCTCCCTTCCTGTTAATGCCACAGACTTCGCCTTTACAGGGCACACGTTTTCTATCTTCCCCGCTCCAGCCCATGAAATATTGAGCTTCAAATGTGTTGTTAACGTTGTGTAAAAAAGTTGCTTACAGCTGTTCAAGGAACACATTGTGAAATCGCGTATATCTTTTCTTCTACACATAGGAATGTATTGTGCTTTGCTTTACACACTATTCTACAGTCAAGAGGAGAGAATTCATCAAGTTTAATAAGCAAAAACTCTGTATAAGTCGAATTTCAGCATTTTTGTGTGACCGGGAAAACCACAGTCACAAGCCGAGATGCAGTTCCATAGAAACTTGCCGTTTTACCGCTGAACCTAAAAATGGGTAGAAAGTACTTTTTCTCCCTTCCTGTTAATGCCACAGACTTCTCCTTTACAGGTTACACGTTTTCTATCTTCCCCGCTTCAGCCCATGAAATATTGAGCTTCAAATGTGTTGTTAACATTGTGTAAAAAAGTTGCTCACAGCTGTTCTAGGAACACATTGTGAAATCGCGTATATCTTTGCTTCTACACATAGGAATGTATTGTGCTTTGCTTTACACACTATTCTACAGTCAAGAGGAGAGAATTCATCAAGTTTAATAAGCAAAAACACTGTATAAGTCGAATTTCAGCATTTTTGTGTGACCGGGAAAACCACAGTCACAAGCCGAGATGCAGTTCCATAGAAACTTGCCATTTTACCGCTGAACCTAAAAATGGGTAGAAAGTACTTTTTCTCCCTTCCTGTTAATGCCACAGACTTCGCCTTTACAGGGCACACGTTTTCTATCTTCCCCGCTTCAGCCCATAAAATATTGAGCTTCAAATTTGTTGTTAACTTTGTGTAAATAAGTTGCTGAATATGAACGTGCGCGTCTTTTACTCTTCCCGAGGGACTTAGAACCAGCCATAATGTTGTGAGAGTGAAATTATGTCTAAGTCCAGCTTTGGTACATTAGAAGCAACTGTGAAACTTAACCTAAGCGTTTTTCGAAGCTACTTTTTGGCTAACTTCTTATAGGAAGGTCTAGGAGCTCTGAAAATGAATGTGCGCGTCTTTCACTCTTCCCGAGGGACTTAGAAGAATTTTGTGATATTTTTTATTAAAATGGTGTATAAGGGTATATATATAAATATATTTTATGCACTGTATATGAGCTGGCGATTTCTAAGTCTGTGGTTCCGAGAGGGGGTAACCAGGCTCACTAATAAAGGTCAAGCCATTTGCCTGCCAGAATGCCCTGCTTCAGCACAGACCAGAAAGGCATTGTGATAAGC
Organism: Ascaphus truei; assembly: GCF_040206685.1. NCBI lineage: Eukaryota > Metazoa > Chordata > Amphibia > Anura > Ascaphidae > Ascaphus > Ascaphus truei. The sequence continues at coordinate 1,073,096 of NW_027453986.1, forward strand.
GTATCCCCGGTATAGTCAGGGGTTAATGGGAGTCGTCCCCGTCCCCCCAGTATACGGCCAGAACCATGGACCCGTTACTTGTGGTTCGGACTGTCTCCAACCAGCCATAATGTTGTGAGTGAAATTATGTCTAGGTCCAGCTTTGGTACATTAGAAGCAACTCTGAAACTTAACCAAAGCGTTTTTCGAAGCTACTTTTTGGCTAACTTCTTATAGGAAGGTCTAGGAGCTCTGAAAATGAACGTACGCGTCTTTCACTCTTCCCGAGGGACTTAGAAGAATTTTGTGATATTTTTTATTAAAATGGTGTATAAGGGTATATATATAAATATATTTTATGCACTGTATATGAGCTGGCGATTTCTAAGTCTGTGGTTCCGAGAGGGGGTAACCAGGCTCACTAATAAAGGTCAAGCCACTTGGCTGCCAGAATGCCCTGCTTCAGCACAGACCAGAAAGGCATTGGATAAACGTATCCCCGGTATAGTCAGGGGTTAATGGGAGTCGTCCCCGTCCCCCCAGTATACGCCCAGAACCATGGACCCGGTACTTGTGGTTCGGACTGTCTCCAACCAGCCATAATGTTGTGAGAGTGAAATTATGTCTAAGTCCAGCTTTGGTACATTAGAAGCAACTCTGAAACTAAACCTAAGCGTTTTTCGAAGCTACTTTTTGGCTAACTTCTTATAGGAAGGTCTAGGAGCTCTGAAAATGAACGTGCGCGTCTTTCACTCTTTCCGAAGGACTTAGAAGAATTTTGTGATATTTTTTATTAAAATGGTGTATAAGGGTATATATATAAATATATTTTATGCACTGTATATGAGCTGGCGATTTCTAAGTCTGTGGTTCCGAGAGGGGGTAACCAGGCTCACTAATAAAGGTCAAGCCACTTGGCTGCCAGAATGCCCTGCTTCAGCACAGACCAGAAAGGCATTGGATAAACGTATCCCCGGTATAGTCAGGGGTTAATGGGAGTCGTCCCCGTCCCCCCAGTATACGGCCAGAACCATGGACCCGGTACTTGTGGTTCGGACTGTCTCCAACCAGCCATAATGTTGTGAGAGTGAAATTATGTCTAAGTCCAGCTTTGGTACATTAGAAGCAACTCTGAAACTTAACCTAAGCGTTTTTCGAAGCTACTTTTTGGCTAACTTCTTATAGGAAGGTCTAGGAGCTCTGAAAATGAACGTGCGCGTCTTTCACTCTTCCCGAGGGACTTAGAAGAATTTTGTGATATTTTTTATTAAAATGGTGTATAAGGGTATATATATAAATATATTTTATGCACTGTATATGAGCTGGCGATTTCTAAGTCTGTGGTTCCGAGAGGGGGTAACCAGGCTCACTAATAAAGGTCAAGCCACTTGGCTGCCAGAATGCCCTGCTTCAGCACAGACCAGAAAGGCATTGGATAAACGTATCCCCGGTATAGTCAGGGGTTAATGGGAGTCGTCCCCGTCCCCCCAGTATACGGCCAGAACCATGGACCCGGTACTTGTGGTTCGGACTGTCTCCAACCAGCCATAATGTTGTGAGAGTGAAATTATGTCTAAGTCCAGCTTTGGTACATTAGAAGCAACTCTGAAACTTAACCTAAGCGTTTTTCGAAGCTACTTTTTGGCTAACTTCTTATAGGAAGGTCTAGGAGCTCTGAAAATGAACGTGCGCGTCTTTCACTCTTCCCGAGGGACTTAGAAGAATTTTGTGATATTTTTTATTAAAATGGTGTATAAGGGTATATATATAAATATATTTTATGCACTGTATATGAGCTGGCGATTTCTAAGTCTGTGGTTCCGAGAGGGGGTAACCAGGCTCACTAATAAAGGTCAAGCCACTTGGCTGCCAGAATGCCCTGCTTCAGCACAGACCAGAAAGGCATTGTGATAAGCGTATCCCCGGTATAGTCAGGGGTTAATGGGAGTCCCCCCCGTCCCCCCAGTATACGGCCAGAACCATGGACCCGGTACTTGTGGTTCGGACTGTCTCCAACCAGCCATAATGTTGTGAGAGTGAAATTATGTCTAAGTCCAGCTTTGGTACATTAGAAGCAACTCTGAAACTTAACCTAAGCGTTTTTCGAAGCAACTTTTTGGCTAACTTCTTATAGGAAGGTCTAGGAGCTCTGAAAATGAACGTGCGCGTCTTTCACTCTTCCCGAGGGACTTAGAAGAATTTTGTGATATTTTTTATTAAAATGGTGTATAAGGGTATATATATAAATATATTTTATGCACTATATATGAGCTGGCGATTTCTAAGTCTGTGGTTCCGAGAGGGGGTAACCAGGCTCACTAATAAAGGTCAAGCCACTTGGCTGCCAGAATGCCCTGCTTCAGCACAGACCAGAAAGGCATTGTGATAAGCGTATCCCCGGTATAGTCAGGGGTTAATGGGAGTCGTCCCCGTCCCCCCAGTATACGGCCAGAACCATGGACCCGGTACTTGTGGTTCGGACCCTCTCCAACCAGCCATAATGTTGTGAGAGTGAAATTATGTCTAAGTCCAGCTTTGGTACATTAGAAGCAACTCTGAAACTTAACCTAAGCGTTTTTCGAAGCTACTTTTTGGCTAACTTCTTATAGGAAGGTCTAGGAGCTCTGAAAATGAACGTACGCGTCTTTCACTCTTCCCGAGGGACTTAGAAGAATTTTGTGATATTTTTTATTAAAATGGTGTATAAGGGTATATATATAAATATATTTTATGCACTGTATATGAGCTGGCGATTTCTAAGTCTGTGGTTCCGAGAGGGGGTAACCAGGCTCACTAATAAAGGTCAAGCCACTTGGCTGCCAGAATGCCCTGCTTCAGCACAGACCAGAAAGGCATTGGATAAACGTATCCCCGGTATAGTCAGGGGTTAATGGGAGTCGTCCCCATCCCCCCAGTATACGGCCAGAACCATGGACCCGGTACTTGTGGTTCGGACTGTCTCCAACCAGCCATAATGTTGTGAGAGTGAAATTATGTCTAAGTCCAGCTTTGGTACATTAGAAGCAACTCTGAAACTTAACCTAAGCGTTTTTCGAAGCAACTTTTTGGCTAACTTCTTATAGGAAGGTCTAGGAGCTCTGAAAATGAACGTGCGCGTCTTTCACTCTTCCCGAGGGACTTAGAAGAATTTTGTGATATTTTTTATTAAAATGGTGTATAAGGGTATATATATAAATATATTTTATGCACTATATATGAGCTGGCGATTTCTAAGTCTGTGGTTCCGAGAGGGGGTAACCAGGCTCACTAATAAAGGTCAAGCCACTTGGCTGCCAGAATGCCCTGCTTCAGCACAGACCAGAAAGGCATTGTGATAAGCGTATCCCCGGTATAGTCAGGGGTTAATGGGAGTCGTCCCCGTCCCCCCAGTATACGGCCAGAACCATGGACCCGGTACTTGTGGTTCGGACCCAATCCAACCAGCCATAATGTTGTGAGAGTGAAATTATGTCTAAGTCCAGCTTTGGTACATTAGAAGCAACTCTGAAACTTAACCTAAGCGTTTTTCGAAGCTACTTTTTGGCTAACTTCTTATAGGAAGGTCTAGGAGCTCTGAAAATGAACGTACGCGTCTTTCACTCTTCCCGAGGGACTTAGAAGAATTTTGTGATATTTTTTATTAAAATGGTGTATAAGGGTATATATATAAATATATTTTATGCACTGTATATGAGCTGGCGATTTCTAAGTCTGTGGTTCCGAGAGGGGGTAACCAGACTCACTAATAAAGGTCAAGCCACTTGGCTGCCAGAATGCCCTGCTTCAGCACAGACCAGAAAGGCATTGTGATAAGCGTATCCCCGGTATAGTCAGGGGTTAATGGGAGTCGTCCCCGTCCCCCCAGTATACGGCCAGAACCATGGACCCGGTACTTGTGGTTCGGACCCTCTCCAACCAGCCATAATGTTGTGAGAGTGAAATTATGTCTAAGTCCAGCTTTGGTACATTAGAAGCAACTCTGAAACTTAACCTAAGCGTTTTTCGAAGCTACTTTTTGGCTAACTTCTTATAGGAAGGTCTAGGAGCTCTGAAAATGAACGTACGCGTCTTTCACTCTTCCCGAGGGACTTAGAAGAATTTTGTGATATTTTTTATTAAAATGGTGTATAAGGGTATATATATAAATATATTTTATGCACTGTATATGAGCTGGCGATTTCTAAGTCTGTGGTTCCGAGAGGGGGTAACCAGGCTCACTAATAAAGGTCAAGCCACTTGGCTGCCAGAATGCCCTGCTTCAGCACAGACCAGAAAGGCATTGGATAAACGTATCCCCGGTATAGTCAGGGGTTAATGGGAGTCGTCCCCATCCCCCCAGTATACGGCCAGAACCATGGACCCGGTACTTGTGGTTCGGACTGTCTCCAACCAGCCATAATGTTGTGAGAGTGAAATTATGTCTAAGTCCAGCTTTGGTACATTAGAAGCAACTCTGAAACTTAACCTAAGCGTTTTTCGAAGCTACTTTTTGGCTAACTTCTTATAGGAAGGTCTAGGAGCTCTGAAAATGAACGTGCGCGTCTTTCACTCTTTCCGAAGGACTTAGAAGAATTTTGTGATATTTTTTATTAAAATGGTGTATAAGGGTATATATATAAATATATTTTATGCACTGTATATGAGCTGGCGATTTCTAAGTCTGTGGTTCCGAGAGGGGGTAACCAGGCTCACTAATAAAGGTCAAGCCACTTGGCTGCCAGAATGCCCTGCTTCAGCACAGACCAGAAAGGCATTGTGATAAGCGTATCCCCGGTATAGTCAGGGGTTAATGGGAGTCGTCCCCGTCCCCCCAGTATACGGCCAGAACCATGGACCCGGTACTTGTGGTTCGGACCCTCTCCAACCAGCCATAATGTTGTGAGAGTGAAATTATGTCTAAGTCCAGCTTTGGTACATTAGAAGCAACTCTGAAACTTAACCTAAGCGTTTTTCGAAGCAACTTTTTGGCTAACTTCTTATAGGAAGGTCTAGGAGCTCTGAAAATGAACGTGCGCGTCTTTCACTCTTCCCGAGGGACTTAGAAGAATTTTGTGATATTTTTTATTAAAATGGTGTATAAGGGTATATATATAAATATATTTTATGCACTATATATGAGCTGGCGATTTCTAAGTCTGTGGTTCCGAGAGGGGGTAACCAGGCTCACTAATAAAGGTCAAGCCACTTGGCTGCCAGAATGCCCTGCTTCAGCACAGACCAGAAAGGCATTGTGATAAGCGTATCCCCGGTATAGTCAGGGGTTAATGGGAGTCGTCCCCGTCCCCCCAGTATACGGCCAGAACCATGGACCCGGTACTTGTGGTTCGGACCCTCTCCAACCAGCCATAATGTTGTGAGAGTGAAATTATGTCTAAGTCCAGCTTTGGTACATTAGAAGCAACTCTGAAACTTAACCTAAGCGTTTTTCGAAGCTACTTTTTGGCTAACTTCTTATAGGAAGGTCTAGGAGCTCTGAAAATGAACGTACGCGTCTTTCACTCTTCCCGAGGGACTTAGAAGAATTTTGTGATATTTTTTATTAAAATGGTGTATAAGGGTATATATATAAATATATTTTATGCACTGTATATGAGCTGGCGATTTCTAAGTCTGTGGTTCCGAGAGGGGGTAACCAGGCTCACTAATAAAGGTCAAGCCACTTGGCTGCCAGAATGCCCTGCTTCAGCACAGACCAGAAAGGCATTGTGATAAGCGTATCCCCGGTATAGTCAGGGGTTAATGGGAGTCGTCCCCGTCCCCCCAGTATACGGCCAGAACCATGGACCCGGTACTTGTGGTTCGGACCCTCTCCAACCAGCCATAATGTTGTGTGAGTGAAATTATGTCTAAGTCCAGCTTTGGTACATTAGAAGCAACTCTGAAACTTAACCTAAGCGTTTTTCGAAGCTACTTTTTGGCTAACTTCTTATAGGAAGGTCTAGGAGCTCTGAAAATGAACGTACGCGTCTTTCACTCTTCCCGAGGGACTTAGAAGAATTTTGTGATATTTTTTATTAAAATGGTGTATAAGGGTATATATATAAATATATTTTATGCACTGTATATGAGCTGGCGATTTCTAAGTCTGTGGTTCCGAGAGGGGGTAACCAGGCTCACTAATAAAGGTCAAGCCACTTGGCTGCCAGAATGCCCTGCTTCAGCACAGACCAGAAAGGCATTGGATAAACGTATCCCCGGTATAGTCAGGGGTTAATGGGAGTCGTCCCCATCCCCCCAGTATACGGCCAGAACCATGGACCCGGTACTTGTGGTTCGGACTGTCTCCAACCAGCCATAATGTTGTGAGAGTGAAATTATGTCTAAGTCCAGCTTTGGTACATTAGAAGCAACTCTGAAACTTAACCTAAGCGTTTTTCGAAGCTACTTTTTGGCTAACTTCTTATAGGAAGGTCTAGGAGCTCTGAAAATGAACGTGCGCGTCTTTCACTCTTTCCGAAGGACTTAGAAGAATTTTGTGATATTTTTTATTAAAATGGTGTATAAGGGTATATATATAAATATATTTTATGCACTGTATATGAGCTGGCGATTTCTAAGTCTGTGGTTCCGAGAGGGGGTAACCAGGCTCACTAATAAAGGTCAAGCCACTTGGCTGCCAGAATGCCCTGCTTCAGCACAGACCAGAAAGGCATTGTGATAAGCGTATCCCCGGTATAGTCAGGGGTTAATGGGAGTCGTCCCCGTCCCCCCAGTATACGGCCAGAACCATGGACCCGGTACTTGTGGTTCGGACCCTCTCCAACCAGCCATAATGTTGTGAGAGTGAAATTATGTCTAAGTCCAGCTTTGGTACATTAGAAGCAACTCTGAAACTTAACCTAAGCGTTTTTCGAAGCAACTTTTTGGCTAACTTCTTATAGGAAGGTCTAGGAGCTCTGAAAATGAACGTGCGCGTCTTTCACTCTTCCCGAGGGACTTAGAAGAATTTTGTGATATTTTTTATTAAAATGGTGTATAAGGGTATATATATAAATATATTTTATGCACTATATATGAGCTGGCGATTTCTAAGTCTGTGGTTCCGAGAGGGGGTAACCAGGCTCACTAATAAAGGTCAAGCCACTTGGCTGCCAGAATGCCCTGCTTCAGCACAGACCAGAAAGGCATTGTGATAAGCGTATCCCCGGTATAGTCAGGGGTTAATGGGAGTCGTCCCCGTCCCCCCAGTATACGGCCAGAACCATGGACCCGGTACTTGTGGTTCGGACCCTCTCCAACCAGCCATAATGTTGTGAGAGTGAAATTATGTCTAAGTCCAGCTTTGGTACATTAGAAGCAACTCTGAAACTTAACCTAAGCGTTTTTCGAAGCTACTTTTTGGCTAACTTCTTATAGGAAGGTCTAGGAGCTCTGAAAATGAACGTACGCGTCTTTCACTCTTCCCGAGGGACTTAGAAGAATTTTGTGATATTTTTTATTAAAATGGTGTATAAGGGTATATATATAAATATATTTTATGCACTGTATATGAGCTGGCGATTTCTAAGTCTGTGGTTCCGAGAGGGGGTAACCAGGCTCACTAATAAAGGTCAAGCCACTTGGCTGCCAGAATGCCCTGCTTCAGCACAGACCAGAAAGGCATTGTGATAAGCGTATCCCCGGTATAGTCAGGGGTTAATGGGAGTCGTCCCCGTCCCCCCAGTATACGGCCAGAACCATGGACCCGGTACTTGTGGTTCGGACCCTCTCCAACCAGCCATAATGTTGTGAGAGTGAAATTATGTCTAAGTCCAGCTTTGGTACATTAGAAGCAACTCTGAAACTTAACCTAAGCGTTTTTCGAAGCAACTTTTTGGCTAACTTCTTATAGGAAGGTCTAGGAGCTCTGAAAATGAACGTGCGCGTCTTTCACTCTTCCCGAGGGACTTAGAAGAATTTTGTGATATTTTTTATTAAAATGGTGTATAAGGGTATATATATAAATATATTTTATGCACTATATATGAGCTGGCGATTTCTAAGTCTGTGGTTCCGAGAGGGGGTAACCAGGCTCACTAATAAAGGTCAAGCCACTTGGCTGCCAGAATGCCCTGCTTCAGCACAGACCAGAAAGGCATTGTGATAAGCGTATCCCCGGTATAGTCAGGGGTTAATGGGAGTCGTCCCCGTCCCCCCAGTATACGGCCAGAACCATGGACCCGGTACTTGTGGTTCGGACCCAATCCAACCAGCCATAATGTTGTGAGAGTGAAATTATGTCTAAGTCCAGCTTTGGTACATTAGAAGCAACTCTGAAACTTAACCTAAGCGTTTTTCGAAGCTACTTTTTGGCTAACTTCTTATAGGAAGGTCTAGGAGCTCTGAAAATGAACGTACGCGTCTTTCACTCTTCCCGAGGGACTTAGAAGAATTTTGTGATATTTTTTATTAAAATGGTGTATAAGGGTATATATATAAATATATTTTATGCACTGTATATGAGCTGGCGATTTCTAAGTCTGTGGTTCCGAGAGGGGGTAACCAGGCTCACTAATAAAGGTCAAGCCACTTGGCTGCCAGAATGCCCTGCTTCAGCACAGACCAGAAAGGCATTGTGATAAGCGTATCCCCGGTATAGTCAGGGGTTAATGGGAGTCGTCCCCGTCCCCCCAGTATACGGCCAGAACCATGGACCCGGTACTTGTGGTTCGGACCCTCTCCAACCAGCCATAATGTTGTGAGAGTGAAATTATGTCTAAGTCCAGCTTTGGTACATTAGAAGCAACTCTGAAACTTAACCTAAGCGTTTTTCGAAGCTACTTTTTGGCTAACTTCTTATAGGAAGGTCTAGGAGCTCTGAAAATGAACGTACGCGTCTTTCACTCTTCCCGAGGGACTTAGAAGAATTTTGTGATATTTTTTATTAAAATGGTGTATAAGGGTATATATATAAATATATTTTATGCACTGTATATGAGCTGGCGATTTCTAAGTCTGTGGTTCCGAGAGGGGGTAACCAGGCTCACTAATAAAGGTCAAGCCACTTGGCTGCCAGAATGCCCTGCTTCAGCACAGACCAGAAAGGCATTGGATAAACGTATCCCCGGTATAGTCAGGGGTTAATGGGAGTCGTCCCCATCCCCCCAGTATACGGCCAGAACCATGGACCCGGTACTTGTGGTTCGGACTGTCTCCAACCAGCCATAATGTTGTGAGAGTGAAATTATGTCTAAGTCCAGCTTTGGTACATTAGAAGCAACTCTGAAACTTAACCTAAGCGTTTTTCGAAGCTACTTTTTGGCTAACTTCTTATAGGAAGGTCTAGGAGCTCTGAAAATGAACGTGCGCGTCTTTCACTCTTTCCGAAGGACTTAGAAGAATTTTGTGATATTTTTTATTAAAATGGTGTATAAGGGTATATATATAAATATATTTTATGCACTGTATATGAGCTGGCGATTTCTAAGTCTGTGGTTCCGAGAGGGGGTAACCAGGCTCACTAATAAAGGTCAAGCCACTTGGCTGCCAGAATGCCCTGCTTCAGCACAGACCAGAAAGGCATTGTGATAAGCGTATCCCCGGTATAGTCAGGGGTTAATGGGAGTCGTCCCCGTCCCCCCAGTATACGGCCAGAACCATGGACCCGGTACTTGTGGTTCGGACCCTCTCCAACCAGCCATAATGTTGTGAGAGTGAAATTATGTCTAAGTCCAGCTTTGGTACATTAGAAGCAACTCTGAAACTTAACCTAAGCGTTTTTCGAAGCAACTTTTTGGCTAACTTCTTATAGGAAGGTCTAGGAGCTCTGAAAATGAACGTGCGCGTCTTTCACTCTTCCCGAGGGACTTAGAAGAATTTTGTGATATTTTTTATTAAAATGGTGTATAAGGGTATATATATAAATATATTTTATGCACTATATATGAGCTGGCGATTTCTAAGTCTGTGGTTCCGAGAGGGGGTAACCAGGCTCACTAATAAAGGTCAAGCCACTTGGCTGCCAGAATGCCCTGCTTCAGCACAGACCAGAAAGGCATTGTGATAAGCGTATCCCCGGTATAGTCAGGGGTTAATGGGAGTCGTCCCCGTCCCCCCAGTATACGGCCAGAACCATGGACCCGGTACTTGTGGTTCGGACCCTCTCCAACCAGCCATAATGTTGTGAGAGTGAAATTATGTCTAAGTCCAGCTTTGGTACATTAGAAGCAACTCTGAAACTTAACCTAAGCGTTTTTCGAAGCTACTTTTTGGCTAACTTCTTATAGGAAGGTCTAGGAGCTCTGAAAATGAACGTACGCGTCTTTCACTCTTCCCGAGGGACTTAGAAGAATTTTGTGATATTTTTTATTAAAATGGTGTATAAGGGTATATATATAAATATATTTTATGCACTGTATATGAGCTGGCGATTTCTAAGTCTGTGGTTCCGAGAGGGGGTAACCAGGCTCACTAATAAAGGTCAAGCCACTTGGCTGCCAGAATGCCCTGCTTCAGCACAGACCAGAAAGGCATTGTGATAAGCGTATCCCCGGTATAGTCAGGGGTTAATGGGAGTCGTCCCCGTCCCCCCAGTATACGGCCAGAACCATGGACCCGGTACTTGTGGTTCGGACCCTCTCCAACCAGCCATAATGTTGTGTGAGTGAAATTATGTCTAAGTCCAGCTTTGGTACATTAGAAGCAACTCTGAAACTTAACCTAAGCGTTTTTCGAAGCTACTTTTTGGCTAACTTCTTATAGGAAGGTCTAGGAGCTCTGAAAATGAACGTACGCGTCTTTCACTCTTCCCGAGGGACTTAGAAGAATTTTGTGATATTTTTTATTAAAATGGTGTATAAGGGTATATATATAAATATATTTTATGCACTGTATATGAGCTGGCGATTTCTAAGTCTGTGGTTCCGAGAGGGGGTAACCAGGCTCACTAATAAAGGTCAAGCCACTTGGCTGCCAGAATGCCCTGCTTCAGCACAGACCAGAAAGGCATTGGATAAACGTATCCCCGGTATAGTCAGGGGTTAATGGGAGTCGTCCCCATCCCCCCAGTATACGGCCAGAACCATGGACCCGGTACTTGTGGTTCGGACTGTCTCCAACCAGCCATAATGTTGTGAGAGTGAAATTATGTCTAAGTCCAGCTTTGGTACATTAGAAGTAACTCTGAAACTTAACCTAAGCGTTTTTCGAAGCTACTTTTTGGCTAACTTCTTATAGGAAGGTCTAGGAGCTCTGAAAATGAACGTGCGCGTCTTTCACTCTTTCCGAAGGACTTAGAAGAATTTTGTGATATTTTTTATTAAAATGGTGTATAAGGGTATATATATAAATATATTTTATGCACTGTATATGAGCTGGCGATTTCTAAGTCTGTGGTTCCGAGAGGGGGTAACCAGGCTCACTAATAAAGGTCAAGCCACTTGGCTGCCAGAATGCCCTGCTTCAGCACAGACCAGAAAGGCATTGTGATAAGCGTATCCCCGGTATAGTCAGGGGTTAATGGGAGTCGTCCCCGTCCCCCCAGTATACGGCCAGAACCATGGACCCGGTACTTGTGGTTCGGACCCTCTCCAACCAGCCATAATGTTGTGAGAGTGAAATTATGTCTAAGTCCAGCTTTGGTACATTAGAAGCAACTCTGAAACTTAACCTAAGCGTTTTTCGAAGCAACTTTTTGGCTAACTTCTTATAGGAAGGTCTAGGAGCTCTGAAAATGAACGTGCGCGTCTTTCACTCTTCCCGAGGGACTTAGAAGAATTTTGTGATATTTTTTATTAAAATGGTGTATAAGGGTATATATATAAATATATTTTATGCACTATATATGAGCTGGCGATTTCTAAGTCTGTGGTTCCGAGAGGGGGTAACCAGGCTCACTAATAAAGGTCAAGCCACTTGGCTGCCAGAATGCCCTGCTTCAGCACAGACCAGAAAGGCATTGTGATAAGCGTATCCCCGGTATAGTCAGGGGTTAATGGGAGTCGTCCCCGTCCCCCCAGTATACGGCCAGAACCATGGACCCGGTACTTGAGGTTCGGACCCTCTCCAACCAGCCATAATGTTGTGAGAGTGAAATTATGTCTAAGTCCAGCTTTGGTACATTAGAAGCAACTCTGAAACTTAACCTAAGCGTTTTTCGAAGCTACTTTTTGGCTAACTTCTTATAGGAAGGTCTAGGAGCTCTGAAAATGAACGTACGCGTCTTTCACTCTTCCCGAGGGACTTAGAAGAATTTTGTGATATTTTTTATTAAAATGGTGTATAAGGGTATATATATAAATATATTTTATGCACTGTATATGAGCTGGCGATTTCTAAGTCTGTGGTTCCGAGAGGGGGTAACCAGGCTCACTAATAAAGGTCAAGCCACTTGGCTGCCAGAATGCCCTGCTTCAGCACAGACCAGAAAGGCATTGTGATAAGCGTATCCCCGGTATAGTCAGGGGTTAATGGGAGTCGTCCCCGTCCCCCCAGTATACGGCCAGAACCATGGACCCGGTACTTGTGGTTCGGACCCTCTCCAACCAGCCATAATGTTGTGAGAGTGAAATTATGTCTAAGTCCAGCTTTGGTACATTAGAAGCAACTCTGAAACTTAACCTAAGCGTTTTTCGAAGCTACTTTTTGGCTAACTTCTTATAGGAAGGTCTAGGAGCTCTGAAAATGAACGTACGCGTCTTTCACTCTTCCCGAGGGACTTAGAAGAATTTTGTGATATTTTTTATTAAAATGGTGTATAAGGGTATATATATAAATATATTTTATGCACTATATATGAGCTGGCGATTTCTAAGTCTGTGGTTCCGAGAGGGGGTAACCAGGCTCACTAATAAAGGTCAAGCCACTTGGCTGCCAGAATGCCCTGCTTCAGCACAGACCAGAAAGGCATTGGATAAACGTATCCCCGGTATAGTCAGGGGTTAATGGGAGTCGTCCCCATCCCCCCAGTATACGGCCAGAACCATGGACCCGGTACTTGTGGTTCGGACTGTCTCCAACCAGCCATAATGTTGTGAGAGTGAAATTATGTCTAAGTCCAGCTTTGGTACATTAGAAGCAACTCTGAAACTTAACCTAAGCGTTTTTCGAAGCTACTTTTTGGCTAACTTCTTATAGGAAGGTCTAGGAGCTCTGAAAATGAACGTGCGCGTCTTTCACTCTTTCCGAAGGACTTAGAAGAATTTTGTGATATTTTTTATTAAAATGGTGTATAAGGGTATATATATAAATATATTTTATGCACTGTATATGAGCTGGCGATTTCTAAGTCTGTGGTTCCGAGAGGGGGTAACCAGGCTCACTAATAAAGGTCAAGCCACTTGGCTGCCAGAATGCCCTGCTTCAGCACAGACCAGAAAGGCATTGTGATAAGCGTATCCCCGGTATAGTCAGGGGTTAATGGGAGTCGTCCCCGTCCCCCCAGTATACGGCCAGAACCATGGACCCGGTACTTGTGGTTCGGACCCTCTCCAACCAGCCATAATGTTGTGAGAGTGAAATTATGTCTAAGTCCAGCTTTGGTACATTAGAAGCAACTCTGAAACTTAACCTAAGCGTTTTTCGAAGCTACTTTTTGGCTAACTTCTTATAGGAAGGTCTAGGAGCTCTGAAAATGAACGTACGCGTCTTTCACTCTTCCCGAGGGACTTAGAAGAATTTTGTGATATTTTTTATTAAAATGGTGTATAAGGGTATATATATAAATATATTTTATGCACTGTATATGAGCTGGCGATTTCTAAGTCTGTGGTTCCGAGAGGGGGTAACCAGGCTCACTAATAAAGGTCAAGCCACTTGGCTGCCAGAATGCCCTGCTTCAGCACAGACCAGAAAGGCATTGTGATAAACGTATCCCCGGTATAGTCAGGGGTTAATGGGAGTCGTCCCCGTCCCCCCAGTATACGGCCAGAACCATGGACCCGGTACTTTTGGTTCGGACTGTCTCCAACCAGCCATAATGTTGTGAGAGTGAAATTATGTCTAAGTCCAGCTTTGGTACATTAGAAGCAACTCTGAAACTTAACCTAAGCGTTTTTCGAAGCAACTTTTTGGCTAACTTCTTATAGGAAGGTCTAGGAGCTCTGAAAATGAACGTGCGCGTCTTTCACTCTTCCCGAGGGACTTAGAAGAATTTTGTGATATTTTTTATTAAAATGGTGTATAAGGGTATATATATAAATATATTTTATGCACTGTATATGAGCTGGCGATTTCTAAGTCTGTGGTTCCGAGAGGGGGTAACCAGGCTCACTAATAAAGGTCAAGCCACTTGGCTGCCAGAATGCCCTGCTTCAGCACAGACCAGAAAGGCATTGTGATAAGCGTATCCCCGGTATAGTCAGGGGTTAATGGGAGTCGTCCCCGTCCCCCCAGTATACGGCCAGAACCATGGACCCGGTACTTGTGGTTCGGACCCTCTCCAACCAGCCATAATGTTGTGAGAGTGAAATTATGTCTAAGTCCAGCTTTGGTACATTAGAAGCAACTCTGAAACTTAACCTAAGCGTTTTTCGAAGCTACTTTTTGGCTAACTTCTTATAGGAAGGTCTAGGAGCTCTGAAAATGAACGTACGCGTCTTTCACTCTTCCCGAGGGACTTAGAAGAATTTTGTGATATTTTTTATTAAAATGGTGTATAAGGGTATATATATAAATATATTTTATGCACTGTATATGAGCTGGCGATTTCTAAGTCTGTGGTTCCGAGAGGGGGTAACCAGGCTCACTAATAAAGGTCAAGCCACTTGGCTGCCAGAATGCCCTGCTTCAGCACAGACCAGAAAGGCATTGGATAAACGTATCCCCGGTATAGTCAGGGGTTAATGGGAGTCGTCCCCATCCCCCCAGTATACGGCCAGAACCATGGACCCGGTACTTGTGGTTCGGACTGTCTCCAACCAGCCATAATGTTGTGAGAGTGAAATTATGTCTAAGTCCAGCTTTGGTACATTAGAAGCAACTCTGAAACTTAACCTAAGCGTTTTTCGAAGCTACTTTTTGGCTAACTTCTTATAGGAAGGTCTAGGAGCTCTGAAAATGAACGTGCGCGTCTTTCACTCTTTCCGAAGGACTTAGAAGAATTTTGTGATATTTTTTATTAAAATGGTGTATAAGGGTATATATATAAATATATTTTATGCACTGTATATGAGCTGGCGATTTCTAAGTCTGTGGTTCCGAGAGGGGGTAACCAGGCTCACTAATAAAGGTCAAGCCACTTGGCTGCCAGAATGCCCTGCTTCAGCACAGACCAGAAAGGCATTGTGATAAGCGTATCCCCGGTATAGTCAGGGGTTAATGGGAGTCGTCCCCGTCCCCCCAGTATACGGCCAGAACCATGGACCCGGTACTTGTGGTTCGGACCCTCTCCAACCAGCCATAATGTTGTGAGAGTGAAATTATGTCTAAGTCCAGCTTTGGTACATTAGAAGCAACTCTGAAACTTAACCTAAGCGTTTTTCGAAGCTACTTTTTGGCTAACTTCTTATAGGAAGGTCTAGGAGCTCTGAAAATGAACGTACGCGTCTTTCACTCTTCCCGAGGGACTTAGAAGAATTTTGTGATATTTTTTATTAAAATGGTGTATAAGGGTATATATATAAATATATTTTATGCACTGTATATGAGCTGGCGATTTCTAAGTCTGTGGTTCCGAGAGGGGGTAACCAGGCTCACTAATAAAGGTCAAGCCACTTGGCTGCCAGAATGCCCTGCTTCAGCACAGACCAGAAAGGCATTGTGATAAACGTATCCCCGGTATAGTCAGGGGTTAATGGGAGTCGTCCCCGTCCCCCCAGTATACGGCCAGAACCATGGACCCGGTACTTTTGGTTCGGACTGTCTCCAACCAGCCATAATGTTGTGAGAGTGAAATTATGTCTAAGTCCAGCTTTGGTACATTAGAAGCAACTCTGAAACTTAACCTAAGCGTTTTTCGAAGCAACTTTTTGGCTAACTTCTTATAGGAAGGTCTAGGAGCTCTGAAAATGAACGTGCGCGTCTTTCACTCTTCCCGAGGGACTTAGAAGAATTTTGTGATATTTTTTATTAAAATGGTGTATAAGGGTATATATATAAATATATTTTATGCACTATATATGAGCTGGCGATTTCTAAGTCTGTGGTTCCGAGAGGGGGTAACCAGGCTCACTAATAAAGGTCAAGCCACTTGGCTGCCAGAATGCCCTGCTTCAGCACAGACCAGAAAGGCATTGTGATAAGCGTATCCCCGGTATAGTCAGGGGTTAATGGGAGTCGTCCCCGTCCCCCCAGTATACGGCCAGAACCATGGACCCGGTACTTGTGGTTCGGACCCTCTCCAACCAGCCATAATGTTGTGAGAGTGAAATTATGTCTAAGTCCAGCTTTGGTACATTAGAAGCAACTCTGAAACTTAACCTAAGCGTTTTTCGAAGCTACTTTTTGGCTAACTTCTTATAGGAAGGTCTAGGAGCTCTGAAAATGAACGTACGCGTCTTTCACTCTTCCCGAGGGACTTAGAAGAATTTTGTGATATTTTTTATTAAAATGGTGTATAAGGGTATATATATAAATATATTTTATGCACTGTATATGAGCTGGCGATTTCTAAGTCTGTGGTTCCGAGAGGGGGTAACCAGGCTCACTAATAAAGGTCAAGCCACTTGGCTGCCAGAATGCCCTGCTTCAGCACAGACCAGAAAGGCATTGTGATAAGCGTATCCCCGGTATAGTCAGGGGTTAATGGGAGTCGTCCCCGTCCCCCCAGTATACGGCCAGAACCATGGACCCGGTACTTGTGGTTCGGACCCTCTCCAACCAGCCATAATGTTGTGTGAGTGAAATTATGTCTAAGTCCAGCTTTGGTACATTAGAAGCAACTCTGAAACTTAACCTAAGCGTTTTTCGAAGCAACTTTTTGGCTAACTTCTTATAGGAAAGTCTAGGAGCTCTGAAAATGAACGTACGCGTCTTTCACTCTTCCCGAGGGACTTAGAAGAATTTTGTGATATTTTTTATTAAAATGGTGTATAAGGGTATATATATAAATATATTTTATGCACTGTATATGAGCTGGCGATTTCTAAGTCTGTGGTTCCGAGAGGGGGTAACCAGGCTCACTAATAAAGGTCAAGCCACTTGGCTGCCAGAATGCCCTGCTTCAGCACAGACCAGAAAGGCATTGGATAAACGTATCCCCGGTATAGTCAGGGGTTAATGGGAGTCGTCCCCATCCCCCCAGTATACGGCCAGAACCATGGACCCGGTACTTGTGGTTCGGACTGTCTCCAACCAGCCATAATGTTGTGAGAGTGAAATTATGTCTAAGTCCAGCTTTGGTACATTAGAAGCAACTCTGAAACTTAACCTAAGCGTTTTTCGAAGCTACTTTTTGGCTAACTTCTTATAGGAAGGTCTAGGAGCTCTGAAAATGAACGTGCGCGTCTTTCACTCTTTCCGAAGGACTTAGAAGAATTTTGTGATATTTTTTATTAAAATGGTGTATAAGGGTATATATATAAATATATTTTATGCACTGTATATGAGCTGGCGATTTCTAAGTCTGTGGTTCCGAGAGGGGGTAACCAGGCTCACTAATAAAGGTCAAGCCACTTGGCTGCCAGAATGCCCTGCTTCAGCACAGACCAGAAAGGCATTGTGATAAGCGTATCCCCGGTATAGTCAGGGGTTAATGGGAGTCGTCCCCGTCCCCCCAGTATACGGCCAGAACCATGGACCCGGTACTTGTGGTTCGGACCCTCTCCAACCAGCCATAATGTTGTGAGAGTGAAATTATGTCTAAGTCCAGCTTTGGTACATTAGAAGCAACTCTGAAACTTAACCTAAGCGTTTTTCGAAGCAACTTTTTGGCTAACTTCTTATAGGAAGGTCTAGGAGCTCTGAAAATGAACGTGCGCGTCTTTCACTCTTCCCGAGGGACTTAGAAGAATTTTGTGATATTTTTTATTAAAATGGTGTATAAGGGTATATATATAAATATATTTTATGCACTATATATGAGCTGGCGATTTCTAAGTCTGTGGTTCCGAGAGGGGGTAACCAGGCTCACTAATAAAGGTCAAGCCACTTGGCTGCCAGAATGCCCTGCTTCAGCACAGACCAGAAAGGCATTGTGATAAGCGTATCCCCGGTATAGTCAGGGGTTAATGGGAGTCGTCCCCGTCCCCCCAGTATACGGCCAGAACCATGGACCCGGTACTTGTGGTTCGGACCCTCTCCAACCAGCCATAATGTTGTGAGAGTGAAATTATGTCTAAGTCCAGCTTTGGTACATTAGAAGCAACTCTGAAACTTAACCTAAGCGTTTTTCGAAGCTACTTTTTGGCTAACTTCTTATAGGAAGGTCTAGGAGCTCTGAAAATGAACGTACGCGTCTTTCACTCTTCCCGAGGGACTTAGAAGAATTTTGTGATATTTTTTATTAAAATGGTGTATAAGGGTATATATATAAATATATTTTATGCACTGTATATGAGCTGGCGATTTCTAAGTCTGTGGTTCCGAGAGGGGGTAACCAGGCTCACTAATAAAGGTCAAGCCACTTGGCTGCCAGAATGCCCTGCTTCAGCACAGACCAGAAAGGCATTGTGATAAGCGTATCCCCGGTATAGTCAGGGGTTAATGGGAGTCGTCCCCGTCCCCCCAGTATACGGCCAGAACCATGGACCCGGTACTTGTGGTTCGGACCCTCTCCAACCAGCCATAATGTTGTGAGAGTGAAATTATGTCTAAGTCCAGCTTTGGTACATTAGAAGCAACTCTGAAACTTAACCTAAGCGTTTTTCGAAGCTACTTTTTGGCTAACTTCTTATAGGAAGGTCTAGGAGCTCTGAAAATGAACGTACGCGTCTTTCACTCTTCCCGAGGGACTTAGAAGAATTTTGTGATATTTTTTATTAAAATGGTGTATAAGGGTATATATATAAATATATTTTATGCACTATATATGAGCTGGCGATTTCTAAGTCTGTGGTTCCGAGAGGGGGTAACCAGGCTCACTAATAAAGGTCAAGCCACTTGGCTGCCAGAATGCCCTGCTTCAGCACAGACCAGAAAGGCATTGGATAAACGTATCCCCGGTATAGTCAGGGGTTAATGGGAGTCGTCCCCATCCCCCCAGTATACGGCCAGAACCATGGACCCGGTACTTGTGGTTCGGACTGTCTCCAACCAGCCATAATGTTGTGAGAGTGAAATTATGTCTAAGTCCAGCTTTGGTACATTAGAAGCAACTCTGAAACTTAACCTAAGCGTTTTTCGAAGCTACTTTTTGGCTAACTTCTTATAGGAAGGTCTAGGAGCTCTGAAAATGAACGTGCGCGTCTTTCACTCTTTCCGAAGGACTTAGAAGAATTTTGTGATATTTTTTATTAAAATGGTGTATAAGGGTATATATATAAATATATTTTATGCACTGTATATGAGCTGGCGATTTCTAAGTCTGTGGTTCCGAGAGGGGGTAACCAGGCTCACTAATAAAGGTCAAGCCACTTGGCTGCCAGAATGCCCTGCTTCAGCACAGACCAGAAAGGCATTGTGATAAGCGTATCCCCGGTATAGTCAGGGGTTAATGGGAGTCGTCCCCGTCCCCCCAGTATACGGCCAGAACCATGGACCCGGTACTTGTGGTTCGGACCCTCTCCAACCAGCCATAATGTTGTGAGAGTGAAATTATGTCTAAGTCCAGCTTTGGTACATTAGAAGCAACTCTGAAACTTAACCTAAGCGTTTTTCGAAGCTACTTTTTGGCTAACTTCTTATAGGAAGGTCTAGGAGCTCTGAAAATGAACGTACGCGTCTTTCACTCTTCCCGAGGGACTTAGAAGAATTTTGTGATATTTTTTATTAAAATGGTGTATAAGGGTATATATATAAATATATTTTATGCACTGTATATGAGCTGGCGATTTCTAAGTCTGTGGTTCCGAGAGGGGGTAACCAGGCTCACTAATAAAGGTCAAGCCACTTGGCTGCCAGAATGCCCCGCTTCAGCACAGACCAGAAAGGCATTGTGATAAACGTATCCCCGGTATAGTCAGGGGTTAATGGGAGTCGTCCCCGTCCCCCCAGTATACGGCCAGAACCATGGACCCGGTACTTTTGGTTCGGACTGTCTCCAACCAGCCATAATGTTGTGAGAGTGAAATTATGTCTAAGTCCAGCTTTGGTACATTAGAAGCAACTCTGAAACTTAACCTAAGCGTTTTTCGAAGCAACTTTTTGGCTAACTTCTTATAGGAAGGTCTAGGAGCTCTGAAAATGAACGTGCGCGTCTTTCACTCTTCCCGAGGGACTTAGAAGAATTTTGTGATATTTTTTATTAAAATGGTGTATAAGGGTATATATATAAATATATTTTATGCACTGTATATGAGCTGGCGATTTCTAAGTCTGTGGTTCCGAGAGGGGGTAACCAGGCTCACTAATAAAGGTCAAGCCACTTGGCTGCCAGAATGCCCTGCTTCAGCACAGACCAGAAAGGCATTGTGATAAGCGTATCCCCGGTATAGTCAGGGGTTAATGGGAGTCGTCCCCGTCCCCCCAGTATACGGCCAGAACCATGGACCCGGTACTTGTGGTTCGGACCCTCTCCAACCAGCCATAATGTTGTGAGAGTGAAATTATGTCTAAGTCCAGCTTTGGTACATTAGAAGCAACTCTGAAACTTAACCTAAGCGTTTTTCGAAGCTACTTTTTGGCTAACTTCTTATAGGAAGGTCTAGGAGCTCTGAAAATGAACGTACGCGTCTTTCACTCTTCCCGAGGGACTTAGAAGAATTTTGTGATATTTTTTATTAAAATGGTGTATAAGGGTATATATATAAATATATTTTATGCACTGTATATGAGCTGGCGATTTCTAAGTCTGTGGTTCCGAGAGGGGGTAACCAGGCTCACTAATAAAGGTCAAGCCACTTGGCTGCCAGAATGCCCTGCTTCAGCACAGACCAGAAAGGCATTGGATAAACGTATCCCCGGTATAGTCAGGGGTTAATGGGAGTCGTCCCCATCCCCCCAGTATACGGCCAGAACCATGGACCCGGTACTTGTGGTTCGGACTGTCTCCAACCAGCCATAATGTTGTGAGAGTGAAATTATGTCTAAGTCCAGCTTTGGTACATTAGAAGCAACTCTGAAACTTAACCTAAGCGTTTTTCGAAGCTACTTTTTGGCTAACTTCTTATAGGAAGGTCTAGGAGCTCTGAAAATGAACGTGCGCGTCTTTCACTCTTTCCGAAGGACTTAGAAGAATTTTGTGATATTTTTTATTAAAATGGTGTATAAGGGTATATATATAAATATATTTTATGCACTGTATATGAGCTGGCGATTTCTAAGTCTGTGGTTCCGAGAGGGGGTAACCAGGCTCACTAATAAAGGTCAAGCCACTTGGCTGCCAGAATGCCCTGCTTCAGCACAGACCAGAAAGGCATTGTGATAAGCGTATCCCCGGTATAGTCAGGGGTTAATGGGAGTCGTCCCCGTCCCCCCAGTATACGGCCAGAACCATGGACCCGGTACTTGTGGTTCGGACCCTCTCCAACCAGCCATAATGTTGTGAGAGTGAAATTATGTCTAAGTCCAGCTTTGGTACATTAGAAGCAACTCTGAAACTTAACCTAAGCGTTTTTCGAAGCTACTTTTTGGCTAACTTCTTATAGGAAGGTCTAGGAGCTCTGAAAATGAACGTACGCGTCTTTCACTCTTCCCGAGGGACTTAGAAGAATTTTGTGATATTTTTTATTAAAATGGTGTATAAGGGTATATATATAAATATATTTTATGCACTGTATATGAGCTGGCGATTTCTAAGTCTGTGGTTCCGAGAGGGGGTAACCAGGCTCACTAATAAAGGTCAAGCCACTTGGCTGCCAGAATGCCCTGCTTCAGCACAGACCAGAAAGGCATTGTGATAAACGTATCCCCGGTATAGTCAGGGGTTAATGGGAGTCGTCCCCGTCCCCCCAGTATACGGCCAGAACCATGGACCCGGTACTTTTGGTTCGGACTGTCTCCAACCAGCCATAATGTTGTGAGAGTGAAATTATGTCTAAGTCCAGCTTTGGTACATTAGAAGCAACTCTGAAACTTAACCTAAGCGTTTTTCGAAGCAACTTTTTGGCTAACTTCTTATAGGAAGGTCTAGGAGCTCTGAAAATGAACGTGCGCGTCTTTCACTCTTCCCGAGGGACTTAGAAGAATTTTGTGATATTTTTTATTAAAATGGTGTATAAGGGTATATATATAAATATATTTTATGCACTATATATGAGCTGGCGATTTCTAAGTCTGTGGTTCCGAGAGGGGGTAACCAGGCTCACTAATAAAGGTCAAGCCACTTGGCTGCCAGAATGCCCTGCTTCAGCACAGACCAGAAAGGCATTGTGATAAGCGTATCCCCGGTATAGTCAGGGGTTAATGGGAGTCGTCCCCGTCCCCCCAGTATACGGCCAGAACCATGGACCCGGTACTTGTGGTTCGGACCCTCTCCAACCAGCCATAATGTTGTGAGAGTGAAATTATGTCTAAGTCCAGCTTTGGTACATTAGAAGCAACTCTGAAACTTAACCTAAGCGTTTTTCGAAGCTACTTTTTGGCTAACTTCTTATAGGAAGGTCTAGGAGCTCTGAAAATGAACGTACGCGTCTTTCACTCTTCCCGAGGGACTTAGAAGAATTTTGTGATATTTTTTATTAAAATGGTGTATAAGGGTATATATATAAATATATTTTATGCACTGTATATGAGCTGGCGATTTCTAAGTCTGTGGTTCCGAGAGGGGGTAACCAGGCTCACTAATAAAGGTCAAGCCACTTGGCTGCCAGAATGCCCTGCTTCAGCACAGACCAGAAAGGCATTGTGATAAGCGTATCCCCGGTATAGTCAGGGGTTAATGGGAGTCGTCCCCGTCCCCCCAGTATACGGCCAGAACCATGGACCCGGTACTTGTGGTTCGGACCCTCTCCAACCAGCCATAATGTTGTGAGAGTGAAATTATGTCTAAGTCCAGCTTTGGTACATTAGAAGCAACTCTGAAACTTAACCTAAGCGTTTTTCGAAGCTACTTTTTGGCTAACTTCTTATAGGAAGGTCTAGGAGCTCTGAAAATGAACGTACGCGTCTTTCACTCTTCCCGAGGGACTTAGAAGAATTTTGTGATATTTTTTATTAAAATGGTGTATAAGGGTATATATATAAATATATTTTATGCACTGTATATGAGCTGGCGATTTCTAAGTCTGTGGTTCCGAGAGGGGGTAACCAGGCTCACTAATAAAGGTCAAGCCACTTGGCTGCCAGAATGCCCTGCTTCAGCACAGACCAGAAAGGCATTGGATAAACGTATCCCCGGTATAGTCAGGGGTTAATGGGAGTCGTCCCCATCCCCCCAGTATACGGCCAGAACCATGGACCCGGTACTTGTGGTTCGGACTGTCTCCAACCAGCCATAATGTTGTGAGAGTGA
Organism: Ascaphus truei; assembly: GCF_040206685.1. Classification (NCBI taxonomy): domain Eukaryota; kingdom Metazoa; phylum Chordata; class Amphibia; order Anura; family Ascaphidae; genus Ascaphus; species Ascaphus truei. The sequence continues at coordinate 1,096,479 of NW_027453986.1, forward strand.
AATTATGTCTAAGTCCAGCTTTGGTACATTAGAAGCAACTCTGAAACTTAACCTAAGCGTTTTTCGAAGCTACTTTTTGGCTAACTTCTTATAGGAAGGTCTAGGAGCTCTGAAAATGAACGTGCGCGTCTTTCACTCTTTCCGAAGGACTTAGAAGAATTTTGTGATATTTTTTATTAAAATGGTGTATAAGGGTATATATATAAATATATTTTATGCACTGTATATGAGCTGGCGATTTCTAAGTCTGTGGTTCCGAGAGGGGGTAACCAGGCTCACTAATAAAGGTCAAGCCACTTGGCTGCCAGAATGCCCTGCTTCAGCACAGACCAGAAAGGCATTGTGATAAGCGTATCCCCGGTATAGTCAGGGGTTAATGGGAGTCGTCCCCGTCCCCCCAGTATACGGCCAGAACCATGGACCCGGTACTTGTGGTTCGGACCCTCTCCAACCAGCCATAATGTTGTGAGAGTGAAATTATGTCTAAGTCCAGCTTTGGTACATTAGAAGCAACTCTGAAACTTAACCTAAGCGTTTTTCGAAGCTACTTTTTGGCTAACTTCTTATAGGAAGGTCTAGGAGCTCTGAAAATGAACGTACGCGTCTTTCACTCTTCCCGAGGGACTTAGAAGAATTTTGTGATATTTTTTATTAAAATGGTGTATAAGGGTATATATATAAATATATTTTATGCACTGTATATGAGCTGGCGATTTCTAAGTCTGTGGTTCCGAGAGGGGGTAACCAGGCTCACTAATAAAGGTCAAGCCACTTGGCTGCCAGAATGCCCTGCTTCAGCACAGACCAGAAAGGCATTGTGATAAACGTATCCCCGGTATAGTCAGGGGTTAATGGGAGTCGTCCCCGTCCCCCCAGTATACGGCCAGAACCATGGACCCGGTACTTTTGGTTCGGACTGTCTCCAACCAGCCATAATGTTGTGAGAGTGAAATTATGTCTAAGTTCAGCTTTGGTACATTAGAAGCAACTCTGAAACTTAACCTAAGCGTATTTCGAAGCTACTTTTTAGCTAACTTCTTATAGGAAGGTCTAGGAGCTCTGAAAATGAACGTGCGCGTCTTTCACTCTTCCCGAGGGACTTAGAAGAATTTTGTGATATTTTTTATTAAAATGGTGTATAAGGGTATATATATAAATATATTTTATGCACTGTATATGAGCTGGCGATTTCTAAGTCTGTGGTTCCGAGAGGGGGTAACCAGGCTCACTAATAAAGGTCAAGCCACTTGGCTGCCAGAATGCCCTGCTTCAGCACAGACCAGAAAGGCATTGTGATAAGCGTATCCCCGGTATAGTCAGGAGTTAATGGGAGTCGTCCCCGTCCCCCCAGTATACGGCCAGAACCATGGACCCGGTACTTGTGGTTCGGACTGTCTCCAACCAGCCATAATGTTGTGAGAGTGAAATTATGTCTAAGTCCAGCTTTGGTACATTAGAAGCAACTCTGAAACTTAACCTAAGCGTTTTTCGAAGCTACTTTTTAGCTAACTTCTTATAGGAAGGGATAAGGATGGTATTATTACATAGCACTGACAGTGACGGCGGCGTTGTACATACAGGGATAAGGATAGTATTACATAGCACTGACAGTGACGGCGGGGCTGTACATACAGGGATAAGAATAGTATTATTGCACAGCACTGACAGTGACGGCGGCGCTGCACATACAGGGTTAAGGATAGCATTATTACATAGCACTGACAGTGACGGCGGCGCTGTACATACAGGGATAAGGATAGGATAAATAAGACAGTACTGACAGTGACGGCGGCACTTATCCCTGTATGTACAGCGCCGCCGTCACTGTCAGTGCTATGAAAATAATACTATCCTTATCCCTGTATGTACAGCGCCGCCATCACTGTCAGTGAGTAGAAAGTACTTTTCTCCACCCCTGTTATTGCCACAGACTTGCCCTTTACAGGGCGCCGCCGTCACTGTCAGTGCTATGTAATACAATCCTTATCCCTGTATCTACAGCGCCGCCGTCACATTCACTGCTATGTAATAATACTATCCTTATCCCTGTATGGACAGTGCCGCCGTCACTGTCACTGCTTTGCAATAATACTATCCTTATCTCTGTATGTACAGCGCCGCCGTCACTGTCAGTGCTATGTAATAATACTATTCTTATCCCTGTATGTACAACGCCGCCATTACTGTCAGTGCTATGTAATTGTACATACAGGGATAAGGATAGTATTACATAGCAATGACAGTGACAGCGCACTGTACATACAGGGATAAGGATATTATTATTACATAGCACTGACAGTGACGGCGGCGCTGTACATACAGGGATAAGGATAGTATTATTACATAGCACTGACAGTGACGGCGGCGCTGTACATACAGGGATAAGGATAGTATTATTACATAGCACTGACAGTGACGTGGCGCTGTACATACAGGGATAAGGATAGTATTATTACATAGCACTGACAGTGATGGTGGAACTGTACATAACGGGATAAGGATAGTATTATTACATAGCACTGACAGTGACGGCGGCGCTGTACACACAGGGATAAGGATAGTATTACATAGCACTGACAGTGACGTGGCGCTGTACATACAGGGATAAGGATAGTATTACATAGCACTGACAGTGACGGCGACGCTGTACATACAGGGATAAGGATAGTATTACACAGCACTGACAGTGACGGCGGCGCTGTACATACAGGGATAAGGATAGTATTACATAGCACTGACAGTGACGGCGGCGCTGTACATACAGGGATAAGGATATTATTATTACATAGCACTGACAGTGACGATGGCGCTGTACATACAGGGATAAGGATAGTATTATTACATAGCAGTGACAGTGACGGTGGCGCTGTACATACAGGGATAAGGATAGTATTACATAGAACTGACAGTGACGGCGGCGCTGTACATACAGGGATAAGGATAGTATTACATAGCACTGACAGTGAGGGCGGTGCTGTACATACAGGGATAAGGATAGTAATACACAGCACTGACAGTGACGGCGGCGCTGTACATACAGGGATAAGGATAGAATAACATAGCACTGACAGTGACGGCGGCGCTGTACACAAAGGGATAAGGATATTATTATTGCATAGCACTGACGGGCATTTACACTGCGCATCTCATTACAGGGGCATTTACACTGCGCATCTCATTACAGGGCATTTACACTGCGCATCTCATTACGGGGCATTTACACTGCGCATCTCATTACAGGGGCATTTACACTGTGCATCTCATTACGGGGCATTTACACTGCGCATCTTATTACAGGGCATTTACACTGCGCATCTCATTACGCAGCATTTACACTGCGCATCTCATTAAAGGGGCATTTACACTGCGCATCTCATTACGGGGCATTTACACTGCGCTTCTCATTACAGGGGCATTTACACTGCGCATCTCATTACAGGGGCATTTACACTGCGCATGTCATTACAGGGGCATTTACAATGCGCATCTCATTACAGGGGCATTTACACTGTGCATCTCATTACGGGGCATTTACACTGCGCATCTCATTACAGGGCATTTACACTGTGCATCTCATTAAGGGGCATTTACACTGGGCATCCCATTACGGGGCATTTACACTGCGCATCTCATTACAGTGGCATTTACATTGCGCATCTCATTACAGGGGCCTTTACACGGCGCATCTCATTACAGGGGCCTTTACACGGCGCATCTCATTACATAGGCCGTTACACGGCGCATCTCATTACAGGGGCCTTTACACTGCGCATCTCATTACAGGGGCCTTTACACTGTGCATCTAATTACAAGGGCCTTTACACTGCGCATCTCATTACAGGGGCATTTACACTGTGCATCTCATTACGGGGCATTTACACTGCGCATCTCATTACAGGGCATTTACACTGCGCATCTCATTACGGGGCATTTACACTGCGCATCTCATTAAAGGGGCATTTACACTGCGCATCTCATTACAGGGGCATTTACACTGCGCTTCTCATTACAGGGGCATTTACACTGCGCATCTCATTACAGGGGCATTTACACTGCGCATGTCATTACAGGGGCATTTACAATGCGCATCTCATTACAGGGGCATTTACAATGTGCATCTCATTACGGGGCATTTACACTGCGCATCTCATTACAGGGCATTTACACTGTGCATCTCATTAAGGGGCATTTACACTGGGCATCCCATTACGGGGCATTTACACTGCGCATCTCATTACAGTGGCATTTACATTGCGCATCTCATTACAGGGGCCTTTACACGGCGCATCTCATTACAGGGGCCTTTACACGGCGCATCTCATTACATAGGCCGTTACACGGCGCATCTCATTACAGGGGCCTTTACACTGCGCATCTCATTACAGGGGCCTTTACACTGCGCATCTAATTACAAGGGCCTTTACACTGCGCATCTCATTACAGGGGCATTTACACTGCGCATCTCATTACAGGGGCATCTACACTGCGCATCTCATTACAGGGGCAATTACACGGCGCATCTCATTACAGGGGCATTTACACGGCGCAACTCATTACAAGGGCCTTTACATGGCGCATATCATTACAGGGGCCTTTACACTGCGCATCTCATTACAGGGGCCTTTACACTGCGCATCTCATTACAGGGGCCTTTACACTGCGCATCTCATTACAGGGGCCTTTACACTGCGCATCTCATTACAGGGGCATTTACACTGCGCATCTCATTACAGGGGCATTTACACTTGGCATCTCATTACAGGGGCATTTACACTGGGCATCTCATTACAGGGGGCATTTACACTGCACATCTCATTAAGGGGCATTTACACTGCGCATCTCATTAAGGGGCATTTACACTGCGCATCTCATTACGGGGCATTTACACTGCGCATCTCATTACAGGGGCATTTACACTGCGCATCTCATTACAGGGGCATTTACACTGCGCATCTCATTACAGGGGCCTTTACACTGCGCATCTCATTATGGGGCCTTTACACTGCGCATCTCATTACAGGGGCCTTTACACTGCGCATCTCATTACTGGGCATTTACACTGCGCATCTCATTACAGGGGCATTTACACTGCGCATCTCATTACAGGGGCATTTACACTGCGCATCTCATTACAGGGACATTTACACTGCGCATCTCATTACAGGGGCATTTACACTGCGCATCTCATTAAAGGGGCCTTTACACTGCGCATCTCATTACGGGGCTTTTACACTGCGCATCTCATTAAAGGGGCCTTTACACTGCGCATCTCATTACGGGGCTTTTGCACTGCGCATCTCATTACAGGGGCCTTTACACTGCGCATCTCATTACGGGGCATTTACACTGCGCATCTCATTACAGGGGCATTTACACTGCGCATCTCATTACAGGGGCATTTACACTGGGCATCTCATTACAGGGGCATTTACACTGCGCATCTCATTACAGGGGCATTTACATGGCGCATCTCATTACAGGGGCCTTTCCACTGCGCATCTCATTACAGGGGCCTTTACACTGCGCATCTCATTACAGGGGCCTCTACACTGCACATCTCATTACGGGGCCTCTACACTGCGCATCTCATTACAGGGGCATTTACACTGCGCATCTCATTAAAGGGGCATTTACACTGCGCATCTCATTACAGGGGCATATACACTGCGCATCTCATTACAGGGGCATTTACACTGCACATCTCATTACAGGGGCATTTACACTGCGCATCTCATTACAGGGGCATTTACACTGCGCATCTCATTACAGGGGCATTTAGACTGCGCATCTCATTACGGGGCATTTACACTGTGCATCTCATTAAGGGCATTTACACTGGGCATCTCATTACGGTGCATTTACACTGCGCATCTCATTACAGGGGCATTTATACTGCGCATCTCATTACAGGGGCCTTTACACGGCGCATCTCATTACAGGGGCCTTTACACGGCGCATCTCATTACAGGGGCCTTTACACGGAACATCTCATTACAGGGGCCTTTACATGGCGCATCTCATTACAGGGGCCTTTACACGGCGCATCTCATTACAGGGGCCTTTACACTGCGCATCTCATTACAAGGGCCTTTACACTGCGCATCTCATTACAGGGGCATTTACACTGCACATCTCATTACAGGGGCATTTACACTGCGCATCTCATTACAGGGGCATTTACACGGCGCATCTCATTACAGGGGCATTTACAGGGCGCATCTCATTACAGGGGCCTTTACACGGCGCATCTCATTACAGGGGCCTTTACACTGCGCATCTCATTACAGGGGCCTTTACTGTAAGTGCAATGTAATACTATCCTTATCCCTGTGTGTACAGCGCCGCCGTCACTGTCAGTGCTATGTAATAATACTATCCTTATCCCTGTATGTACAGCGCCCCCTGTATGTACAGCGCCGCCGTCACTGTCAGTGCTATGTAATAATATTATCCTTATCCCTGTATGTACAGCGCTGCCGTCACTGTCAGTGCTATGTAATAATACTATCCTTATCTCTGTATGTACAGTGACGCCGTCACTGTCACTGCTATGTAATAATACTATCCTTATCCCTGTATGTACAGCGCTGCCGTCACTGTCAGTGCTATGTAATAATACTATCCTTATCCCTGTATGTACAGCGCCGCCGTCACTGTCACTGCTATGTAATAATACTATCCTTATCCCTGTATGTACAGCGCCGCCGTTACATAGCACTGACAGTGACGGCGGCGCTGTACATACATCTCTCTGCGCTCTTTTTCTCTCTCTCTGCGCTCTTTCTCTCTCTCTGCGCTCTTTCTTTCTCTCTCTCTGTGCTCTCTCTCTCTCTCTGCGCTCTCTCTCTCTGGGCTCTCTCTCTGTCTGCGCTCTCTCTCTCTCTCTGCGCTCTTTCTTTCTCTCTCTGCGCTCTTTCTCTCTCTCTGCGCTCTTTCTTTCTCTCTCTCTCTGCACTCTTTCTTTCTCTCTCTGCGCTCTTTCTCTCTCTCTGCGCTCTTTCTTTCTCTCTCTGCGCTCTTTCTTTCTCTCTCTCTGCGCTCTTTCTTTCTCTCTCTGCGCTCTTTCTCTCTCTCTGCTCTCTTTCTTTCTTTCTCTGCGTTCTTTCTTTCTCTCTCTCTCTGCACTCTTTCTTCCTCTCTCTCTCTGCGCTCTTTCTTTCTCTGCGCTTTTTCTCTCTCTCTGCGCTCTTTCTTTCTTTCTCTCTGTGCGCTCTTTCTTTCTCTCTCTCTCTGCGCTCTTTCTTTCTCTGCGCTCTTTCTCTCTCTCTGCGCTCTTTCTTTCTCTCTCTCTGCGCTCTCTCTCTCTCTCTCTCTGCTCTGTCTCTCTCTGGGCTCTCTCTCTGTCTGCGCTCTCTCTCTCTCTCTGCGCTCTTTTTTTCTCTTTCTCTCTGCGCTCTTTCTCTCTCTCTCTCTGCGCTCTTTCTCTCTCTCTCTGCGTTCTTTCATCCTCTCTCTGCGCTCTCTCTCTCTCTGCGCTCTTTCTCTCTCTCTGCGCTCTTTCTCTCTCTCTATGCGCTCTTTCTTTCTCTCTCTCTGCGCTCTTTCTCTCTGCGCTCTTTCTTTCTCTCTCTGCGCTCTTTCTCTCTCTCTGCGCTCTTTCTTTCTCTCTCTCTCTGCACTCTCTCTCTCTGCGCTCTCTCTGCACTCTTTCTCTCTCTCTGCGCTCTTTCTTTCTCTCTCTCTGCGCTCTTTCTCTCTCTCTCTGCGCTCTTTCTCTCTCTCTGCGCTCTTTCTTTCTCTCTCTGCGTTCTTTCTTTCTCTCTGTCTTTGCACTCTTTCTTCCTCTCTCTCTCTGCGCTCTTTCTTTCTCTGCGCTTTTTCTCTCTCTCTGCGCTCTTTCTTTCTTTCTCTCTGCGCTCTTTCTTTCTCTCTGCGCTCTTACTTTCTCTCTGCGCTCTTTCTTTCTCTCTGCGCTCTTTCTCTCTCTCTCTCTGCGCTCTTTTTCTCTCTCTCTCTGCGCTCTTTCTTTCTCAATCTGCGCTCTTTCTTTCTCTCTCTCTCTGCGCTCTTTGTCTATCTCTGCGCTCTTTCTTTCTCTCTCTGCGCTCTCTCTCTCTCTCTCTCTGCGCTCTTTCTTTCTCTATCTCTGCGCTCATTCTTTCTCTATCTCTGCGCTCTTTCTCTCTCTCTGTGCTCTTTCTCTCTCTCTGCGCTCTTTCTTTCTCTCTCTCTCTGCACTCTTTCTTTCTCTCTCTGCGCTCTTTCTCTCTCTCTGCGCTCTTTCTTTCTCTCTCTGCGCTCTTTCTTTCTCTCTCTCTGCGCTCTTTCTCTCTCTCTCTGCGCTCTCTCTCTCTCTCTGCACTCTTTCTTCCTCTCTCTCTCTGCGCTCTTTCTTTCTCTGTGCTTTTTCTCTCTCTCTGCGCTCTTTCTTTCTTTCTCTCTGTGCGCTCTTTCTTTCTCTCTCTCTCTGCGCTCTTTCTTTCTCTGTGCTCTTTCTCTCTCTCTGCGCTCTTTCTTTCTCTCTCTCTGCGCTCTCTCTCTCTCTCTCTGCGCTCTCTCTCTCTGGGCTCTCTCTCTGTCTGCGCTCTCTCTCTCTCTCTGCGCTCTTTTTTTCTCTTTCTCTCTGCGCTCTTTCTCTCTCTCTCTCTGCGCTCTTTCTCTCTCTCTCTGCGTTCTTTCATCCTCTCTCTCTGCGCTCTCTCTCTCTCTCTGCGCTCTTTCTTTCTTTCTCTCTCTGCGCTCTTTCTCTCTCTCTCTGCGCTCTTTCTCTCTCTCTGCGCTCTTTCTCTCTCTCTATGCGCTATTTCTTTCTCTCTCTCTGCGCTCTTTCTCTCTGCGCTCTTTCTTTCTCTCTCTGCGCTCTTTCTCTCTCTCTGCGCTCTTTCTTTCTCTCTCTCTCTGCACTCTCTCTCTCTGCGCTCTCTCTGCACTCTTTCTCTCTCTCTGCGCTCTTTCTTTCTCTCTCTCTGCACTCTTTCTTTCTCTCTCTGCGCTCTTTCTCTCTCTCTGCGCTCTTTCTTTCTCTCTCTGCGCTCTTTCTTTCTCTCTCTCTGCGCTCTTTCTCTCTCTCTCTGCGCTCTTTCTCTCTCTCTGCGCTCTTTCTTTCTCTCTCTGCGTTCTTTCTTTCTCTCTCTCTTTGCACTCTTTCTTCCTCTCTCTCTCTGCGCTCTTTCTCTGCGCTTTTTCTCTCTCTCTGCGCTCTTTCTTTCTTTCTCTCTGCGCTCTTTCTTTCTCTCTGCGCTCTTACTTTCTCTCTGCGCTCTTTCTTTCTCTCTGCGCTCTTTCTCTCTCTCTCTCTGCGCTCTTTTTCTCTATCTCTATGCACTCTTTCTTTCTCAATCTGCGCTCTTTCTTTCTCTCTCTCTCTGCGCTCTTTGTCTCTCTCTGCGCTCTTTCTTTCTCTCTCTGCGCTCTCTCTCTCTCTCTGCGCTCTTTCTTTCTCTATCTCTGCGCTCATTCTTTCTCTATCTCTGCGCTCTTTCTCTCTCTCTGTGCTCTTTCTCTCTCTCTGCGCTCTTTCTCTCTCTCTCTCTCTGCGCTCTTTCTTTCTCTCTCACACACAAGGCACAGCTATCTCTCACTCCCTGTCACACACGAGGCACAGCTATCTCTCACTCCCTGTCACACACGAGCTACAGCTATCTCTCACTCTCTGTCATACATGAGGCACAGTTATCTCTCACTCCCTGTCACACACGAGGCACAGCTATCTCTCACTCCCTGTCACACATGAGGCACAGTTATCTCTCCCTCCCTGTCACACACGAGGCACAGTGATCTGTGCTGATTATTGAGTGACAGCTGCTCCGCCTGCAACAAAACTCTCTAATTAAACAGAAGCATCTGGCTCAGCGGAGAGATCCTCGGCCCCTCACTCATTGCCCTGGGGGGCGGCCCGGGGTACGTCAGGCACTGCCACCTGCCAATATGTAACACCAGCATCTAATATAGAGCAGGGCCGAGTATCATTCCTGCAGGGATTCCTCTTCTCGAGACTTAACCCCTTTTGGGGTTACATTTGACATGACTGTGTCATGACTGTTGACTGTGACATGGAGAGATAGCTGTGCATCGTGTGTGTGATAGTGAGAGATTACTGTTCATCGTGTGTGTGTGACAGTGAGAGATAGTTGTGCATCGTGTGTGTGTGACAGGGAGAGATAGCTGTGCATCGTGTGTGTGACATGGAGAGATTACTGTTCATCGTGTGTGTGTGTGACAGTGAAAGATAGTTGTGCATCGTGTGTGTGTGACAGGGAGAGATAGCTGTGCATCGTGTGTGTGACATGGAGAGATAGCTTTGCATCGTGTGTGTGTGTCAGGGAGTGAGAGATAGCTGTGCATCGTGTGTGTGTATGACAGGGAGAGATAGCTGTGCATCGTGTGTGTGTCAGGGAGTGAGAGATAGCTGTGCATCGTGTGTGTGTGTCAGGGAGTGAGAGATAGCTGTGCATCGTGTGTGACAGTGATAGATAGCTGTGCATCGTGTGTGTGTGACAGTGAGAGATAGCTGTGCATCGTGTGTGTGTGACAGTGAGAGTTAGCTATGCATCGTGTGCGTGTGACAGGGAGAGATAGCATTGCTTCGTGTGTGTGTGTGTGTGTGACAGGGAGAGATAGCTGTGCATCGTGTGTGTGTGACAGTGAGAGATAGCGGTGCATCATGTGTGTGTGACAGTGAGAGATAGCTGTGCATCGTGTGTGTGTGTGACAGTGATAGATAGCTGTGCATCGTGTGTGTGTGACAGGGATAGATAGCTGTGCATTGTGTGTGTGACAGGGAGAGATAGCTGTGCATCGTGTGTGTGTCAGGGAGTGAGAGATAGCTGTGCATCATGTGTGTGTGACAGGGAGAGATAGCTGTGCATTGTGTGTGACATTGAGAGATAGCTGTGCATCGGGTGTGTGTGTGTGACAGGGAGAGATAGCTGTTCATCGTGTGTGTGTGTGTCAAGGAGTGAGAGATAGTTGTGAATCTTGTGTGTGTCAGGGAGTGAGAGATAGCTGTGCATCGTGTGAGTGTTTCAGGGAGTGATAGATAGCTGTGCATCGTGTGAGTGTGACAGTGAGAGTTAGCTGTGCATCGTGTGTCTGTGACAGGGAGAGATAGATGTGCATCGTGTGTGTGACAGGGAGAGATAGCTGTGCATTGTGTGTGTGTGACAGGGAGAGATAGCTGTGCATCGTGTGTGTGAGACAGGGAGAGATAGCTGTGCATCGTGTGTGTGTGACAGAGAGAGATAGCTGTGCATCGTGTGTGTGTCAGGGAGTGAGAGATAGCTGTGCATCGTGTGTGTGTGTGACAGGGAGAGATAGCTGTGCATTGTGTGTGTGTGAAAGGGAGAGATAGCTGTGCATCGTGTGTGTCAGGGAGTGAGAGATAGTTGTGCATCGTGTGTGTGAGACAGTGAGAGATAGCTGTGCATTGTGTGTGTGTGACAGTGAGAGATAGCTGTGCATCGTGTGTGTGTGACAGGGAGAGATAGCTGTGCATCGTGTGTGTGTCAGGGAGTGAGAGATAGCTGTGCATCATGTGTGTGTGACAGGGAAAGATAGCTGTGCATTGTGTGTGTGTGTGACAGTGAGAGATATCTGTGCATCGTGTGTGTGTGACAGGGAGAGATAGCTGTTCATCGTGTGTGTGTGTGTGTGTGTCATTGAGTGAGAGATAGTTGTGCATCGTGTGTGTGTCAGGGAGTGAGAGAAAGCTGTGCATCGTGTGTGTGTTTCAGGGAGTGAGAGATAGCTGTGCATCATGTGTGTGTGTGACAGGGAGAGATAGTTGTACATCGTGTGTGCATCTCTCACTGTCACACATACGATGCACAGCTATCTCTCCTTGTCACACACACACGATGCACAGCTATCTCACACTGTCACACACACACACACACACACACACACACACACACACACACACACACACACACACACACACACACACACACACACACACACACACACACACACACACACACACACACACACACACACACACACACACACACACACACGGCACAGCTATCTCTTCCTGTCACACACACACACACACACACACACACACACACACACACACGATGCACAGCTAACTCTCACTGTCACACACACACGAGGCACAGCTATCTATCACTCCCTGTCACACACACACAATGCACAGCTATCTCTCACTCCCTGACACACACACACAAACAATGCACAGCTATCTCTCACTCTCACACACACGATGCACAGCTATCTCTCACTCCCTGACACACGCACACAATGCACAGCTATCTCTCACTCCTTGAAACACACACGATGCACAGCTATCTCTCACTGTCACACACACACGATGCACAGCTATGTCTCACTGTCACACACACACACATGATGCACAGCTATGTCTCACTGTCACACACACACGATGCACAGCTATCTCTCCCTGTCACACACACGATGCACAGATATCTCTCACTCCCTGAAACACACACAATGCACAGCTATCTCTCCCTGTCACACATACACAATGCACAGCTATCTCTCCCTGTCACACACACACAATGCACAGCTATCTCTCCCTGTCACACATACACAATGCACAGCTATCTCTCCATGTCACACACACACATGATGCACAGCTATCTCACACTGTCTCACACACACGATGCACAACTATCTCTCACTCCCTGACACACACACGATGCACAGCTATCATTCCCTGTCACACACACAAGATGCACAGCTATCTCTCACTCCCTGACACACACACGATGCACAGCTACCTCTCTCTGTCACACACACATGATGCACAGCTATCTCTCCCTGTATCACACACACGATTCACAGCTATCTCTCCCTGTCACACACACACGATGCACAGCTACCTCTCACTGTCACACACGATGAACAGTAATCTCTCACTATCACACACACGATGCACAGCTATCTTTCCCTGTCACACACACACACACACGATGCACAGCTATCTCTCACTCCCTGACACACACACGATGCACAGCTATCTCTCCCTGTCACACACACACAATGCACAGCTATCTCTCCCTGTCACACACACACGATGCACACCTATCTCTCACTCCCTGACACACACAAACGATGCACAGCTATCTCTCACTGTCACACACACATGATGCACAGCTATCTCTCCCTGTCACACACACACGATGCACAGCTATCTCTCCCTGTCACACACACACGATGCACAGCTATCTCTCCCTGTCACACATACACGATACACAGCTATCTCTCCCTGTCATACACACACGATGCGCAGCTATCTCTCCCTGTCACACACACGATGCACAGCTATCTCTCACTGTCACACACACACACACGATGCACAGCTATCTTTCACTGTCACACACACGATGCACAGCTATCTCTCCCTGTCACACACATACAATGCACAGCTATCTCTCACTGTCTCACACACATACACGATGCACAGCTTTCTCTCACTGTCACACACACAAACGATGCACAGCTATCTCACACTGTCACACACACACGATGCACAGCTATCTCACACTGTCACACACACACGATGCACAGCTCTCACTCCGCCACACACACACGATGCACAGCTATCTCTCCCTGTCACACACACACGATGCACAGCTATCTCTCCCTGTCATACACACACGATGCACAGCTATCTCTCCCTGTCACACACACACGCTGCACAGCTATCTCTCACTGTCACACACACGATGCACAGTTATCTCTCACTCCGTCACACATGGGGCACAGCTATCTCTCACTCCCTGTCACACACAAGGCACAGCTATATCTCACTCCCTGTCACACACACGAGGCACAGCTATCTCTCACTCCCTGTCACACACGATGCACAGTCATCTCTCACTCCCTGTCACACACGAGGCACAGCTATCTCTCACTCCCTGTCACACATGAGGCACAGTTATCTCTCCCTCCCTGTCACACATGAGGCACAGTGATCTGTGCTGATTATTGAGTGACAGCTGCTCCGCCTGCAACAAAACTCTCTAATTAAACAGAAGCATCTGGCTCAGCGGAGAGATCCTCGGCCCCTCACCCATTGCCCCGGGGGGCGGCCCGGGGTACGTCAGGCACTGCCACCTGCCAATATGTAACACCAGCATCTAATATAGAGCAGGGCCGAGTATCATTCCTGCAGGGATTCCTCTTCTCGAGACTTAACCCTTTTTGTGATATACTGTAGAGGCCATGGTCCCATTGCAAACTTTAATGCGGGGTATGCCTGTGTTACTCAGGCCTGTTATCTTAGTCCCATTGCGTACGTTAATGCAGGGTATGCCTGTAGTTACTCAGGCCTGTTAGCTTAGTCCCATCGCGTACGTTAATGCGGGGTATGCCTGTAGTTACTCAGGCCTGTTAGCTTAGTCCCATTGCGTACGTTAATGCGGGGTATGCCTTTAGTTACTCAGGCCTGTTAGCTTTGTCCCATTGCGTACATTAATGCGGGGTATGCCTGTGTTACTCAGGCCTGTTAGCTTAGTCCCATTGTGTACGTTAATGCGGGGTATGCCTGTGTTACTCAGGCCTGTTAGCCTAGTCCCATTGCGTACGTTACTGCGGGGTATGCCTGTAGTTACTCAGGCCTGTTAGCTTAGTCCCATTGCGTACGTTAATGCGGGTGTGCCTGTAGTTACTCAGGCCTGAGAGAGAAAGAAGTAACCCCTGCCTCACCCCATAGTAACCCCTGCCTCACCCCATAGTAACCCCAGCCTCACCCCATAGTAACTCCTGCCGCACCCCATAGTAACCCCTGCCTCACCCCATAGTAACCCCTGCCTCACCCCATAGTAACCCCTGCCTCACCCCATAGTAACCCCTGCCTCACCCCATATTAACCCCTGCCTCACCCCATATTAACCCCTGCCTCACCACATACTAACCCCTGCCTCACCCCATATTAACCCCTGCCTCACCCCATAGTAACCCCAGCCTCACCCCATAGTAACCCCTGCCTCACCCCATAGTAACCCCTGCCTCACACCTATAGTAACCCCTGCCGCACCCCATAGTAACCCCTGCCACACCCCATAGTAACCCCTGTCTCACCCCATAGTAACCCCTGCCTCACCCTATAGTAACTCCTGCCTCACACCATATTAACCCCTGCCTCACCCCATAGTAAGTGGCTTGACCTTTATTAGTGAGCCTGGTTACCCCCTCTCGGAACCACAGACTTAGAAATCGCCAGCTCATATACAGTGCATAAAATATATTTATATATATACCCTTATACACCATTTTAATAAAAAATATCACAAAATTCTTCTAAGTCTCTCGGGAAGAGTGAAAGACGCGCACGTTCATTTTCAGAGCTCCTAGATCTTCCTATAAGAAGTTAGCTAAAAAGTAGCTTCGAAAAACGCTTAGGTTAAGTTTCAGAGTTGCTTCTAATGTACCAAAGCTGGACTTAGACATAATTTCACTCTCACAACATTATGGCTGGTTGGAGACAGTCCGAACCACAAGTACCGGGTCCATGGTTCTGGCCGTATACTGGGGGGACGGGGACGACTCCCATTAACCCCTGACTATACCGGGGATACGCTTATCACAATGCCTTTCTGGTCTGTGCTGAAGCAGGGCATTCTGGCAGCCAAGTGGCTTGACCTTTATTAGTGAGCCTGGTATGTAATAATACTATCCTTATCCCTGTATGTACAGCGCCGCCATCACTGTCAGTGAGTAGAAAGTACTTTTCTCCACCCCTGTTATTGCCACAGACTTGCCCTTTACAGGGCGCCGCCGTCACTGTCAGTGCTATGTAGTACTATCCTTATCACTGTATCTACAGCGCCGCCGTCACTGTCACTGCTATGTAATAATACTATCCTTATCCCTGTATGTACAGTGCCGCTGTCACTGTCACTGCTATGCAATAATACTATCCTTATCTCTGTATGTACAGCGCCGCCGTCACTGTCAGTGCTATGTAATAATACTATACTTATCCCTGTATGTACAGCGCCACCGTCACTGTCAGTGCTATGTAATAATACTATCCTTATCCCTGTATGTACAGCGCCGCGGTCACTGTCAGTGCTATGTAATAATACTATTCTTATCCCTGTATGTACAGCGCCGCCGTCACTGTCAGTGCTATGTAATACTATCCTTATCCCTGTATGTACAGCGCAGCCGTCACTGTCAGTTCTATGTAATACTATCCTTATCCCTGTATGTACAGCGCCGCCGTCACTGTCACTGCTATGTAATAACACTATCCTTAACCCTGTATGTACAGCGCCGCCGTCACTGTCAGTGCTATGTAATAATAATATCCTTATCCCTGTATGTACAGCGCCGCCGTCACTGTCAGTGCTAAGTAATACTATCCTTATCCCTGTATGTACAGCGCCGCCGTCACTGTCAGTGCTGTGTAATACTATCCTTATCCCTGTATGTACAGCGTCGCCGTCACTGTCAGTGCTATGTAATACTATCCTTATCCCTGTATGTACAGCACCGCGTCACTGTCAGTGCTATGTAAAACTATCCTTATCCCTGTGTGTACAGCGCCGCCGTCACTGTCACTGCTATGTAATGATACTTTCCTTATCCCTGTATGTACAGCGCCGCCGTCACTGTCAGTGCTAGGCAATAATAATATCCTTATCCCTGTATGTACAGCGCCGCCGTCACTGTCAGTGCTATGTAATACTATCCTTATCCCTGTATGTACAGCGCCGCGTCACTGTCAGTGCTATGTAATACTATCCTTATCCCTGTGTGTACAGCGCCACCGTCACTGTCAGTGCTATGTAATAATACTATCCTTATCCCTGTATGTACAGCGCCACCGTCACTGTCAGTGCTATGTAATAATACTATCCTTATTCCTGTTTGTATAGCGCCCCCTGTATGTACAGCGCCGCCGTCACTGTCAGTTCTATGTAATACTATCCTTATCCCTGTATGTACAGCGCCACGTCACTGTCAGTGCTATGTGATAATACTATCCTTATCCTTGTATGTACAGCGCCGCCGTCACTGTCAGTGCTATGCGAATAATAATATCCTTGTCCCTGTATGTACAGCGCCGCCGTCACTGTCAGTGCTATGTAATACTATCCTTAATCCTGTATGTACAGCGCCGCCGTCACTGTCAGTGCTGTGTAATACTATCCTTATCCCTGTATTTACAGCACCGCCGTCACTGTCAGTGCTATGTAATACTATCCTTATCCCTGTATGTACAGCGCCGCGTCACTGTCAGTGCTATGTAATACTATCCTTATCCCTGTGTGTACAGCGCCCCCGTCACTGTCAGTGCTATGTAATAATACTATCCTTATCCCTGTATGTACAGTGCCACCGTCACTGTCAGTGCTATGTAATAATACTATCCTTATCCCTGTATGTACAGCGCCACCGTCACTGTCAGTGCTATGTAATAATACTATCCTTATTCCTGTATGTACAGCGCCCCCTGTATGTACAGCGCCTCCGTCACTGTCAGTGCTATGTAATAATATTATCCTTATCCCTGTATGTACAGCGCCTCCGTCACTGTCAGTGCTATGTAATAATACTATCCTTATCCCTGTATGTACAGCGCTGCGGTCACTGTCAGTGCTATGTAATAATACTATTCTTATCCCTGTATGTACAGCGCCGCCGTCACTGTCAGTGCTATGTAATACTATCCTTATCCCTGTATGTACAGCGCCGCCGTCACTGTCAGTTCTATGTAATACTATCCTTATCCCTGTATGTACAGCGCCGCCGTCACTGTCACTGCTATGTAATTACACTATCCTTAACCCTGTATGTACAGCGCCGCCATCACTGTCAGTGCTATGTAATAATAATATCCTTATCCCTGTATGTACAGCGCCGCCGTCACTGTCAGTGCTAAGTAATACTATCCTTATCCCTGTATGTACAGCGCCGCCGTCACTGTCAGTGCTGTGTAATACTATCCTTATCCCTGTATGTACAGCGTCGCCGTCACTGTCAGTGCTATGTAATACTATCCTTATCCCTGTATGTACAGCACCGCGTCACTGTCAGTGCTATGTAAAACTATCCTTATCCCTGTGTGTACAGCGCCTCCGTCACTGTCACTGCTATGTAATGATACTTTCCTTATCCCTGTATGTACAGCGCCGCCGTCACTGTCAGTGCTATGCAATAATAATATCCTTATCCCTGTATGTACAGCGCCGCCGTCACTGTCAGTGCTATGTAATACTATCCTTATCCCTGTATGTACAGCGCCGCGTCACTGTCAGTGCTATGTAATACTATCCTTATCCCTGTGTGTACAGCGCCGCCGTCACTGTCAGTGCTATGTAATAATACTATCCTTATCCCTGTATGTACAGTGCCACCGTCACTGTAAGTGCTATGTAATAATACTATCCTTATCCCTGTATGTACAGCGCCACCGTCACTGTCAGTGCTATGTAATAATACTATCCTTATTCCTGTATGTACAGCGCCCCCTGTATGTACAGCGCCGCCGTCACTGTCAGTTCTATGTAATACTATCCTTATCCCTGTATGTACAGCGCCGCCGTCACTGTCACTGCTATGTAATAATACTATCCTTATCCTTGTATGTACAGCGCCGCCGTCACTGTCAGTGCTATGCGAATAATAATATCCTTATCCCTGTATGTACAGCGCCGCCGTCACTGTCAGTGCTATGTAATACTATCCTTATCCCTGTATGTACAGCGCCGCCGTCACTGTCAGTGCTGTGTAATACTATCCTTATCCCTGTATTTACAGCACCGCCGTCACTGTCAGTGCTATGTAATACTATCCTTATCCCTGTATGTACAGCGCCGCGTCACTGTCAGTGCTATGTAATACTATCCTTATCCCTGTGTGTACAGCGCCGCCGTCACTGTCAGTGCTATGTAATAATACTATCCTTATCCCTGTATGTACAGTGCCACCGTCACTGTCAGTGCTATGTAATAATACTATCCTTATCCCTGTATGTACAGCGCCACCGTCACTGTCAGTGCTATGTAATAATACTATCCTTATTCCTGTATGTACAGCGCCCCCTGTATGTACAGCGCCTCCGTCACTGTCAGTGCTATGTAATAATATTATCCTTATCCCTGTATGTACAGCGCTGCCGTCACTGACAGTGCTATGTAATACTATCCCTATCCCTGTATGTACAGCGCCGCCGTCACTGTTACTGCTATGTAATAATACTATCCTTATCCCTGTATGTACAGCGCCGCCGTCACGGTCAGTGCTATGTAATAATAATATCCTTATATCTGTATGTACAGCGCCGCCGTCACTGTCAGTGCTATGTAATACTATCCTTATCCCTGTTTGTACAATTACATAGCACTGACAGTAACGGCGGTGTTGAACATACAGGGATAAGAATAGTATTATTACATTGCACTGACAGTGACCGCGGCGCTGTACATACAGGGATAAGGATAGTATTTTAACATAGCACTGACAGTGACGGTGGCGCTGTACATACAGGGATAAGTATAGTATTATTACATAGCACTGACAGTGACGGCGGCGCTGTACATACAGAGATAAGGATAGTATTATTGCATAGCAGTGACAGTGACGGTGGCACTGTACATACAGGGATAAGGATAGTATTATTACATAGCAGTGACAGTGACGGCGGCACTGTAGATACAGGGATAAGGATAGTATTACATAGCACTGACAGTGATGGCGGCGACCTGTAAAGAGCAAATCTGTGGCAATAACAGGGGTGGAGAAAAGTACTTTCAACCCACTGACAGTGATGGCGGCGCTGTACATACAGGGATAAGGATAGTATTATTACATAGCACTGACAGTGACGGCGGCGCTGTACATACAGGGATAAGGATAGTATTATTACATAGCAGTGACAGCGCCGCCGTCACTGTCAGTGCTATGTAATAATACTATCTTTCCCTGTATGTACAGCGCCGCCGTCACTGTCAGTGCTATGTAATAATACTATCCTTATCCCTGTATGTACAGCGCCGCCGTCACTGTCAGTGCTATGTAATAATACTATCCTTATCCCTGTATGTACAGCGCCGCCGTCACTGTCAGTGCTATGTAATAATACTATCCTTATCCCTGTATGTACAGCGCCGCCGTCACTGTCAGTGCTATGTAATAATACTATCCTTATCGCTGTATGTACAGCGCCGCCGTCACTGTAAGTGCTATGTAATAATACTATCCTTATCCCTGTGTGTACAGCGCCGCCGTCACTGTCAGTGCTATGTAATAATACTATCCTTATCCCTGTATGTACAGTACCCCCGTCACTGTCAGTTCTATGTATTACTATCCTTATCCCTGTATGTACAGCGCCGCCGTCACAGTCACTGCTATGTAATAATACTATCCTTATCCCTGTATGTACAGCGCCGCCGTCACTGTCAGTGCTATGCAATAATAATATCCTTATCCCTTTGTGTACAGCGCCGCCGTCACTGTCAGTGCTATGTAATACTATCCTTATCCCTGTATGTACAGCGCCGCCGTCACTGTCAGTGCTGTGTAATACTATCCTTATCCTTGTATGTACAGCACTGCCGTCACTGTCAGTGCTATGTAATACTATCCTTATCCCTGTATGTACAGCGCCGCCGTCACTGTCAGTGCTATGTAATACTATCCTTATCCCTGTGTGTACAGCGCCGCCGTCACTGTCAGTGCTATGTAATAATACTATCCTTATCCCTGTATGTACAGTTCCACCATCACTGTCAGTGCTATGTAATAATACTATCCTTATCCCTGTATGTACAGCGCTGCCGTCACTGACAGTGCTATGTAATACTATCCTTATCCCTGTATGTACAGCGCCGAAGTCACTGTTACTGCTATGTAATAATACTATCCTTATCCCTGTATGTACAGCGCCGCCGTCACTGTCAGTGCTATGTAATACTATCCTTATCCCTGTATGTACAGCACCGCCGTCACTGTCAGTTCTATGTAATACTATCCCTATCCCTGTACGTACAATTACATAGCACTGACAGTAATGGCGGCGTTGTACATACAGGGATAAGAATAGTATTATTACATAGCACTGACAGTGACCGTGGCGCTGTACATACAGGGATAAGGATAGTATTATTACATAGCACTGACAGTGACGGTGGCGCTGTACATACAGGGATAAGTATAGTATTATTACATAGCACTGACAGTGACGGCGGCGCTGTACATACAGAGATAAGGATAGTATTATTGCATAGCAGTGACAGTGACGGCGGCACTGTACATACAGGTATAAGGATAGTATTATTACATAGCATTGAATTTGACGGCGGCGCTGTAGATACAGGGATAAGGATAGTATTACATAGCACTGACAGTGACGGCGGCGCCCTGTAAAGGGCAAGTCTGTGGCAATAACAGGGGTGGAGAAAAGTACTTTATACTCACTGACAGTGATGGTTGCGCTGTACATACAGGGATAAGGATAGTATTATTACATAGCACTGACAGTGACGGCGGTGCTGTACATACAGGGATAAGTGCCGCCGTCACTGTCAGTACTGTCTTATATATCCTATCCTTATCCCTGTATGTACAGCGCCGCTGTCACTGTCAGTGCTATGTAATAATGCTATCCTTAACCCTGTATGTGCAGCGCCGCCGTCACTGTCAGTGCTGTGCAATAATACTATTCTTATCCCCGTATGTACAGCCCCGCCGTCACTGTCAGTGCTATGTAATACTATCCTTATCCCTGTGTGTACAGCGCCGCCGTCACTGTCAGTGCTATATTATAATACTATCCTTATCCCTGTATGTACAGTGCCACCGTCACTGTCAGTGCTATGTAATAATACTATCCTTATCCCTGTATGTACAGCGCCACCGTCACTGTCAGTGCTATGTAATAATACTATCCTTATTCCTGTATGTACAGCGCCCCCTGTATGTACAGCGCCTCCATCACTGTCAGTGCTATGTAATAATATTATCCTTATCCCTGTATGTACAGCGCTGCCGTCACTGACAGTGCTATGTAATACTATCCTTATCCCTGTATGTACAGCGCCGAAGTCACTGTTACTGCTATGTAATAATACTATCCTTATCCCTGTATGTACAGCGCCGCCGTCACTGTCAGTGCTATGTAATAATAATATCCTTATATCTGTATGTACAGCGCCGCCGTCACTGTCAGTGCTATGTAATACTATCCTTATCCCTGTACGTACAATTACATAGCACTGACAGTAACGGCGGTGTTGAACATACAGGGATAAGAATAGTATTATTACATTGCACTGACAGTGACCGCGGCGCTGTACATACAGGGTTAAGGATAGTATTTTAACATAGCACTGACAGTGACGGCGGCGCTGTACATACAGAGATAAGGATAGTATTATTGCATAGCAGTGACAGTGACGGCGGCACTGTACATACAGGGATAAGGATAGTATTATTACATAGCAGTGACAGTGATGGCGGCGCTGTAGATACAGGGATAAGGATAGTATTACATAGCACTGACAGTGATGGCGGCGACCTGTAAAGAGCAAATCTGTGGCAATAACAGGGGTGGAGAAAAGTACTTTCTACCCACTGACAGTGATGGCGGCGCTGTACATACAGGGATAAGGATAGTATTATTACATTGCAGTGACAGCGCCGCCGTCACTGTCAGTGCTTTGTAATAATACTATCTTTCCCTGTATGTACAGCGCCGCCGTCACTGTCAGTGCTATGTAATAATACTATCCTTATCCCTGTATGTACAGCGCCGCCGTCACTGTCAGTGCTATGTAATAATACTATCCTTATCCCTGTATGTACAGCGCCGCCGTCACTGTCAGTGCTATGTAATAATACTATCCTTATCCCTGTATGTACAGCGCCGCCATCACTGTCAGTGCTATGTAATAATACTATTCTTATCCCTGTATGTACAGCGCCGCCGTCACTGTCAGTGCTATGTAATAATACTATTCTTATCCCTGTATGTACAACGCCGCCGTCACTGTCAGTGCTATGTAATAATACTATCCTTATCCCTGTATGTACAGTACCCCCGTCACTGTCAGTTCTATGTATTACTATCCTTATCCCTGTCTGTACAGAGCCGCCGTCACAGTCACTGCTATGTAATAATACTATCCTTATCCCTGTATGTACAGCGCCGCCGTCACTGTCAGTGCTATGCAATAATAATATCCTTATCCCTTTGTGTACAGCGCCGCCGTCACTGTCAGTGCTATGTAATAATACTATCCTTATCCCTGTATGTACAGTACCCCCGTCACTGTCAGTTCTATGTATTACTATCCTTATCCCTGTATGTACAGCGCCGCCGTCACAGTCACTGCTATGTAATAATACTATCCTTATCCCTGTATGTACAGCGCCGCCGTCACTGTCAGTGCTATGCAATAATAATATCCTTATCCCTTTGTGTACAGCGCCGCCGTCACTGTCAGTGCTATGTAATACTATCCTTATCCCTGTATGTACAGCGCCGCCGTCACTGTCAGTGCTGTGTAATACTATCCTTATCCTTGTATGTACAGCACCGCCGTCACTGTCAGTGCTATGTAATACTATCCTTATCCCTGTATGTACAGCGCCGCCGTCACTGTCAGTGCTATGTAATACTATCCTTATCCCTGTGTGTACAGCGCCGCCGTCACTGTCAGTGCTATGTAATAATACTATCCTTATCCCTGTATGTACAGTTCCACCATCACTGTCAGTGCTATGTAATAATACTATCCTTATCCCTGTATGTACAGCGCCACCGTCACTGTCAGTGCTATGTAATAATACTATCCTTATTCCTGTATGTACAGCGCCGCCGTCACTGTCAGTGCTATGTAATAATACAATCCTTATCCCTGTATGTACAGCGCCGCCGTCACTGTCAGTGCTATGTAATAATACTATCCTTATCCCTGTATTTACAGCGCCGCCGTCACTGTCAGTGCTATGTAATAATACTATCTTTCCCTGTATGTACAGCGCCGCCGTCACTGTCAGTGCTATGTAATAATACTATCCTTATCCCTGTATGTACAGCGCCGCCGTCACTGTCAGTGCTATGTAATAATACTATCCTTATCCCTGTATGTACAGCGCCGCCGTCACTGTCAGTGCTATGTA
Organism: Ascaphus truei; assembly: GCF_040206685.1. Lineage (NCBI taxonomy): Eukaryota > Metazoa > Chordata > Amphibia > Anura > Ascaphidae > Ascaphus > Ascaphus truei. Next base: position 1,120,539 of record NW_027453986.1, read on the forward strand.
ATAATACTATCCTTATCCCTGTATGTACAGCGCCGCCGTCACTGTCAGTGCTATGTAATAATACTATCCTTATCGCTGTATGTACAGCGCCGCCGTCACTGTAAGTGCTATGTAATAATACTATCCTTATCCCTGTGTGTACAGCGCCGCCGTCACTGTCAGTGCTATGTAATAATACTATCCTTATCCCTGTATGTACAGTACCCCCGTCACTGTCAGTTCTATGTATTACTATCCTTATCCCTGTATGTACAGCGCCGCCGTCACAGTCACTGCTATGTAATAATACTATCCTTATCCCTGTATGTACAGCGCCGCCGTCACTGTCAGTGCTATGCAATAATAATATCCTTATCCCTTTGTGTACAGCGCCGCCGTCACTGTCAGTGCTATGTAATACTATCCTTATCCCTGTATGTACAGCGCCGCCGTCACTGTCAGTGCTGTGTAATACTATCCTTATCCTTGTATGTACAGCACTGCCGTCACTGTCAGTGCTATGTAATACTATCCTTATCCCTGTATGTACAGCGCCGCCGTCACTGTCAGTGCTATGTAATACTATCCTTATCCCTGTGTGTACAGCGCCGCCGTCACTGTCAGTGCTATGTAATAATACTATCCTTATCCCTGTATGTACAGTTCCACCATCACTGTCAGTGCTATGTAATAATACTATCCTTATCCCTGTATGTACAGCGCTGCCGTCACTGACAGTGCTATGTAATACTATCCTTATCCCTGTATGTACAGCGCCGAAGTCACTGTTACTGCTATGTAATAATACTATCCTTATCCCTGTATGTACAGCGCCGCCGTCACTGTCAGTGCTATGTAATACTATCCTTATCCCTGTATGTACAGCACCGCCGTCACTGTCAGTTCTATGTAATACTATCCCTATCCCTGTACGTACAATTACATAGCACTGACAGTAATGGCGGCGTTGTACATACAGGGATAAGAATAGTATTATTACATAGCACTGACAGTGACCGTGGCGCTGTACATACAGGGATAAGGATAGTATTATTACATAGCACTGACAGTGACGGTGGCGCTGTACATACAGGGATAAGTATAGTATTATTACATAGCACTGACAGTGACGGCGGCGCTGTACATACAGAGATAAGGATAGTATTATTGCATAGCAGTGACAGTGACGGCGGCACTGTACATACAGGTATAAGGATAGTATTATTACATAGCAGTGAATTTGACGGCGGCGCTGTAGATACAGGGATAAGGATAGTATTACATAGCACTGACAGTGACGGCGGCGCCCTGTAAAGGGCAAGTCTGTGGCAATAACAGGGGTGGAGAAAAGTACTTTATACTCACTGACAGTGATGGTTGCGCTGTACATACAGGGATAAGGATAGTATTATTACATAGCACTGACAGTGACGGCGGTGCTGTACATACAGGGATAAGTGCCGCCGTCACTGTCAGTACTGTCTTATATATCCTATCCTTATCCCTGTATGTACAGCGCCGCTGTCACTGTCAGTGCTATGTAATAATGCTATCCTTAACCCTGTATGTGCAGCGCCGCCGTCACTGTCAGTGCTGTGCAATAATACTATTCTTATCCCCGTATGTACAGCCCCGCCGTCACTGTCAGTGCTATGTAATACTATCCTTATCCCTGTGTGTACAGCGCCGCCGTCACTGTCAGTGCTATATTATAATACTATCCTTATCCCTGTATGTACAGTGCCACCGTCACTGTCAGTGCTATGTAATAATACTATCCTTATCCCTGTATGTACAGCGCCACCGTCACTGTCAGTGCTATGTAATAATACTATCCTTATTCCTGTATGTACAGCGCCCCCTGTATGTACAGCGCCTCCATCACTGTCAGTGCTATGTAATAATATTATCCTTATCCCTGTATGTACAGCGCTGCCGTCACTGACAGTGCTATGTAATACTATCCTTATCCCTGTATGTACAGCGCCGAAGTCACTGTTACTGCTATGTAATAATACTATCCTTATCCCTGTATGTACAGCGCCGCCGTCACTGTCAGTGCTATGTAATAATAATATCCTTATATCTGTATGTACAGCGCCGCCGTCACTGTCAGTGCTATGTAATACTATCCTTATCCCTGTACGTACAATTACATAGCACTGACAGTAACGGCGGTGTTGAACATACAGGGATAAGAATAGTATTATTACATTGCACTGACAGTGACCGCGGCGCTGTACATACAGGGTTAAGGATAGTATTTTAACATAGCACTGACAGTGACGGCGGCGCTGTACATACAGAGATAAGGATAGTATTATTGCATAGCAGTGACAGTGACGGCGGCACTGTACATACAGGGATAAGGATAGTATTATTACATAGCAGTGACAGTGATGGCGGCGCTGTAGATACAGGGATAAGGATAGTATTACATAGCACTGACAGTGATGGCGGCGACCTGTAAAGAGCAAATCTGTGGCAATAACAGGGGTGGAGAAAAGTACTTTCTACCCACTGACAGTGATGGCGGCGCTGTACATACAGGGATAAGGATAGTATTATTACATTGCAGTGACAGCGCCGCCGTCACTGTCAGTGCTTTGTAATAATACTATCTTTCCCTGTATGTACAGCGCCGCCGTCACTGTCAGTGCTATGTAATAATACTATCCTTATCCCTGTATGTACAGCGCCGCCGTCACTGTCAGTGCTATGTAATAATACTATCCTTATCCCTGTATGTACAGCGCCGCCGTCACTGTCAGTGCTATGTAATAATACTATCCTTATCCCTGTATGTACAGCGCCGCCATCACTGTCAGTGCTATGTAATAATACTATTCTTATCCCTGTATGTACAGCGCCGCCGTCACTGTCAGTGCTATGCAATAATACTATTCTTATCCCTGTATGTACAACGCCGCCGTCACTGTCAGTGCTATGTAATAATACTATCCTTATCCCTGTATGTACAGTACCCCCGTCACTGTCAGTTCTATGTATTACTATCCTTATCCCTGTCTGTACAGAGCCGCCGTCACAGTCACTGCTATGTAATAATACTATCCTTATCCCTGTATGTACAGCGCCGCCGTCACTGTCAGTGCTATGCAATAATAATATCCTTATCCCTTTGTGTACAGCGCCGCCGTCACTGTCAGTGCTATGTAATAATACTATCCTTATCCCTGTATGTACAGTACCCCCGTCACTGTCAGTTCTATGTATTACTATCCTTATCCCTGTATGTACAGCGCCGCCGTCACAGTCACTGCTATGTAATAATACTATCCTTATCCCTGTATGTACAGCGCCGCCGTCACTGTCAGTGCTATGCAATAATAATATCCTTATCCCTTTGTGTACAGCGCCGCCGTCACTGTCAGTGCTATGTAATACTATCCTTATCCCTGTATGTACAGCGCCGCCGTCACTGTCAGTGCTGTGTAATACTATCCTTATCCTTGTATGTACAGCACCGCCGTCACTGTCAGTGCTATGTAATACTATCCTTATCCCTGTATGTACAGCGCCGCCGTCACTGTCAGTGCTATGTAATACTATCCTTATCCCTGTGTGTACAGCGCCGCCGTCACTGTCAGTGCTATGTAATAATACTATCCTTATCCCTGTATGTACAGTTCCACCATCACTGTCAGTGCTATGTAATAATACTATCCTTATCCCTGTATGTACAGCGCCACCGTCACTGTCAGTGCTATGTAATAATACTATCCTTATTCCTGTATGTACAGCGCCGCCGTCACTGTCAGTGCTATGTAATAATACAATCCTTATCCCTGTATGTACAGCGCCGCCGTCACTGTCAGTGCTATGTAATAATACTATCCTTATCCCTGTATTTACAGCACCGCCGTCACTGTCAGTGCTATGTAATACTATCCTTATCCCTGTATGTACAGCACCGCCGTCACTGTCAGTTCTATGTAATAATGCTATCCTTAACCCTGTATGTGCAGCGCCGCCGTCACTGTCAGTGCTGTGCAATAATACTATTCTTATCCCCGTATGTACAGCCCCGCCGTCACTGTCAGTGCTATGTAATACTATCCTTATCCCTGTATGTACAGCGCCGCCGTCACTGTCAGTGCTATGTAATAATACTATCCTTATCCCTGTATGTACAGCGCCGCCGTCACTGTCAGTGCTATGTAATAATACTATCCTTATCCCTGTATGTACAGCGCCGCCGTCACTGTCAGTGCTATGTAATAATACTATCCTTATCCCTGTATGTACAGCGCCACCATCACTGTCAGTGCTATGTAATAATACTATCCTTATCCCTGTATGTAGAGCGCCGCCGTCACTGTCAGTGCTATGTAATAATACTATCCTTATCCCTGTATGTACAGCGCCGCCGTCACTGTCAGTGCTATGTAACGGCGGCGCTGTACATACAGGGATAAGGATAGTATTATTACATAGCAGTGACAGTGACGGCGGCGCTGTACATACAGGGATAAGGATAGTATCACATAGAACTGACAGTGACGGCGGCGCTGTACATACAGGAATAAGGATAGTATTACATAGCACTGACAGTGAGGGCGGTGCTGTACATACAGGGATAAGGATAGTATTACACAGCACTGACAGTGACGGCGGCGCTGTACACAAAGGGATAAGGATATTATTATTGCATAGCACTGACGGGCATTTACACTGCGCATCTCATTACAGGGGCATTTACACTGCGCATCTCATTACGGGGCATTTACACTACGCATCTCATTACAGGGCATTTACACTGCGCATCTCATTACGGGGCATTTGCACTGCGCATCTCATTACAGGGGCATTTACACTGCGCATCTCATGATGGGGCATTTACACTGCGCATCTCATGATGGGGCATTTACACTGCGCATCTCATTTCAGGGCATTTACACTGTGCATCTCATTACAGGGGCATTTACACTGGGCATCCCATTACGGGGTATTTACACTGCGCATCTCGTTACAGGGGCATTTACATTGCGCATCTCATTACAGGGGCCTTTACACGGCGCATCTCATTACAGGGGCCTTTACACGGCGCATCTCATTACAGGGGCCTTTACATGGTGCATCTCATTACAGGGGCCTTTACACTGCGCATCTCATTACAGGGGCCTTTACACTGCGCATCTCATTACAAGGGCCTTTACACTGCGCATCTCATTACAGGGGCATTTACACTGCGCATCTCATTACAGGGGCATCTACACTGCGCATCTCATTACAGGGGCAATTACACGGCGCATCTCATTACAGGGGCATTTACACGGCGCATCTCATTACAGGGGCCTTTACACAGCGCATCTCATTACAGGGGCCTTTACACTGCGCATCTCATTACAGGGGCCTTTACACTGCGCATCTCATTACAGGGGCCTTTACACTGCGCATCTCATTACAGGGGCCTTTACACTGCGCATCTCATTACAGGGGCATTTACACTGCGCATCTCATTACAGGGGCATTTACACTGGGCATCTCATTACAGGGGCATTTACACTGGGCATCTCATTACAGGGGGCATTTACACTGCACATCTCATTAAGGGGCAATTACACCATGCTCATCTCATTACGGGGCATTTACACTGCGCATCTCATTACGGGGCATTTACACTGCGCATCTCATTACAGGGGCATTTACACTGCGCATCTCATTACAGGGGCATTTACACTGCGCATCTCATTACAGGGGCCTTTACACTGCGCATCTCATTATGGGGCCTTTACACTGCGCATCTCATTACAGGGGCCTTTACACTGCGCATCTCATTACTGGGCATTTACACTGCGCATCTCATTACAGGGGCATTTACACTGCGCATCTCATTACAGGGGCATTTACACTGCGCATCTCATTACAGGGACATTTACACTGCGCATCTCATTACAGGGGCATTTACACTGCGCATCTCATTAAAGGGGCCTTTACACTGTGCATCTCATTAAAGGGGCATTTACACTGCGCATCACATTACAGGGGCCTTTACACTGCGCATCTCATTACGGGGCATTTACACTGCGTATCTCATTACAGGGGCATTTACACTGCGCAACTCATTACAGGGGCATTTACACTGTGCATCTCATTACAGGGGCATTTACACTGCACATCTCATTACAGGGGCATTTACACTGCGCATCTCATTACAGGGGCCTTTACACTGCGCATCTCATTACAGGAGCCTTTACACTGCGCATCTCATTACAAGGGCCTTTACACTGCGCATCTCATTACTGGGCATTTACACTGCGCATCTCATTACAGGGGCATTTACACTGCGCATCTCATTACAGGGGCCTTTACACTGCGCATCTCATTACAGGGGCCTTTACACTGCGCATCTCATTACTGGGCATTTACACTGCGCATCTCATTACAGGGGCATTTACACTGCGCATCTCATTACAGGGGCATTTACACTGCGTATCTCATTACAGGGACATTTACACTGCGCATCTCATTACAGGGGCATTTACACTGCGCATCTCATTAAAGGGGCCTTTACACTGTGCATCTCATTAAAGGGGCCTTTACACTGCGCATCTCATTACAGGGGCCTTTACACTGCGCATCTCATTACGGGGCATTTACACTGCGTATCTCATTACAGGGACATTTACACTGCGCAACTCATTACAGGGGCATTTACACTGGGCATCTCATTACAGGGGCATTTACACTGCGCATCTCATTACAGGGGCATTTACACTGCGCATCTCATTACAGGGGCATTTACACTGCGCATCTCATTACAGGGGCCTTTACACTGCGCATCTCATTACAGGGGCCTTTACACGGCGCATCTCATTACAGGGGCCTTTACACTGCGCATCTCATTACAGGAGCCTTTACACTGCGCATCTCATTACAAGGGCCTTTACACTGCGCATCTCATTACTGGGCATTTACACTGCGCATCTCATTACAGGGGCATTTACACTGCGCATCTCATTACAGAGGCATTTACACTGCACATCTCATTAAGGGGCATTTACACTGCACATCTCATTAAGGGGCATTTACACTGCGCATCTCATTACGGGGCATTTACACTGCGCATCTCATTACAGGGGCATTTACACTGCGCATCTCATTACAGGGGCATTTACACTGCGAATCTCATTACAGGGGCATTTACACTGCGCATCTCATTACAGGGGCCTTTACACTGCGCATCTCATTACAGGGGCCTTTACACTGCGCATCTCATTAAAGGGGCCTTTACACTGTGCATCTCATTAAAGGGGCCTTTACACTGCGCATCTCATTACAGGGGCCTTTACACTGCGCATCTCATTACGGGGCATTTACACTGCGTATCTTATTACAGGGGCATTTACACTGCGCAACTCATTACAGGGGCATTTACACTGGGCATCTCATTACAGGGGCATTTACACTGCGCATCTCATTACAGGGGCATTTACACTGCGCATCTCATTACAGGGGCATTTACACTGCGCATCTCATTACAGGGGCATTTACACTGCGCATCTCATTACAGGGGCATTTACACTGCGCATCTCATTACAGGGGCATTTCCACTGCGCATCTCATTACAGGGGCCTTTACACTGCGCATCTCATTACAGGGGCCTTTACACGGCGCATCTCATTACAGGGGCCTTTACACGGCGCATCTCATTACAGGGGCCTTTACACTGCGCATCTCATTACAGGAGCCTTTACACTGCGCATCTCATTACAAGGGCCTTTACACTGCGCATCTCATTACTGGGCATTTACACTGCGCATCTCAATACAGGGGCCTTTACACTGCGCATCTCATTATGGGGCCTTTACACTGCGCATCTCATTACAGGGGCCTTTACACTGCACATCTCATTACTGGGCATTTACACTGCGCATCTCATTACAGGGGCATTTACACTGCGCATCTCATTACAGGGGCATTTACACTGCGCATCTCATTACAGGGACATTTACAGTGCTCATCTCATTACAGGGGCATTTACACTGCGCATCTCATTACAGGGGCATTTACACTGCGCATCTCATTACAGGGGCCTTTACACTGCGCATCTCATTACAGGGGCCTTTACACTGCGCATCTCATTAAAGGGGCCTTTACACTGTGCATCTCATTAAAGGGGCCTTTACACTGCGCATCTCATTACGGGGCATTTACACTGCGTATCTAATTACAGAGGCATTTACACTGCGCAACTCATTACAGGGGCATTTACACTGGGCATCTCATTACAGGGGCATTTACACTGCGCATCTCATTACAGGGGCATTTACACTGCGCATCTCATTACAGGGGCATTTACACTGCGCATCTCATTACAGGGGCATTTACACTGCGCATCTCATTACAGGGGCATTTACACTGCGCATCTCATTACAGGGGCATTTCCACTGCGCATCTCATTACAGTGGCCTTTACACTGCGCATCTCATTACAGGGGCCTTTACACGGCGCATCTCATTACAGGGGCCTTTACACGGCGCATCTCATTACAGGGGCCTTTACACGGCGCATCTCATTACAGGGGCCTTTACACGGCGCATCTCATTACAGGGGCCTTTACACTGCGCATCTCATTACAGGAGCCTTTACACTGCGCATCTCATTACAAGGGCCTTTACACTGCGCATCTCATTACTGGGCATTTACACTGCGCATCTCAATACAGGGGCATTTACACTGCGCATATCATTACAGGGGCATTTACACTGCGCATTTCATTACAGGGACATTTACACTGCGCATCTCATTACAGGGGCATTTACACTGCGCATCTCTTTAAAGGGGCCTTTACACTGCGCATCTCATTAAAGGGGCCTTTACACTGCGCATCTCATTACAGGGGCCTTTACACTGCGCATCTCATTACGGGAAATTTACACTGCGAATCTCATTACAGGGGCATTTACACTGCGCATCTCATTACAGGGGCATTTACACTGGGCATCTCATTACAGGGGCATTTACACTGCGCATCTAATTACAGGGGCATTTACACTGCGCATCTCATTACAGGGGCCTTTACACTGCGCATCTCATTACAAGGGCCTTTACACTGCGCATCTCATTACAGGGGCATTTACACTGCGCATCTCATTACAGGGGCATCTACACTGCGCATCTCATTACAGGGGCATTTACACGCCGCATCTCATTACAGGGGCATATACACGGCGCATCTCATTACAGGGGCCTTTACACTGCGCATCTCATTACAGGGGCCCTTACACTGCGCATCTCATTACAGGGGCCTTTACACTGCGCATCTCATTACAGGGGCCTTTACACTGCGCATCTCATTACAGGGGCCTTTACACTGCGCATCTCATTACAGGGGCCTTTACACGGCGCATCTCATTACAGGGGCCTTTACACGGTGCATCTCATTACAGGGGCCTTTACACTGCGCATCTCATTACAGGGGCCTTTACACTGCGCATCTCATTACAAGGGCCTTTACACTGCGCATCTCATTACAGGGGCATTTACACTGCGCATCTCATTACAGGGGCATCTACACTGCGCATCTCATTACAGGGGCATTTACACGGCGCATCTCATTACAGGGGCATATACACGGCGCATCTCATTACAGGGGCCTTTACACTGCGCATCTCATTACAGGGGCCCTTACACTGCGCATCTCATTACCGGGGCCTTTACACTGCGCATCTCATTACAGGGGCCTTTACACTGCGCATCTCATTACAGGGGCCTTTACACTGCGCATCTCATTACAGGGGCATTTACACTGCGCATCTCATTACAGGGGCATTTACACTGGGCATCTCATTACAGGGGCATTTACACTGGGCATCTCATTACAGGGGCATTTACACTGGGCATCTCATTACAGGGGGCATTTACACTGCACATCTCATTAAGGGGCATTTACACTGCGCATCTCATTAAGGGGCATTTACACTGCGCATCTCATTACGGGGCATTTATCCCTGTCACACACACACACACGATGCAAAGCTATCTCTCCCTGTCACACGCACACGATGCATAGCTAACTCTCACTGCCACACACACACACGATGCACAGCTATCTCTCACTGTCACACACACACGATGCACAGCTATCTATCACTGTCACACACGATGCACAGCTATCTCTCACTCCCTGACACACACACACGATGCACAGCTATCTCTCCCTGTCACACACACGATGCACAGCTATCTCTTACTCCCTGACACACACACGATGCACAGCTATCTCTCCCTGTCATACACACACACGATGCACAGATATCTCTCACTCCCTGACACACACACACGATGCAAAGCTATCTCTCCATGTCACACACACGATGCACAGCTATCTCTCCCTGTCACACACACACGATGCACAACTATCTTTCACTGTCACACACACACACGATGAACAGTAATCTCTCACTATCACACACACGATGCACAGCTATCTCTCTCTGTCACACACACACAATGAACAGCTATCTCTCCCTGTCACACACACACGATGCACAGCTATCTCTCACTCACTGACACACACACACACGATGCACAGCTATCTCTCACTGTCACACACACACGATGCAAAGCTATCTCTCCATGTCACACACACGATGCACAACTATCTCTCACTGTCACACACACACGATGAACAGTAATCTCTCACTATCACACACACGATGCACAGCTATCTCTCCATGTCACAGTCAACAGTCATGACACAGTCATGTCAAATGTAACCCCAAAAGGGGTTAAGTCTCGAGAAGAGGAATCCCTGCAGGAATAATACTCGGCCCTGCTCTATATTAGATGCTGGTGTTACATATTGGCAGGTGGCAGTGCCTGACGTACCCCGGGCCGCCCCCCGGGGCAATGAGTGAGGGGCCGAGGATCTCTCCGCTGAGCCAGATGCTTCTGTTTAATTAGAGAGTTTTGTTGCAGGCGGAGCAGCTGTCACTCAATAATCAGCACAGATCACTGTGCCTCGTGTGTGACAGGGAGGGAGAGATAACTGTGCCTCATGTGTGACAGGGAGTGAGAGATAGCTGTGCCTCGTGTGTGACAGGGAGTGAGAGATAACTGTGCCTCATGTATGACAGAGAGTGAGAGATAGCTGTGCCTCGTGTGTGACAGGGAGTGAGAGATAGCTGTGCCTCGTGTGTGACAGGGAGTGAGAGATAGCTGTGCCTTGTGTGTGAGAGAGAAAGAAAGAGCGCAGAGAGAGAGAGAGAGAAAGAGCGCAGAGAGAGAGAAAGAGCACAGAGAGAGAGAAGAGCGCAGAGATAGAGAAAGAATGAGCGCAGAGATAGAGAAAGAAAGAGCGCAGAGAGAGAGAGAGAGCGCAGAGAGAGAAAGAAAGAGCGCAGAGAGAGACAAAGAGCGCAGAGAGAGAGAGAAAGAAAGAGCGCAGATTGAGAAAGAAAGAGTGCATAGAGAGAGAGAAAAAGAGCGCAGAGAGAGAGAGAGAAAGAGCGTAGAGAGAAAGAAAGAGCGCAGAGAGAAAGTAAGAGCGCAGAGAGAAAGAAAGAGCGCAGAGAGAAAGAAAGAAAGAGCGCAGAGAGAGAGAAAAAGCGCAGAGAAAGAAAGAGCGCAGAGAGAGAGAGGAAGAAAGAGTGCAGAGAGAGAGAGAAAGAAAGAATGCAGAGAGAGAGAAAGAAAGAGCGCAGAGAGAGAGAAAGAGCGCAGAGAGAGAGAGAAAGAGCGCAGAGAGAGAGAAAGAAAGAGCGCAGAGAGAAAAAGAAAGAGCGCAGAGAGAGAGAAAGAGCGCAGAGAGAGAAAGAAAGAGTGCAGAGAGAGAGAAAGAAAGAGCGCAGAGAGAGAGAAAGAGTGCAGAGAGAGCGCAGAGAGAGAGAGAGTGCAGAGAGAGAGAGAAGGAAAGAGCGCAGAGAGAGAGAAAGAGCGCAGAGAGAGAAAGAAAGAGCGCAGAGAGAAAGAGCGCAGAGAGAGAGAAAGAAAGAGCGCAGAGAGAGAGAGAAAGAGCGCAGAGAGAGAGAGAAAGAGCGCAGAGAGAGAGAGAAAGAGCGCAAAGAGAGAAAGAAAGAAAGAGCGCAGAGAGAGAGAGAGAGCGCAGAGAGAGAGAGAAAGAGTGCAGAGAGAGAAAGAAAGAAAGAGCGCAGAGAGAGAGAGAGAAAGAGCGCAGAGAGAAAGAGAAAAAAAGAGCGCAGAGAGAGAGAGAGCGCAGACAGAGAGAGAGCCCAGAGAGAGAGAGCGCAGAGAGAGAGAGAGAGAGAGCGCAGAGAGAGAGAAAGAAAGAGCGCAGAGAGAGAGAAAGAGCGCAGAGAAAGAAAGAGCGCAGAGAGAGTGAGAAAGAAAGAGCGCAGAGAGAGAAAGAAAGAAAGAGCGCAGAGAGAGAGAAAAAGCGCAGAGAAAGAAAGAGCGCAGAGAGAGAGAGGAAGAAAGAACGCAGAGAGAGAAAGAAAGAGTGCAGAGAGAGAGAAAGAGCGCAGAGAGAGAGATAAAGAGCGCAGAGAGAGAGAAAGAAAGAGCGCAGAGAGAAAGAAAGAGCGCAGAGAGAGAAAGAAAGAGCGCAGAGAGAAAGAGCGCAGAGAGAGAGAAAGAAAGAGCGCAGAGAGAGATAGAAAGAGCGCAGAGAGAGAGAGAAAGAGCACAGAGAGAGAGAGAAAGAGTGCAAAGAGAGAGAAAGAAAGAGCGCAGAGAGAGAGAGAAAGAAAGAGCGCAGAGAGAGAAAGAAAGAAAGAGCGCAGAAAGAGAGAGAGAGCGCAGAGAGAGAGGATGAAAGAACACACAGAGAGAGAGAGAAAGAGCGTAGAGAGAGAGAGAAAGAGCGCAGAGAGAAAGAGAAAGAAAGAGCGCAGAGAGAGAGAGAGAGAGCGCAGACAGAGGGAGAGCCCAGAGAGAGAGAGCGCAGAGAGAGAGAGAGAGCGCAGAGAGAGAGAAAGAAAGAGCGCAGAGAGAGAGAAAGAGCGCAGAGAAAGAAAGAGCGCAGAGAGAGAGAGGAAGAAAGAGCGCAGAGAGAGAGAGAAAGAAAGAGCGCAGAGAGAGAAAGAAAGAGCACAGAGAGAGAAAGAAAGAGCGCAGAGAGAGAGAAAGAGCGCAGAGAGAGAAAAAGAGCGCAGAGAGATGTATGTACAGCGCCGCCGTCACTGTCAGTGCTATGTAACGGCGGCGCTGTACATACAGGGATAAGGATAGTATTATTACATAGCAGTGACAGTGACGGCGGCGCTGTACATACAGGGATAAGGATAGTATTATTACATAGCAGTGACAGTGACGGCGGCGCTGTATATACAGGGATAAGGATAGTATTATTACATAGCACTGACAGTGACGGCGTCACTGTACATACAGTACAGAGATAAGGATAGTATTATTACATAGCACTGACAGTGACGGCAGTGCTGTACATACAGGGATAAGGATAATATTATTACATAGCACTGACAGTGACGGCGGCGCTGTACATACAGGGGGCGCTGTACATACAGGGATAAGGATAGTATTATTACATAGCACTGACAGTGACGGCGGCGCTGTACACACAGGGATAAGGATAGTATTACATAGCACTTACAGTAAAGGCCCCTGTAATGAGATGCGCAGTGTAAAGGCCCCTGTAATGAGATGCGCCGTGTAAAGGCCCCTGTAATGAGATGCGCCGTGTAAATGCCCCTGTAATGAGATGCGCCGTGTAAATGCCCCTGTAATGAGATGCGCAGTGTAAATGCCCCTGTAATGAGATGTGCAGTGTAAATGCTTCTGTATTGAGATGCGCAGTGTAAAGGCCCTTGTAATGAGATGCACAGTGTAAAGGCCCCTGTAATGAGATGCGCCGTGTAAATGCCACTGTAATGAGATGTGCCGTGTAAAGGCCCCTGTAATGAGATGCGCCGTGTAAAGGCCCCTGTAATGAGATGTGCCGTGTAAAGGCCCCTGTAATGAGATGCGCCGTGTAAAGGCCCCTGTAATGAGATGCGCAGTATAAATGCCCCTGTAATGAGATGCGCAGTGTAAATGCACCGTAATGAGATGCCCAGTGTAAATGCCCCTTAATGAGATGCACAGTGTAAATGCCCCTGTAATGAGATGCGCAGTGTAAATGCCCCTGTAATGAGATGCGCAGTGTAAATGCCCCTGTAATGAGATGTGCAGTGTAAATGCCCCTGTAATGAGATGCGCAGTGTATATGCCCCTGTAATGAGATGCGCAGTGTAAATGCCCCTTTAATGAGATGCGCAGTGTAAATGCCCCTGTAATGAGATGCGCAGTGTAGAGGCCCCGTAATGAGATGCGCAGTGCAGAGGCCCCTGTAATGAGATGCGCAGTGTAAAGGCCCCTGTAATGAGATGCGCAGTGGAAAGGCCCCGTAATGAGATGCGCAGTGTAAAGGCCCCTGTAATGAGATGCGCCATGTAAATGCCCCTGTAATGAGATGCGCAGTGTAAATGCCCCTGTAATGAGATGCCCAGTGTAAATGCCCCTGTAATAAGATGCGCAGTGTAAATGCCCCTGTAATGAGATGCGCAGTGTAAATGCTCCATAATGAGATGCGCAGTGTAAAGGCCCCTGTAATGAGATGCGCAGTGTAAAAGACCCGTAATGAGATGCGCAGTGTAAAGGCCCCTTTAATGAGATGCGCAGTGTAAAAGCCCCGTAATGAGATGCGCAGTGTAAAGGCCCCTTTAATGAGATGCGCAGTGTAAATGCCCCTGTAATGAGATGCGCAGTGTAAATGTCCCTGTAATGAGATGCGCAGTGTAAATGCCCCTGTAATGAGATGCGCAGTGTAAATTCCCCTGTAATGAGATGCGCAGTGTAAATGCCCAGTAATGAGATGCGCAGTGTAAAGGCCCCTGTAATGAGATGCGCAGTGTAAAGGCCCCATAATGAGATGCGCAGTGTAAAGGCCCCTGTAATGAGATGCCCAGTGTAAATGCCCCGTAATGAGATGCGCAGTGTAAATGCCCCTTAATGAGATGCGCAGTGTAAATGCCCCTTAATGAGATGTGCAGTGTAAATGCCCCCTGTAATGAGATGCCCAGTGTAAATGCCCCTGTAATGAGATGCCCAGTGTAAATGCCCCTGTAATGAGATGCGCAGTGTAAATGCCCCTGTAATGAGATGCGCAGTGTAAAGGCCCCTGTAATGAGATGCACCATGTAAAGGCCCCTGTAATGAGATGCGCAGTGTAAAGGCCCCTGTAATGAGATGCGCAGTGTAAAGGCCCCTGTAATGATATGCGCCGTGTAAAGGCCTTTGTAATGAGATGCGCCGTGTAAATGCCCCTGTAATGAGATGCGCCGTGTAATTGCCCCTGTAATGAGATGCGCAGTGTAAATGCCCCTGTAATGAGATGCGCAGTGTAAAGGCTCTTGTAATGAGATGCGCAGTGTAAAGGCCCCTGTAATGAGATGCGCAGTGTAAAGGCCCCTGTAATGAGATGCGCCGTGTAAAGGCCTATGTAATGAGATGCGCCGTGTAAAGGCCCCTGTAATGAGATGCGCCATGTAAAGGCCCCTGTAATGAGATGCGCAATGTAAATGCCCCTGTAATGAGATGCGCAGTGTAAATGCCCCGTAATGGGATGCCCAGTGTAAATGCCCCTTAATGAGATGCACAGTGTAAATGCCCTGTAATGAGATGCGCAGTGTAAATGCCCCGTAATGAGATGCACAGTGTAAATGCCCCTGTAATGAGATGCGCATTGTAAATGCCCCTGTAATGACATGTGCAGTGTAAATGCCCCTGTAATGAGATGCGCAGTGTAAATGCCCCTGTAATGAGATGCGCAGTGTTAAGGCCCCTGTAATGAGATGCGCAGTGTAAAGGCCCCTGTAATGAGATGCGCAGTGTAAAGGCCCCTGTAATGAGATGCGCAGTGTAAAGGCCCCTGTAATGAGATGCGCCGTGTAAAGGCCCCTGTAATGAGATGCGCCGTGTAAATGCCCCTGTAATGAGATGCGCCGTGTAAATGCCCCTGTAATGAGATGCGCAGTGTAAATGCCCCTGTAATGAGATGTGCAGTGTAAATGCCCCTGTAATGAGATGCGCAGTGTAAAGGCCCTTGTAATGAGATGCACAGTGTAAAGGCCCCTGTAATGAGATGCGCCGTGTAAATGCCACTGTAATGAGATGTGCCGTGTAAAGGCCCCTGTAATGAGATGCGCCGTGTAAAGGCCCCTGTAATGAGATGTGCCGTGTAAAGGCCCCTGTAATGAGATGCGCCGTGTAATTGCCCCTGTAATGAGATGCGCAGTATAAATGCCCCTGTAATGAGATGCGCTGTGTAAATGCACCGTAATGAGATGCCCAGTGTAAATGCCCCTTAATGAGATGCACAGTGTAAATGCCCCTGTAATGAGATGCGCAGTGTAAATGCCCCTGTAATGAGATGCGCAGTGTAAATGCCCCTGTAATGAGATGTGCAGTGTAAATGCCCCTGTAATGAGATGCGCAGTGTATATGCCCCTGTAATGAGATGTGCAGTGTAAATGCCCCTTTAATGAGATGCGCAGTGTAAATTCCCTGTAATGAGATGCGCAGTGTTGAGGCCCCGTAATGAGATGCGCAGTGTAGAGGCCCCTGTAATGAGATGCGCAGTGTAAAGGCCCCTGTAATGAGATGCGCAGTGGAAAGGCCCCGTAATGAGATGCGCAGTGTAAAGGCCCCTGTAATGAGATGCGCCATGTAAATGCCCCTATAATGAGATGCGCAGTGTAAATGCCCCTGTAATGAGATGCCAAGTGTAAATGCCCCTGTAATAAGATGCGCAGTGTAAATGCCCCTGTAATGAGATGCGCAGTGTAAATGCCCCGTAATGAGATGCGCAGTGTAAAGGCCCCTGTAATGAGATGCGCAGTGTAAAAGACCCATAATGAGATGCGCAGTGTAAAGGCCCCTTTAATGAGATGCGCAGTGTAAAAGCCCCGTAATGAGATGCGCAATGTAAAGGCCCCTTTAATGAGATGCGCAGTGTAAATGCCCCTGTAATGAGATGCGCAGTGTAAATGTCCCTGTAATGAGATGCGCAGTGTAAATGCTCCTGTAATGAGATGCGCAGTGTAAATGCCCCTGTAATGAGATGCGCAGTGTAAATGCCCAGTAACGAGATGCACAGTGTAAAGGCCCCTGTAATGAGATGCGCAGTGTAAAAGCCCCGTAATGAGATGCGCAGTGTAAAGGCCCCTTTAATGAGATGCGCAGTGTAAATGCCCCTGTAATGAGATGCGCAGTGTAAATGTCCCTGTAATGAGATGTGCAGTGTAAATGCCCCTGTAATGAGATGCGCAGTGTAAAGGCCCTTGTAATGAGATGCGCAGTGTAAATGCCCCTGTAATGAGATGCGCAGTGTAAATGCCCCTGTAATGAGATGCGCAGTGTAAATGCCCCTTTAATGAGATGCGCAGTGTAAATGCCCTGTAATGAGATGCGCAGTGTTGAGGCCCCGTAATGAGATGCGCAGTGTAGAGGCCCCTGTAATGAGATGCGCAGTGTAAAGGCCCCTGTAATGAGATGCGCAGTGGAAAGGCCCCGTAATGAGATGCGCAGTGTAAAGGCCCCTGTAATGAGATGCGCCATGTAAATGCCCCTGTAATGAGATGCGCAGTGTAAATGCCCCTGTAATGAGATGCCAAGTGTAAATGCCCCTGTAATAAGATGCGCAGTGTAAATGCCCCTGTAATGAGATGCGCAGTGTAAATGCCCCGTAATGAGATGCGCAGTGTAAATGCCCCGTAATGAGATGCGCAGTGTAAAGGCCCCTGTAAAGAGATGCGCAGTGTAAAAGACCCATAATGAGATGCGCAGTGTAAAGGCCCCTTTAATGAGATGCGCAGTGTAAATGTCCCTGTAATGAGATGCGCAGTGTAAATGCCCCTGTAATGAGATGCGCAGTGTAAATGCCCCTGTAATGAGATGCGCAGTGTAAATGCCCAGTAACGAGATGCGCAGTGTAAAGGCCCCTGTAATGAGATGCGCAGTGTAAAAGCCCCGTAATGAGATGCGCAGTGTAAAGGCCCCTTTAATGAGATGCGCAGTGTAAATGCCCCTGTAATGAGATGCGCAGTGTAAATGTCCCTGTAATGAGATGTGCAGTGTAAATGCCCCTGTAATGAGATGCGCAGTGTAAAGGCCCTTGTAATGAGATGCGCAGTGTAAAGGCCCCTGTAATGAGATGCGCCGTGTAAAGGCCCCTGTAATGAGATGCGCCGTGTAAAGGCCCCTGTAATGAGATGCGCAGTATAAATGCCCCTGTAATGAGATGCGCAGTGTAAATGCACCGTAATGAGATGCCCAGTGTAAATGCCCCTTAATGAGATGCACAGTGTAAATGCCCCGTAATGAGATGCGCAGTCTAAATGCCCCTGTAATGAGATGCGCAGTGTAAATGCCCCTGTAATGAGATGTGCAGTGTAAATGCCCCTGTAATGAGATGCGCAGTGTATATGCCCCTGTAATGAGATGCGCAGTGTAAATGCCCCTTTAATGAGATGCGCAGTGTAAATGCCCCTGTAATGAGATGCGCAGTGTAGAGGCCCCGTAATGAGATGCGCAGTGTAGAGGCCCCTGTAATGAGATGCGCAGTGTAAAGGCCCCTGTAATGAGATGCGCAGTGGAAAGGCGCCTGTAATGAGATGTGCCATGTAAATGCCCCTGTAATGAGATGCGCAGTGTAAATGCCCCTGTAATGAGATGCCCAGTGTAAATGCCCCTGTAATGAGATGCGCAGTGTAAATGCCCCTGTAATGAGATGCGCAGTGTAAATGCCCCATAATGAAATGCGCAGTGTAAAGGCCCCTGTAATGAGATGCGCAGTGCAAAAGCCCCGTAATGAGATGCGCAGTGTAAAGGCCCCTTTAATGAGATGCGCAGTGTAAAAGCCCCGTAATGAGATGCGCAGTGTAAAGGCCCCTTTAATGAGATGCGCAGTGTAAATGCCCCTGTAATGAGATGCGCAGTGTAAATGTCCCTGTAATGAGATGCGCAGTGTAAATGCCCCTGTAATGAGATGCGCAGTGTAAATGCCCCTGTAATGAGATGCGCAGTGTAAATGCCCCTGTAATGAGATGCGCAGTGTAAATGCCCCTGTAATGAGATGCGCAGTGTAAATGCCCAGTAATGAGATGCGCAGTGTAAATGCCCCTGTAATGAGATGCGCAGTGTAAATGCCCCGTAATGAGATGCGCATTGTAAATGCCCCTTAATGAGATGCGCAGTGTAAATGCCCCTGTAATGAGATGCGCAGTGTAAATGCCCCTGTAATGAGATGCGCAGTGTAAATGCCCCTGTAATGAGATGCGCAGTGTAAAGGCCCCTGTAATGAGATGCGCAGTGTAAAGGCCCCTGTAATGAGATGCGCAGTGTAAAGGCCCCTGTAATGAGATGCGCAGTGTAAAGGCACCTGTAATGAGATGTGCAGTGTAAAGGCCCCTGTAATGATATGCGCCGTGTAAAGGCCCTTGTAATGAGTTGCGCCGTGTAAATGCCCCTGTAATGAGATGCGCCGTGTAATTGCCCCTGTAATGAGATGCGCAGTGTAGATGCCCCTGTAATGAGATGTGCAGTGTAAATGCCCCTGTAATGAGATGCGCAGTGTAAAGGCCCTTGTAATTAGATGCGCAGTGTAAAGGCCCCTGTAATGAGATGCGCAGTGTAAAGGCCCCTGTAATGAGATGCGCCGTGTAACGGCCTATGTAATGAGATGCGCCGTGTAAAGGCCCTGTAATGAGATGCGCCGTGTAAAGGCCCCTGTATTGAGATGCGCAATGTAAATGCCACTGTAATGAGATGCGCAGTGTAAATGCCCCGTAATGAGATGCGCAGTGTAAATGCCCTGTAATGAGATGCGCAGTGTAAATGCCCCGTAATGAGATGCACAGTGTAAATGCCCCTGTAATGAGATGCGCAGTGTAAAGGCCCTTGTAATTAGATGCGCAGTGTAAAGGCCCCTGTAATGAGATGCGCAGTGTAAAGGCCCCTGTAATGAGATGCGCCGTGTAACGGCCTATATAATGAGATGCGCCGTGTAAAGGCCCCTGTAATTAGATGCGCCGTGTAAAGGCCCCTGTAATGAGATGCGCAATGTAAATGCCACTGTAATGAGATGCGCAGTGTAAATGCCCCGTAATGGGATGCCCAGTGTAAATGCCCCTTAATGAGATGCACAGTGTAAATGCCCCTTAATGAGATGCACAGTGTAAATGCCCTGTAATGAGATGCGCAGTGTAAATGCCCCGTAATGAGATGCACAGTGTAAATGCCCCTGTAATGAGATGCGCATTGTAAATGCCCCTGTAATGACATGCGCAGTGTAAATGCCCCTGTAATGAGATGCGCAGTGTAAATGCCCCTGTAATGAGAAGCGCAGTGTAAATGCCCCGTAATGAGATGCGCAGTGTAAATGCCCTGTAATGAGATGCGCAGTGTAAATGCCCCGTAATGAGATGCACAGTTTAAATGCCCCTGTAATGAGATGCGCAGTGTAAATGCCCCGTAATGAGATGCGCAGTGTAAATGCCCTGTAATGAGATGCGCAGTGTAAATGCTCCGTAATGAGATGCGCAGTGTAAATGCCCCTGTAATGAGATGCGCAGTGTAAATGCCCGTCAGTGCTATGCAATAATAATATCCTTATCCCTTTGTGTACAGCGCCGCCGTCACTGTCAGTGCTATGTAATACTATCCTTATCCCTGTATGTACAGCGTCACTGTCAGTGCTGTGTATTACTATCCTTATCCCTGTATGTACAGCACCGCCCTCACTGTCAGTTCTATGTAATACTATCCTTATCCCTGTATGTACAGCGCCACCGTCACTGTCACTGCTATGTAATAATACTATCCTTATCCCTGTATGTACAGCGCCGTCGTCACTGTCAGTGCTATGTAATAATAATATCCTTATCCCTGTATGTACAGCGCCGCCGTAACTGTCAGTGCTATGTAATACTATCCTTATCCCTGTATGTACAGCGCCGCCGTCACTGTCAGTGCTGTGTAATACTATCCTTATCCCTGTATGTACAGCGTCGCCGTCACTGTCAGTGCTATGTAATACTATCCTTATCCCTGTATGTACAGCGCCACGTCACTGTCAGTGCTATGTAATACTATCCTTATCCCTGTGTGTACAGCGCCGCCGTCACTGTCAGTGCTATGTAATAATACTATCCTTATCCCGTTATGTACAGTTCCACCATCACTGTCAGTGCTATGTAATAATACTATCCTTATCCCTGTATGTACAGCGCCACGTCACTGTCAGTGCTATGTAATAATGGTTCATTTTCAGAGCTCCTAGACCTTCCTATAAGAAGTTAGCCAAAAAGTAGCTTCGAAAAACGCTTAGGTTAAGTTTCAGAGTTGCTTCTAATGTACCAAAGCTGGACTTAGATATAATTTCACTCTCACAACATTATGGCTGGTTGGAGACAGTCCGAACCACAAGTACCGGGTCCATGGTTCTGGCCGTATACTGGGGGGACGGGGACGACTCCCATTAACCCCTGACTATACCGGGGATACGCTTATCACAATGCCTTTCTGGTCTGTGCTGAAGCAGGACATTCTGGCAGCCAAGTGGCTTGACCTTTATTAGTGAGCCTGGTTACCCCCTCTCGGAACCACAGACTTAGAAATCGCCAGCTCATATACAGTGCATAAAATATATTTATATATATACCCTTATACACCATTTTAATAAAAAATATCACAAAATTCTTCTAAGTCCCTTGGGAAGAGTGAAAGACGCGCACGTTCATTTTCAGAGCTCCTAGACCTTCCTATAAGAAGTTAGCCAAAAAGTAGCTTCGAAAAACGCTTAGGTTAAGTTTCAGAGTTGCTTCTAATGTACCAAAGCTGGACTTAGATATAATTTCACTCTCACAACATTATGGCTGGTTGAAGACAGTCCGAACCACAAGTACCGGGTCCATGGTTCTGGCCGTATACTGGAGGGACGGGGACGACTCCCATTAACCCCTGACTATACCGGGGATACGCTTAACACAATGCCTTTCTGGTCTGTGCTGAAGCAGGGCATTCTGGCAGGCAAGTGGCTTGACCTTTATTAGTGAGCCTGGTTACCCCCTCTCGGAACCACAGACTTAGAAATCGCCAGCTCATATACAGTGCATAAAATATATTTATATATATACCCTTATACACCATTTTAATAAAAAATATCACAAAATTCTTCTAAGTCCCTCGGGAAGAGTGAAAGACGCGCACGTTCATTTTCAGAGCTCCTAGACCTTCCTATAAGAAGTTAGCCAAAAAGTAGCTTCGAAAAACGCTTAGGTTAAGTTTCAGAGTTGCTTCTAATGTACCAAAGCTGGACTTAGACATAATTTCACTCTCACAACATTATGGCTGGTTGGAGAGGGTCCGAACCACAAGTACCGGGTCCATGGTTCTGGCCGTATACTGGGGGGACGGGGACGACTCCCATTAACCCCTGACTATACCGGGGATACGCTTATCACAATGCCTTTCTGGTCTGTGCTGAAGCAGGGCATTCTGGCAGCCAAGTGGCTTGACCTTTATTAGTGAGCCTGGTTACCCCCTCTCGGAACCACAGACTTAGAAATCGCCAGCTCATATACAGTGCATAAAATATATTTATATATATACCCTTATACACCATTTTTATAAAAAATATCACAAAATTCTTCTAAGTCCCTCGGGAAGAGTGAAAGACGCGCACGTTCATTTTTAGAGCTCCTAGACCTTCCTATAAGAAGTTAGCCAAAAAGTAGCTTCGAAAAACGCTTAGGTTAAGTTTCAGAGTTGCTTCTAATGTACCAAAGCTGGACTTAGACATAATTTCACTCTCACAACATTATGGCTGGTTGGAGAGGGTCCGAACCACAAGTACCGGGTCCATGGTTCTGGCCGTATACTGGGGGGACGGGGACGACTCCCATTAACCCCTGACTATACCGGGGATACGCTTATCACAATGCCTTTCTGGTCTGTGCTGAAGCAGGGCATTCTGGCAGCCAAGTGGCTTGACCTTTATTAGTGAGCCTGGTTACCCCCTCTCGGAACCACAGACTTAGAAATCGCCAGCTCATATACAGTGCATAAAATATATTTATATATATACCCTTATACACCATTTTAATAAAAAATATCACAAAATTCTTCTTAGTCCCTCGGGAAGAGTGAAAGACGCGCACGTTCATTTTCAGAGCTCCTAGACCTTCCTATAAGAAGTTAGCCAAAAAGTAGCTTCGAAAAACGCTTAGGTTAAGTTTCAGAGTTGCTTCTAATGTACCAAAGCTGGACTTAGACATAATTTCACTCTCACAACATTATGGCTGGTTGGAGACAGTCCGAACCACAAGTACCGGGTCCATGGTTCTGGCCGTATACTGGGGGGACGGGGACGACTCCCATTAACCCCTGACTATACCGGGGATACGCTTATCACAATGCCTTTCTGGTCTGTGCTGAAGCAGGGCATTCTGGCAGCCAAGTGGCTTGACCTTTATTAGTGAGCCTGGTTACCCCCTCTCGGAACCACAGACTTAGAAATCGCCAGCTCATATACAGTGCATAAAATATATTTATATATATACCCTTATACACCATTTTAATAAAAAATATCACAAAATTCTTCTAAGTCCCTCGGGAAGAGTGAAAGACGCGCACGTTCATTTTCAGAGCTCCTAGACCTTCCTATAAGAAGTTAGCCAAAAAGTAGCTTCGAAAAACGCTTAGGTTAAGTTGCAGAGTTGCTTCTAATGTACCAAAGCTGGACTTAGACATAATTTCACTCTCACAACATTATGGCTGGTTGGAGACAGTCCGAACCACAAGTACCGGGTCCATGGTTCTGGCCGTATACTGGGGGGACGGGGACGACTCCCATTAACCCCTGACTATACCGGGGATACGCTTATCACAATGCCTTTCTGGTCTGTGCTGAAGGAGGGAATTCTGGCAGCCAAGTGGCTTGACCTTTACTAGTGAGCCTGGTTACCCCCTCTCGGAACCACAGACTTAGAAATCGCCAGCTCATATACAGTGCATAAAATATATTTATATATATATACCCTTATACACCATTTTTATAAAAAATATCACAAAATTCTTCTAAGTCCCTCGGGAAGAGTGAAAGACGCGCACGTTCATTTTTAGAGCTCCTAGACCTTCCTATAAGAAGTTAGCCAAAAAGTAGCTTCGAAAAACGCTTAGGTTAAGTTTCAGAGTTGCTTCTAATGTACCAAAGCTGGACTTAGACATAATTTCACTCTCACAACATTATGGCTGGTTGGAGAGGGTCCGAACCACAAGTACCGGGTCCATGGTTCTGGCCGTATACTGGGGGGACGGGGACGACTCCCATTAACCCCTGACTATACCGGGGATACGCTTATCACAATGCCTTTCTGGTCTGTGCTGAAGCAGGGCATTCTGGCAGCCAAGTGGCTTGACCTTTATTAGTGAGCCTGGTTACCCCCTCTCGGAACCACAGACTTAGAAATCGCCAGCTCATATACAGTGCATAAAATATATTTATATATATACCCTTATACACCATTTTAATAAAAAATATCACAAAATTCTTCTAAGTCCCTTGGGAAGAGTGAAAGACGCGCACGTTCATTTTCAGAGCTCCTAGACCTTCCTATAAGAAGTTAGCCAAAAAGTAGCTTCGAAAAACGCTTAGGTTAAGTTTCAGAGTTGCTTCTAATGTACCAAAGCTGGACTTAGATATAATTTCACTCTCACAACATTATGGCTGGTTGGAGACAGTCCGAACCACAAGTACCGGGTCCATGGTTCTGGCCGTATACTGGAGGGACGGGGACGACTCCCATTAACCCCTGACTATACCGGGGATACGCTTATCACAATGCCTTTCTGGTCTGTGCTGAAGCAGGGCATTCTGGCAGGCAAGTGGCTTGACCTTTATTAGTGAGCCTGGTTACCCCCTCTCGGAACCACAGACTTAGAAATCGCCAGCTCATATACAGTGCATAAAATATATTTATATATATACCCTTATACACCATTTTAATAAAAAATATCACAAAATTCTTCTTAGTCCCTCGGGAAGAGTGAAAGACGCGCACGTTCATTTTCAGAGCTCCTAGACCTTCCTATAAGAAGTTAGCCAAAAAGTAGCTTCGAAAAACGCTTAGGTTAAGTTTCAGAGTTGCTTCTAATGTACCAAAGCTGGACTTAGACATAATTTCACTCTCACAACATTATGGCTGGTTGGAGACAGTCCGAACCACAAGTACCGGGTCCATGGTTCTGGCCGTATACTGGGGGGACGGGGACGACTCCCATTAACCCCTGACTATACCGGGGATACGCTTATCACAATGCCTTTCTGGTCTGTGCTGAAGCAGGGCATTCTGGCAGCCAAGTGGCTTGACCTTTATTAGTGAGCCTGGTTACCCCCTCTCGGAACCACAGACTTAGAAATCGCCAGCTCATATACAGTGCATAAAATATATTTATATATATACCCTTATACACCATTTTAATAAAAAATATCACAAAATTCTTCTAAGTCCCTCGGGAAGAGTGAAAGACGCGCACGTTCATTTTCAGAGCTCCTAGGCCTTCCTATAAGAAGTTAGCCAAAAAGTAGCTTCGAAAAACGCTTAGGTTAAGTTGCAGAGTTGCTTCTAATGTACCAAAGCTGGACTTAGACATAATTTCACTCTCACAACATTATGGCTGGTTGGAGACAGTCCGAACCACAAGTACCGGGTCCATGGTTCTGGCCGTATACTGGGGGGACGGGGACGACTCCCATTAACCCCTGACTATACCGGGGATACGCTTATCACAATGCCTTTCTGGTCTGTGCTGAAGGAGGGAATTCTGGCAGCCAAGTGGCTTGACCTTTACTAGTGAGCCTGGTTACCCCCTCTCGGAACCACAGACTTAGAAATCGCCAGCTCATATACAGTGCATAAAATATATTTATATATACCCTTATACACCATTTTTATAAAAAATATCACAAAATTCTTCTAAGTCCCTCGGGAAGAGTGAAAGACGCGCAGGTTTATTTTTAGAGCTCCTAGACCTTCCTATAAGAAGTTAGCCAAAAAGTAGCTTCGAAAAACGCTTAGGTTAAGTTTCAGAGTTGCTTCTAATGTACCAAAGCTGGACTTAGACATAATTTCACTCTCACAACATTATGGCTGGTTGGAGAGGGTCCGAACCACAAGTACCGGGTCCATGGTTCTGGCCGTATACTGGGGGGACGGGGACGACTCCCATTAACCCCTGACTATACCGGGGATACGCTTATCACAATGCCTTTCTGGTCTGTGCTGAAGCAGGGCATTCTGGCAGCCAAGTGGCTTGATCTTTATTAGTGAGCCTGGTTACCCCCTCTCGGAACCACAGACTTAGAAATCGCCAGCTCATATACAGTGCATAAAATATATTTATATATATACCCTTATACACCATTTTAATAAAAAATATCACAAAATTCTTCTAAGTCCCTCGGGAAGAGTGAAAGACGCGCACGTTCATTTTCAGAGCTCCTAGACCTTCCTATAAGAAGTTAGCCAAAAAGTAGCTTCGAAAAACGCTTAGGTTAAGTTTCAGAGTTGCTTCTAATGTACCAAAGCTGGACTTAGACATAATTTCACTCTCACAACATTATGGCTGGTTGGAGACAGTCCGAACCACAAGTACCGGGTCCATGGTTCTGGCCGTATACTGGGGGGACGGGGACGACTCCCATTAACCCCTGACTATACCGGGGATACGCTTATCACAATGCCTTTCTGGTCTGTGCTGAAGGAGGGAATTCTGGCAGCCAAGTGGCTTGACCTTTACTAGTGAGCCTGATTACCCCCTCTCGGAACCACAGACTTAGAAATCGCCAGCTCATATACAGTGCATAAAATATATTTATATATATATACCCTTATACACCATTTTTATAAAAAATATCACAACATTCTTCTAAGTCCCTCGGGAAGAGTGAAAGACGCGCACGTTCATTTTTAGAGCTCCTAGACCTTCCTATAAGAAGTTAGCCAAAAAGTAGCTTCGAAAAACGCTTAGGTTAAGTTTCAGAGTTGCTTCTAATGTACCAAAGCTGGACTTAGACATAATTTCACTCTCACAACATTATGGCTGGTTGGAGAGGGTCCGAACCACAAGTACCGGGTCCATGGTTCTGGCCGTATACTGGGGGGACGGGGACGACTCCCATTAACCCCTGACTATACCGGGGATACGCTTATCACAATGCCTTTCTGGTCTGTGCTGAAGGAGGGAATTCTGGCAGCCAAGTGGCTTGACCTTTACTAGTGAGCCTGATTACCCCCTCTCGGAACCACAGACTTAGAAATCGCCAGCTCATATACAGTGCATAAAATATATTTATATATATATACCCTTATACACCATTTTTATAAAAAATATCACAAAATTCTTCTAAGTCCCTCGGGAAGAGTGAAAGACGCGCACGTTCATTTTTAGAGCTCCTAGACCTTCCTATAAGAAGTTAGCCAAAAAGTAGCTTCGAAAAACGCTTAGGTTAAGTTTCAGAGTTGCTTCTAATGTACCAAAGCTGGACTTAGATATAATTTCACTCTCACAACATTATGGCTGGTTGAAGACAGTCCGAACCACAAGTACCGGGTCCATGGTTCTGGCCGTATACTGGAGGGACGGGGACGACTCCCATTAACCCCTGACTATACCGGGGATACGCTTATCACAATGCCTTTCTGGTCTGTGCTGAAGCAGGGCATTCTGGCAGGCAAGTGGCTTGACCTTTATTAGTGAGCCTGGTTACCCCTTCTCGGAACCACAGACTTAGAAATCGCCAGCTCATATACAGTGCATAAAATATATTTATATATATACCCTTATACACCATTTTAATAAAAAATATCACAAAATTCTTCTAAGTCCCTCGGGAAGAGTGAAAGACGCGCACGTTCATTTTCAGAGCTCCTAGACCTTCCTATAAGAAGTTAGCCAAAAAGTAGCTTCGAAAAACGCTTAGGTTAAGTTTCAGAGTTGCTTCTAATGTACCAAAGCTGGACTTAGACATAATTTCACTCTCACAACATTATGGCTGGTTGGAGAGGGTCCGAACCACAAGTACCGGGTCCATGGTTCTGGCCGTATACTGGGGGGACGGGGACGACTCCCATTAACCCCTGACTATACCGGGGATACGCTTATCACAATGCCTTTCTGGTCTGTGCTGAAGCAGGGCATTCTGGCAGCCAAGTGGCTTGACCTTTATTAGTGAGCCTGGTTACCCCCTCTCGGAACCACAGACTTAGAAATCGCCAGCTCATATACAGTGCATAAAATATATTTATATATATACCCTTATACACCATTTTAATAAAAAATATCACAAAATTCTTCTAAGTCCCTTGGGAAGAGTGAAAGACGCGCACGTTCATTTTCAGAGCTCTTAGACCTTCCTATAAGAAGTTAGCCAAAAAGTAGCTTCGAAAAACGCTTAGGTTAAGTTTCAGAGTTGCTTCTAATGTACCAAAGCTGGACTTAGATATAATTTCACTCTCACAACATTATGGCTGGTTGGAGACAGTCCGAACCACAAGTACCGGGTCCATGGTTCTGGCCGTATACTGGAGGGACGGGGACGACTCCCATTAACCCCTGACTATACCGGGGATACGCTTATCACAATGCCTTTCTGGTCTGTGCTGAAGCAGGGCATTCTGGCAGCCAAGTGGCTTGACCTTTATTAGTGAGCCTGGTTACCCCCTCTCGGAACCACAGACTTAGAAATCGCCAGCTCATATACAGTGCATAAAATATATTTATATATATACCCTTATACACCATTTTTATAAAAAATATCACAAAATTCTTCTAAGTCCCTCGGGAAGAGTGAAAGACGCGCACGTTCATTTTTAGAGCTCCTAGACCTTCCTATAAGAAGTTAGCCAAAAAGTAGCTTCGAAAAACGCTTAGGTTAAGTTTCAGAGTTGCTTCTAATGTACCAAAGCTGGACTTAGATATAATTTCACTCTCACAACATTATGGCTGGTTGAAGACAGTCCGAACCACAAGTACCGGGTCCATGGTTCTGGCCGTATACTGGAGGGACGGGGACGACTCCCATTAACCCCTGACTATACCGGGGATACGCTTATCACAATGCCTTTCTGGTCTGTGCTGAAGCAGGGCATTCTGGCAGGCAAGTGGCTTGACCTTTATTAGTGAGCCTGGTTACCCCTTCTCGGAACCACAGACTTAGAAATCGCCAGCTCATATACAGTGCATAAAATATATTTATATATATACCCTTATACACCATTTTAATAAAAAATATCACAAAATTCTTCTAAGTCCCTCGGGAAGAGTGAAAGACGCGCACGTTCATTTTCAGAGCTCCTAGACCTTCCTATAAGAAGTTAGCCAAAAAGTAGCTTCGAAAAACGCTTAGGTTAAGTTTCAGAGTTGCTTCTAATGTACCAAAGCTGGACTTAGACATAATTTCACTCTCACAACATTATGGCTGGTTGGAGACAGTCCGAACCACAAGTACCGGGTCCATGGTTCTGGCCGTATACTGGGGGGACGGGGACGACTCCCATTAACCCCTGACTATACCGGGGATACGCTTATCACAATGCCTTTCTGGTCTGTGCTGAAGCAGGGCATTCTGGCAGCCAAGTGGCTTGACCTTTATTAGTGAGCCTGGTTACCCCCTCTCGGAACCACAGACTTAGAAATCGCCAGCTCATATACAGTGCATAAAATATATTTATATATATACCCTTATACACCATTTTAATAAAAAATATCACAAAATTCTTCTAAGTCCCTCGGGAAGAGTGAAAGACGCGCACGTTCATTTTCAGAGCTCCTAGACCTTCCTATAAGAAGTTAGCCAAAAAGTAGCTTCGAAAAACGCTTAGGTTAAGTTGCAGAGTTGCTTCTAATGTACCAAAGCTGGACTTAGACATAATTTCACTCTCACAACATTATGGCTGGTTGGAGACAGTCCGAACCACAAGTACCGGGTCCATGGTTCTGGCCGTATACTGGGGGGACGGGGACGACTCCCATTAACCCCTGACTATACCGGGGATACGCTTATCACAATGCCTTTCTGGTCTGTGCTGAAGGAGGGAATTCTGGCAGCCAAGTGGCTTGACCTTTACTAGTGAGCCTGGTTACCCCCTCTCGGAACCACAGACTTAGAAATCGCCAGCTCATTTACAGTGCATAAAATATATTTATATATATATACCCTTATACACCATTTTTATAAAAAATATCACAAAATTCTTCTAAGTCCCTCGGGAAGAGTGAAAGACGCGCACGTTCATTTTTAGAGCTCCTAGACCTTCCTATAAGAAGTTAGCCAAAAAGTAGCTTCGAAAAACGCTTAGGTTAAGTTTCAGAGTTGCTTCTAATGTACCAAAGCTGGACTTAGACATAATTTCACTCTCACAACATTATGGCTGGTTGGAGAGGGTCCGAACCACAAGTACCGGGTCCATGGTTCTGGCCGTATACTGGGGGGACGGGGACGACTCCCATTAACCCCTGACTATACCGGGGATACGCTTATCACAATGCCTTTCTGGTCTGTGCTGAAGCAGGGCATTCTGGCAGCCAAGTGGCTTGATCTTTATTAGTGAGCCTGGTTACCCCCTCTCGGAACCACAGACTTAGAAATCGCCAGCTCATATACAGTGCATAAAATATATTTATATATATACCCTTATACACCATTTTAATAAAAAATATCACAAAATTCTTCTAAGTCCCTCGGGAAGAGTGAAAGACGCGCACGTTCATTTTCAGAGCTCCTAGACCTTCCTATAAGAAGTTAGCCAAAAAGTAGCTTCGAAAAACGCTTAGGTTAAGTTTCAGAGTTGCTTCTAATGTACCAAAGCTGGACTTAGACATAATTTCACTCTCACAACATTATGGCTGGTTGGAGACAGTCCGAACCACAAGTACCGGGTCCATGGTTCTGGCCGTATACTGGGGGGACGGGGACGACTCCCATTAACCCCTGACTATACCGGGGATACGCTTATCACAATGCCTTTCTGGTCTGTGCTGAAGGAGGGAATTCTGGCAGCCAAGTGGCTTGACCTTTACTAGTGAGCCTGATTACCCCCTCTCGGAACCACAGACTTAGAAATCGCCAGCTCATATACAGTGCATAAAATATATTTATATATATATACCCTTATACACCATTTTTATAAAAAATATCACAACATTCTTCTAAGTCCCTCGGGAAGAGTTAAAGACGCGCACGTTCATTTTTAGAGCTCCTAGACCTTCCTATAAGAAGTTAGCCAAAAAGTAGCTTCGAAAAACGCTTAGGTTAAGTTTCAGAGTTGCTTCTAATGTACCAAAGCTGGACTTAGACATAATTTCACTCTCACAACATTATGGCTGGTTGGAGAGGGTCCGAACCACAAGTACCAGGTCCATGGTTCTGGCCGTATACTGGGGGGACGGGGACGACTCCCATTAACCCCTGACTATACCGGGGATACGCTTATCACAATGCCTTTCTGGTCTGTGCTGAAGGAGGGAATTCTGGCAGCCAAGTGGCTTGACCTTTACTAGTGAGCCTGATTACCCCCTCTCGGAACCACAGACTTAGAAATCGCCAGCTCATATACAGTGCATAAAATATATTTATATATATATACCCTTATACACCATTTTTATAAAAAATATCACAAAATTCTTCTAAGTCCCTCGGGAAGAGTGAAAGACGCGCACGTTCATTTTTAGAGCTCCTAGACCTTCCTATAAGAAGTTAGCCAAAAAGTAGCTTCGAAAAACGCTTAGGTTAAGTTTCAGAGTTGCTTCTAATGTACCAAAGCTGGACTTAGACATAATTTCACTCTCACAACATTATGGCTGGTTGGAGAGGGTCCGAACCACAAGTACCGGGTCCATGGTTCTGGCCGTATACTGGGGGGACGGGGACGACTCCCATTAACCCCTGACTATACCGGGGATACGCTTATCACAATGCCTTTCTGGTCTGTGCTGAAGCAGGGCATTCTGGCAGCCAAGTGGCTTGACCTTTATTAGTGAGCCTGGTTACCCCCTCTCGGAACCACAGACTTAGAAATCGCCAGCTCATATACAGTGCATAAAATATATTTATATATATACCCTTATACACCATTTTAATAAAAAATATCACAAAATTCTTCTAAGTCCCTTGGGAAGAGTGAAAGACGCGCACGTTCATTTTCAGAGCTCCTAGACCTTCCTATAAGAAGTTAGCCAAAAAGTAGCTTCGAAAAACGCTTAGGTTAAGTTTCAGAGTTGCTTCTAATGTACCAAAGCTGGACTTAGATATAATTTCACTCTCACAACATTATGGCTGGTTGGAGACAGTCCGAACCACAAGTACCGGGTCCATGGTTCTGGCCGTATACTGGAGGGACGGGGACGACTCCCATTAACCCCTGACTATACCGGGGATACGCTTATCACAATGCCTTTCTGGTCTGTGCTGAAGCAGGGCATTCTGGCAGGCAAGTGGCTTGACCTTTATTAGTGAGCCTGGTTACCCCCTCTCGGAACCACAGACTTAGAAATCGCCAGCTCATATACAGTGCATAAAATATATTTATATATATACCCTTATACACCATTTTAATAAAAAATATCACAAAATTCTTCTTAGTCCCTCGGGAAGAGTGAAAGACGCGCACGTTCATTTTCAGAGCTCCTAGACCTTCCTATAAGAAGTTAGCCAAAAAGTAGCTTCGAAAAACGCTTAGGTTAAGTTTCAGAGTTGCTTCTAATGTACCAAAGCTGGACTTAGACATAATTTCACTCTCACAACATTATGGCTGGTTGGAGACAGTCCGAACCACAAGTACCGGGTCCATGGTTCTGGCCGTATACTGGGGGGACGGGGACGACTCCCATTAACCCCTGACTATACCGGGGATACGCTTATCACAATGCCTTTCTGGTCTGTGCTGAAGCAGGGCATTCTGGCAGCCAAGTGGCTTGACCTTTATTAGTGAGCCTGGTTACCCCCTCTCGGAACCACAGACTTAGAAATCGCCAGCTCATATACAGTGCATAAAATATATTTATATATATACCCTTATACACCATTTTAATAAAAAAATATCACAAAATTCTTCTAAGTCCCTCGGGAAGAGTGAAAGACGCGCACGTTCATTTTCAGAGCTCCTAGACCTTCCTATAAGAAGTTAGCCAAAAAGTAGCTTCGAAAAACGCTTAGGTTAAGTTTCAGAGTTGCTTCTAATGTACCAAAGCTGGACTTAGACATAATTTCACTCTCACAACATTATGGCTGGTTGGAGACAGTCCGAACCACAAGTACCGGGTCCATGGTTCTGGCCGTATACTGGGGGGACGGGGACGACTCCCATTAACCCCTGACTATACCGGGGATACGCTTATCACAATGCCTTTCTGGTCTGTGCTGAAGCAGGGCATTCTGGCAGCCAAGTGGCTTGACCTTTATTAGTGAGCCTGGTTACCCCCTCTCGGAACCACAGACTTAGAAATCGCCAGCTCATATACAGTGCATAAAATATATTTATATATATACCCTTATACACCATTTTAATAAAAAATATCACAAAATTCTTCTAAGTCCCTTGGGAAGAGTGAAAGACGCGCACGTTCATTTTCAGAGCTCCTAGACCTTCCTATAAGAAGTTAGCCAAAAAGTAGCTTCGAAAAACGCTTAGGTTAAGTTTCAGAGTTGCTTCTAATGTACCAAAGCTGGACTTAGATATAATTTCACTCTCACAACATTATGGCTGGTTGGAGACAGTCCGAACCACAAGTACCGGGTCCATGGTTCTGGCCGTATACTGGAGGGACGGGGACGACTCCCATTAACCCCTGACTATACCGGGGATACGCTTATCACAATGCCTTTCTGGTCTGTGCTGAAGCAGGGCATTCTGGCAGGCAAGTGGCTTGACCTTTATTAGTGAGCCTGGTTACCCCCTCTCGGAACCACAGACTTAGAAATCGCCAGCTCATATACAGTGCATAAAATATATTTATATATATACCCTTATACACCATTTTAATAAAAAATATCACAAAATTCTTCTTAGTCCCTCGGGAAGAGTGAAAGACGCGCACGTTCATTTTCAGAGCTCCTAGACCTTCCTATAAGAAGTTAGCCAAAAAGTAGCTTCGAAAAACGCTTAGGTTAAGTTTCAGAGTTGCTTCTAATGTACCAAAGCTGGACTTAGACATAATTTCACTCTCACAACATTATGGCTGGTTGGAGACAGTCCGAACCACAAGTACCGGGTCCATGGTTCTGGCCGTATACTGGGGGGACGGGGACGACTCCCATTAACCCCTGACTATACCGGGGATACGCTTATCACAATGCCTTTCTGGTCTGTGCTGAAGCAGGGCATTCTGGCAGCCAAGTGGCTTGACCTTTATTAGTGAGCCTGGTTACCCCCTCTCGGAACCACAGACTTAGAAATCGCCAGCTCATATACAGTGCATAAAATATATTTATATATATACCCTTATACACCATTTTAATAAAAAATATCACAAAATTCTTCTAAGTCCCTCGGGAAGAGTGAAAGACGCGCACGTTCATTTTCAGAGCTCCTAGACCTTCCTATAAGAAGTTAGCCAAAAAGTAGCTTCGAAAAACGCTTAGGTTAAGTTTCAGAGTTGCTTCTAATGTACCAAAGCTGGACTTAGACATAATTTCACTCTCACAACATTATGGCTGGTTGGAGACAGTCCGAACCACAAGTACCGGGTCCATGGTTCTGGCCGTATACTGGGGGGACGGGGACGACTCCCATTAACCCCTGACTATACCGGGGATACGCATATCACAATGCCTTTCTGGTCTGTGCTGAAGCAGGGTATTCTGGCAGCCAAGTGGCTTGACCTTTATTAGTGAGCCTGGTTACCCCCTCTCGGAACCACAGACTTAGAAATCGCCAGCTCATATACAGTGCATAAAATATATTTATATATATACCCTTATACACCATTTTAATAAAAAATATCACAAAATTCTTCTAAGTCCCTCGGGAAGAGTGAAAGACGCGCACGTTCATTTTTAGAGCTCCTAGACCTTCCTATAAGAAGTTAGCCAAAAAGTAGCTTCGAAAAACGCTTAGGTTAAGTTTCAGAGTTGCTTCTAATGTACCAAAGCTGGACTTAGATATAATTTCACTCTCACAACATTATGGCTGGTTGGAGACAGTCCGAACCACAAGTACCGGGTCCATGGTTCTGGCCGTATACTGGGGGGACGGGGACGACTCCCATTAACCCCTGACTATACCGGGGATACGCTTATCACAATGCCTTTCTGGTCTGTGCTGAAGCAGCACATTCTGGCAGCCAAGTGGCTTGACCTTTATTAGTGAGCCTGGTTACCCCCTCTCGGAACCACAGACTTAGAAATCGCCAGCTCATATACAGTGCATAAAATATATTTATATATATACCCTTATACACCATTTTAATAAAAAATATCACAAAATTCTTCTAAGTCCCTTGGGAAGAGTGAAAGACGCGCACGTTCATTTTCAGAGCTCCTAGACCTTCCTATAAGAAGTTAGCCAAAAAGTAGCTTCGAAAAACGCTTAGGTTAAGTTTCAGAGTTGCTTCTAATGTACCAAAGCTGGACTTAGATATAATTTCACTCTCACAACATTTTGGCTGGTTGAAGACAGTCCGAACCACAAGTACCGGGTCCATGGTTCTGGCCGTATACTGGAGGGACGGGGACGACTCCCATTAACCCCTGACTATACCGGGGATACGCTTATCACAATGCCTTTCTGGTCTGTGCTGAAGCAGGGCATTCTGGCAGGCAAGTGGCTTGACCTTTATTAGTGAGCCTGGTTACCCCCTCTCGGAACCACAGACTTAGAAATCGCCAGCTCATATACAGTGCATAAAATATATTTATATATATACCCTTATACACCATTTTAATAAAAAATATCACAAAATTCTTCTAAGTCCCTCGGGAAGAGTGAAAGACGCGCACGTTCATTTTTAGAGCTCCTAGACCTTCCTATAAGAAGTTAGCCAAAAAGTAGCTTCGAAAAACGCTTAGGTTAAGTTTCAGAGTTGCTTCTAATGTACCAAAGCTGGACTTAGACATAATTTCACTCTCACAACATTATGGCTGGTTGGAGAGGGTCCGAACCACAAGTACCGGGTCCATGGTTCTGGCCGTATACTGGGGGGACGGGGACGACTCCCATTAACCCCTGACTATACCGGGGATACGCTTATCACAATGCCTTTCTGGTCTGTGCTGAAGCAGGGCATTCTGGCAGCCAAGTGGCTTGACCTTTATTAGTGAGCCTGGTTACCCCCTCTCGGAACCACAGACTTAGAAATCGCCAGCTCATATACAGTGCATAAAATATATTTATATATACAGTATACCCTTATACACCATTTTAATAAAAAATATCACAAAATTCTTCTAAGTCCCTTGGGAAGAGTGAAAGACGCGCACGTTCATTTTCAGAGCTCCTAGACCTTCCTATAAGAAGTTAGCCAAAAAGTAGCTTCGAAAAACGCTTAGGTTAAGTTTTAGAGTTGCTTCTAATGTACCAAAGCTGGACTTAGATATAATTTCACTCTCACAACATTATGGCTGGTTGGAGACAGTCCGAACCACAAGTACCGGGTCCATGGTTCTGGCCGTATACTGGGGGGACGGGGACGACTCCCATTAACCCCTGACTATACCGGGGATACGCTTATCACAATGCCTTTCTGGTCTGTGCTGAAGCAGGACATTCTGGCAGCCAAGTGGCTTGACCTTTATTAGTGAGCCTGGTTACCCCCTCTCGGAACCACAGACTTAGAAATCGCCAGCTCATATACAGTGCATAAAATATATTTATATATATACCCTTATACACCATTTTAATAAAAAATATCACAAAATTCTTCTAAGTCCCTTGGGAAGAGTGAAAGACGCGCACGTTCATTTTCAGAGCTCCTAGACCTTCCTATAAGAAGTTAGCCAAAAAGTAGCTTCGAAAAACGCTTAGGTTAAGTTTCAGAGTTGCTTCTAATGTACCAAAGCTGGACTTAGATATAATTTCACTCTCACAACATTATGGCTGGTTGAAGAC
The DNA here is from genome assembly GCF_040206685.1 of Ascaphus truei. Lineage (NCBI taxonomy): Eukaryota > Metazoa > Chordata > Amphibia > Anura > Ascaphidae > Ascaphus > Ascaphus truei. Next base: position 1,157,603 of record NW_027453986.1, read on the forward strand.
AGTCCGAACCACAAGTACCGGGTCCATGGTTCTGGCCGTATACTGGAGGGACGGGGACGACTCCCATTAACCCCTGACTATACCGGGGATACGCTTATCACAATGCCTTTCTGGTCTGTGCTGAAGCAGGGCATTCTGGCAGGCAAGTGGCTTGACCTTTATTAGTGAGCCTGGTTACCCCCTCTCGGAACCACAGACTTAGAAATCGCCAGCTCATATACAGTGCATAAAATATATTTATATATATACCCTTATACACCATTTTAATAAAAAATATCACAAAATTCTTCTAAGTCCCTCGGGAAGAGTGAAAGACGCGCACGTTCATTTTCAGAGCTCCTAGACCTTCCTATAAGAAGTTAGCCAAAAAGTAGCTTCGAAAAACGCTTAGGTTAAGTTTCAGAGTTGCTTCTAATGTACCAAAGCTGGACTTAGACATAATTTCACTCTCACAACATTATGGCTGGTTGGAGAGGGTCCGAATCACAAGTACCGGGTCCATGGTTCTGGCCGTATACTTTGGGGACGGGGACGACTCCCATTAACCCCTGACTATACCGGGGATACGCTTATCACAATGCCTTTCTGGTCTGTGCTGAAGCAGGGCATTCTGGCAGCCAAGTGGCTTGACCTTTATTAGTGAGCCTGGTTACCCCCTCTCGGAACCACAGACTTAGAAATCGCCAGCTCATATACAGTGCATAAAATATATTTATATATATACCCTTATACACCATTTTTATAAAAAATATCACAAAATTCTTCTAAGTCCCTCGGGAAGAGTGAAAGACGCGCACGTTCATTTTTAGAGCTCCTAGACCTTCCTATAAGAAGTTAGCCAAAAAGTAGCTTCGAAAAACGCTTAGGTTAAGTTTCAGAGTTGCTTCTAATGTACCAAAGCTGGACTTAGACATAATTTCACTCTCACAACATTATGGCTGGTTGGAGAGGGTCCGAACCACAAGTACCGGGTCCATGGTTCTGGCCGTATACTGGGGGGACGGGGACGACTCCCATTAACCCCTGACTATACCGGGGATACGCTTATCACAATGCCTTTCTGGTCTGTGCTGAAGCAGGGCATTCTGGCAGCCAAGTGGCTTGACCTTTATTAGTGAGCCTGGTTACCCCCTCTCGGAACCACAGACTTAGAAATCGCCAGCTCATATACAGTGCATAAAATATATTTATATATATACCCTTATACACCATTTTAATAAAAAATATCACAAAATTCTTCTAAGTCCCTTGGGAAGAGTGAAAGACGCGCACGTTCATTTTCAGAGCTCCTAGACCTTCCTATAAGAAGTTAGCCAAAAAGTAGCTTCGAAAAACGCTTAGGTTAAGTTTCAGAGTTGCTTCTAATGTACCAAAGCTGGACTTAGATATAATTTCACTCTCACAACATTATGGCTGGTTGGAGACAGTCCGAACCACAAGTACCGGGTCCATGGTTCTGGCCGTATACTGGAGGGACGGGGACGACTCCCATTAACCCCTGACTATACCGGGGATACGCTTATCACAATGCCTTTCTGGTCTGTGCTGAAGCAGGGCATTCTGGCAGGCAAGTGGCTTGACCTTTATTAGTGAGCCTGGTTACCCCCTCTCGGAACCACAGACTTAGAAATCGCCAGCTCATATACAGTGCATAAAATATATTTATATATATACCCTTATACACCATTTTAATAAAAAATATCACAAAATTCTTCTTAGTCCCTCGGGAAGAGTGGAAGACGCGCACGTTCATTTTCAGAGCTCCTAGACCTTCCTATAAGAAGTTAGCCAAAAAGTAACTTCGAAAAACGCTTAGGTTAAGTTTCAGAGTTGCTTCTAATGTACCAAAGCTGGACTTAGACATAATTTCACTCTCACAACATTATGGCTGGTTGGAGACAGTCCGAACCACAAGTACCGGGTCCATGGTTCTGGCCGTATACTGGGGGGACGGGGACGACTCCCATTAACCCCTGACTATACCGGGGATACGCTTATCACAATGCCTTTCTGGTCTGTGCTGAAGCAGGGCATTCTGGCAGCCAAGTGGCTTGACCTTTATTAGTGAGCCTGGTTACCCCCTCTCGGAACCACAGACTTAGAAATCGCCAGCTCATATACAGTGCATAAAATATATTTATATATATACCCTTATACACCATTTTAATAAAAAATATCACAAAATTCTTCTAAGTCCCTCGGGAAGAGTGAAAGACGCGCACGTTCATTTTCAGAGCTCCTAGACCTTCCTATAAGAAGTTAGCCAAAAAGTAGCTTCGAAAAACGCTTAGGTTAAGTTGCAGAGTTGCTTCTAATGTACCAAAGCTGGACTTAGACATAATTTCACTCTCACAACATTATGGCTGGTTGGAGACAGTCCGAACCACAAGTACCGGGTCCATGGTTCTGGCCGTATACTGGGGGGACGGGGACGACTCCCATTAACCCCTGACTATACCGGGGATACGCTTATCACAATGCCTTTCTGGTCTGTGCTGAAGGAGGGAATTCTGGCAGCCAAGTGGCTTGACCTTTACTAGTGAGCCTGGTTACCCCCTCTCGGAACCACAGACTTAGAAATCGCCAGCTCATATACAGTGCATAAAATATATTTATATATATATACCCTTATACACCATTTTTATAAAAAATATCACAAAATTCTTCTAAGTCCCTCGGGAAGAGTGAAAGACGCGCACGTTCATTTTTAGAGCTCCTAGACCTTCCTATAAGAAGTTAGCCAAAAAGTAGCTTCGAAAAACGCTTAGGTTAAGTTTCAGAGTTGCTTCTAATGTACCAAAGCTGGACTTAGACATAATTTCACTCTCACAACATTATGGCTGGTTGGAGAGGGTCCGAACCACAAGTACCGGGTCCATGGTTCTGGCCGTATACTGGGGGGACGGGGACGACTCCCATTAACCCCTGACTATACCGGGGATACGCTTATCACAATGCCTTTCTGGTCTGTGCTGAAGCAGGGCATTCTGGCAGCCAAGTGGCTTGATCTTTATTAGTGAGCCTGGTTACCCCCTCTCGGAACCACAGACTTAGAAATCGCCAGCTCATATACAGTGCATAAAATATATTTATATATATACCCTTATACACCATTTTAATAAAAAATATCACAAAATTCTTCTAAGTCCCTCGGGAAGAGTGAAAGACGCGCACGTTCATTTTCAGAGCTCCTAGACCTTCCTATAAGAAGTTAGCCAAAAAGTAGCTTCGAAAAACGCTTAGGTTAAGTTTCAGAGTTGCTTCTAATGTACCAAAGCTGGACTTAGACATAATTTCACTCTCACAACATTATGGCTGGTTGGAGACAGTCCGAACCACAAGTACCGGGTCCATGGTTCTGGCCGTATACTGGGGGGACGGGGACGACTCCCATTAACCCCTGACTATACCGGGGATACGCTTATCACAATGCCTTTCTGGTCTGTGCTGAAGCAGGGCATTCTGGCAGCCAAGTGGCTTGACCTTTATTAGTGAGCCTGGTTACCCCCTCTCGGAACCACAGACTTAGAAATCGCCAGCTCATATACAGTGCATAAAATATATTTATATATATACCCTTATACACCATTTTAATAAAAAATATCACAAAATTCTTCTAAGTCCCTCGGGAAGAGTGAAAGACGCGCACGTTCATTTTCAGAGCTCCTAGACCTTCCTATAAGAAGTTAGCCAAAAAGTAGCTTCGAAAAACGCTTAGGTTAAGTTGCAGAGTTGCTTCTAATGTACCAAAGCTGGACTTAGACATAATTTCACTCTCACAACATTATGGCTGGTTGGAGACAGTCCGAACCACAAGTACCGGGTCCATGGTTCTGGCCGTATACTGGGGGGACGGGGACGACTCCCATTAACCCCTGACTATACCGGGGATACGCTTATCACAATGCCTTTCTGGTCTGTGCTGAAGGAGGGAATTCTGGCAGCCAAGTGGCTTGACCTTTACTAGTGAGCCTGGTTACCCCCTCTCGGAACCACAGACTTAGAAATCGCCAGCTCATATACAGTGCATAAAATATATTTATATATATATACCCTTATACACCATTTTTATAAAAAATATCACAAAATTCTTCTAAGTCCCTCGGGAAGAGTGAAAGACGCGCACGTTCATTTTTAGAGCTCCTAGACCTTCCTATAAGAAGTTAGCCAAAAAGTAGCTTCGAAAAACGCTTAGGTTAAGTTTCAGAGTTGCTTCTAATGTACCAAAGCTGGACTTAGACATAATTTCACTCACAACATTATGGCTGGTTGGAGAGGGTCCGAACCACAAGTACCGGGTCCATGGTTCTGGCCGTATACTGGGGGGACGGGGACGACTCCCATTAACCCCTGACTATACCGGGGATACGCTTATCACAATGCCTTTCTGGTCTGTGCTGAAGCAGGGCATTCTGGCAGCCAAGTGGCTTGATCTTTATTAGTGAGCCTGGTTACCCCCTCTCGGAACCACAGACTTAGAAATCGCCAGCTCATATACAGTGCATAAAATATATTTATATATATACCCTTATACACCATTTTAATAAAAAATATCACAAAATTCTTCTAAGTCCCTCGGGAAGAGTGAAAGACGCGCACGTTCATTTTCAGAGCTCCTAGACCTTCCTATAAGAAGTTAGCCAAAAAGTAGCTTCGAAAAACGCTTAGGTTAAGTTTCAGAGTTGCTTCTAATGTACCAAAGCTGGACTTAGACATAATTTCACTCTCACAACATTATGGCTGGTTGGAGACAGTCCGAACCACAAGTACCGGGTCCATGGTTCTGGCCGTATACTGGGGGGACGGGGACGACTCCCATTAACCCCTGACTATACCGGGGATACGCTTATCACAATGCCTTTCTGGTCTGTGCTGAAGCAGGGCATTCTGGCAGCCAAGTGGCTTGACCTTTATTAGTGAGCCTGGTTACCCCCTCTCGGAACCACAGACTTAGAAATCGCCAGCTCATATACAGTGCATAAAATATATTTATATATATACCCTTATACACCATTTTAATAAAAAATATCACAAAATTCTTCTAAGTCCCTCGGGAAGAGTGAAAGACGCGCACGTTCATTTTCAGAGCTCCTAGACCTTCCTATAAGAAGTTAGCCAAAAAGTAGCTTCGAAAAACGCTTAGGTTAAGTTGCAGAGTTGCTTCTAATGTACCAAAGCTGGACTTAGACATAATTTCACTCTCACAACATTATGGCTGGTTGGAGACAGTCCGAACCACAAGTACCGGGTCCATGGTTCTGGCCGTATACTGGGGGGACGGGGACGACTCCCATTAACCCCTGACTATACCGGGGATACGCTTATCACAATGCCTTTCTGGTCTGTGCTGAAGGAGGGAATTCTGGCAGCCAAGTGGCTTGACCTTTACTAGTGAGCCTGGTTACCCCCTCTCGGAACCACAGACTTAGAAATCGCCAGCTCATATACAGTGCATAAAATATATTTATATATATATACCCTTATACACCATTTTTATAAAAAATATCACAAAATTCTTCTAAGTCCCTCGGGAAGAGTGAAAGACGCGCACGTTCATTTTTAGAGCTCCTAGACCTTCCTTTAAGAAGTTAGCCAAAAAGTAGCTTCGAAAAACGCTTAGGTTAAGTTTCAGAGTTGCTTCTAATGTACCAAAGCTGGACTTAGACATAATTTCACTCTCACAACATTATGGCTGGTTGGAGAGGGTCCGAACCACAAGTACCGGGTCCATGGTTCTGGCCGTATACTGGGGGGACGGGGACGACTCCCATTAACCCCTGACTATACCGGGGATACGCTTATCACAATGCCTTTCTGGTCTGTGCTGAAGCAGGGCATTCTGGCAGCCAAGTGGCTTGATCTTTATTAGTGAGCCTGGTTACCCCCTCTCGGAACCACAGACTTAGAAATCGCCAGCTCATATACAGTGCATAAAATATATTTATATATATACCCTTATACACCATTTTAATAAAAAATATCACAAAATTCTTCTAAGTCCCTCGGGAAGAGTGAAAGACGCGCACGTTCATTTTCAGAGCTCCTAGACCTTCCTATAAGAAGTTAGCCAAAAAGTAGCTTCGAAAAACGCTTAGGTTAAGTTTCAGAGTTGCTTCTAATGTACCAAAGCTGGACTTAGACATAATTTCACTCTCACAACATTATGGCTGGTTGGAGACAGTCCGAACCACAAGTACCGGGTCCATGGTTCTGGCCGTATACTGGGGGGACGGGGACGACTCCCATTAACCCCTGACTATACCGGGGATACGCTTATCACAATGCCTTTCTGGTCTGTGCTGAAGGAGGGAATTCTGGCAGCCAAGTGGCTTGACCTTTACTAGTGAGCCTGATTACCCCCTCTCGGAACCACAGACTTAGAAATCGCCAGCTCATATACAGTGCATAAAATATATTTATATATATATACCCTTATACACCATTTTTATAAAAAATATCACAACATTCTTCTAAGTCCCTCGGGAAGAGTGAAAGACGCGCACGTTCATTTTTAGAGCTCCTAGACCTTCCTATAAGAAGTTAGCCAAAAAGTAGCTTCGAAAAACGCTTAGGTTAAGTTTCAGAGTTGCTTCTAATGTACCAAAGCTGGACTTAGACATAATTTCACTCTCACAACATTATGGCTGGTTGGAGAGGGTCCGAACCACAAGTACCGGGTCCATGGTTCTGGCCGTATACTGGGGGGACGGGGACGACTCCCATTAACCCCTGACTATACCGGGGATACGCTTATCACAATGCCTTTCTGGTCTGTGCTGAAGGAGGGAATTCTGGCAGCCAAGTGGCTTGACCTTTACTAGTGAGCCTGATTACCCCCTCTCGGAACCACAGACTTAGAAATCGCCAGCTCATATACAGTGCATAAAATATATTTATATATATATACCCTTATACACCATTTTTATAAAAAATATCACAAAATTCTTCTAAGTCCCTCGGGAAGAGTGAAAGACGCGCACGTTCATTTTTAGAGCTCCTAGACCTTCCTATAAGAAGTTAGCCAAAAAGTAGCTTCGAAAAACGCTTAGGTTAAGTTTCAGAGTTGCTTCTAATGTACCAAAGCTGGACTTAGATATAATTTCACTCTCACAACATTATGGCTGGTTGAAGACAGTCCGAACCACAAGTACCGGGTCCATGGTTCTGGCCGTATACTGGAGGGACGGGGACGACTCCCATTAACCCCTGACTATACCGGGGATACGCTTATCACAATGCCTTTCTGGTCTGTGCTGAAGCAGGGCATTCTGGCAGGCAAGTGGCTTGACCTTTATTAGTGAGCCTGGTTACCCCTTCTCGGAACCACAGACTTAGAAATCGCCAGCTCATATACAGTGCATAAAATATATTTATATATATACCCTTATACACCATTTTAATAAAAAATATCACAAAATTCTTCTAAGTCCCTCGGGAAGAGTGAAAGACGCGCACGTTCATTTTCAGAGCTCCTAGACCTTCCTATAAGAAGTTAGCCAAAAAGTAGCTTCGAAAAACGCTTAGGTTAAGTTTCAGAGTTGCTTCTAATGTACCAAAGCTGGACTTAGACATAATTTCACTCTCACAACATTATGGCTGGTTGGAGAGGGTCCGAACCACAAGTACCGGGTCCATGGTTCTGGCCGTATACTGGGGGGACGGGGACGACTCCCATTAACCCCTGACTATACCGGGGATACGCTTATCACAATGCCTTTCTGGTCTGTGCTGAAGCAGGGCATTCTGGCAGCCAAGTGGCTTGACCTTTATTAGTGAGCCTGGTTACCCCCTCTCGGAACCACAGACTTAGAAATCGCCAGCTCATATACAGTGCATAAAATATATTTATATATATACCCTTATACACCATTTTTATAAAAAATATCACAAAATTCTTCTAAGTCCCTCGGGAAGAGTGAAAGACGCGCACGTTCATTTTTAGAGCTCCTAGACCTTCCTATAAGAAGTTAGCCAAAAAGTAGCTTCGAAAAACGCTTAGGTTAAGTTTCAGAGTTGCTTCTAATGTACCAAAGCTGGACTTAGACATAATTTCACTCTCACAACATTATGGCTGGTTGGAGAGGGTCCGAACCACAAGTACCGGGTCCATGGTTCTGGCCGTATACTGGGGGGACGGGGACGACTCCCATTAACCCCTGACTATACCGGGGATACGCTTATCACAATGCCTTTCTGGTCTGTGCTGAAGCAGGGCATTCTGGCAGCCAAGTGGCTTGACCTTTATTAGTGAGCCTGGTTACCCCCTCTCGGAACCACAGACTTAGAAATCGCCAGCTCATATACAGTGCATAAAATATATTTATATATATACCCTTATACACCATTTTAATAAAAAATATCACAAAATTCTTCTAAGTCCCTTGGGAAGAGTGAAAGACGCGCACGTTCATTTTCAGAGCTCTTAGACCTTCCTATAAGAAGTTAGCCAAAAAGTAGCTTCGAAAAACGCTTAGGTTAAGTTTCAGAGTTGCTTCTAATGTACCAAAGCTGGACTTAGATATAATTTCACTCTCACAACATTATGGCTGGTTGGAGACAGTCCGAACCACAAGTACCGGGTCCATGGTTCTGGCCGTATACTGGAGGGACGGGGACGACTCCCATTAACCCCTGACTATACCGGGGATACGCTTATCACAATGCCTTTCTGGTCTGTGCTGAAGCAGGGCATTCTGGCAGCCAAGTGGCTTGACCTTTATTAGTGAGCCTGGTTACCCCCTCTCGGAACCACAGACTTAGAAATCGCCAGCTCATATACAGTGCATAAAATATATTTATATATATACCCTTATACACCATTTTTATAAAAAATATCACAAAATTCTTCTAAGTCCCTCGGGAAGAGTGAAAGACGCGCACGTTCATTTTTAGAGCTCCTAGACCTTCCTATAAGAAGTTAGCCAAAAAGTAGCTTCGAAAAACGCTTAGGTTAAGTTTCAGAGTTGCTTCTAATGTACCAAAGCTGGACTTAGACATAATTTCACTCTCACAACATTATGGCTGGTTGGAGAGGGTCCGAACCACAAGTACCGGGTCCATGGTTCTGGCCGTATACTGGGGGGACGGGGACGACTCCCATTAACCCCTGACTATACCGGGGATACGCTTATCACAATGCCTTTCTGGTCTGTGCTGAAGCAGGGCATTCTGGCAGCCAAGTGGCTTGACCTTTATTAGTGAGCCTGGTTACCCCCTCTCGGAACCACAGACTTAGAAATCGCCAGCTCATATACAGTGCATAAAATATATTTATATATATACCCTTATACACCATTTTAATAAAAAATATCACAAAATTCTTCTTAGTCCCTCGGGAAGAGTGAAAGACGCGCACGTTCATTTTCAGAGCTCCTAGACCTTCCTATAAGAAGTTAGCCAAAAAGTAGCTTCGAAAAACGCTTAGGTTAAGTTTCAGAGTTGCTTCTAATGTACCAAAGCTGGACTTAGACATAATTTCACTCTCACAACATTATGGCTGGTTGGAGACAGTCCGAACCACAAGTACCGGGTCCATGGTTCTGGCCGTATACTGGGGGGACGGGGACGACTCCCATTAACCCCTGACTATACCGGGGATACGCTTATCACAATGCCTTTCTGGTCTGTGCTGAAGCAGGGCATTCTGGCAGCCAAGTGGCTTGACCTTTATTAGTGAGCCTGGTTACCCCCTCTCGGAACCACAGACTTAGAAATCGCCAGCTCATATACAGTGCATAAAATATATTTATATATATACCCTTATACACCATTTTAATAAAAAAATATCACAAAATTCTTCTAAGTCCCTCGGGAAGAGTGAAAGACGCGCACGTTCATTTTCAGAGCTCCTAGACCTTCCTATAAGAAGTTAGCCAAAAAGTAGCTTCGAAAAACGCTTAGGTTAAGTTTCAGAGTTGCTTCTAATGTACCAAAGCTGGACTTAGACATAATTTCACTCTCACAACATTATGGCTGGTTGGAGACAGTCCGAACCACAAGTACCGGGTCCATGGTTCTGGCCGTATACTGGGGGGACGGGGACGACTCCCATTAACCCCTGACTATACCGGGGATACGCTTATCACAATGCCTTTCTGGTCTGTGCTGAAGCAGGGCATTCTGGCAGCCAAGTGGCTTGACCTTTATTAGTGAGCCTGGTTACCCCCTCTCGGAACCACAGACTTAGAAATCGCCAGCTCATATACAGTGCATAAAATATATTTATATATATACCCTTATACACCATTTTAATAAAAAATATCACAAAATTCTTCTAAGTCCCTTGGGAAGAGTGAAAGACG